>NC_089040.1:31375277-31702500 GCF_034140825.1 Oryza sativa Japonica Group | reverse complement strand
AAATCACTCAAATTTTTCAAAATTTTTAAATTGTGAGTATATACCTAGTTATAATAATTTGATTCATACCTATACTTATCAACAAAACAACTCAAATTTAACTTTATTTCACAATCCATGATTACATACCTAACTAATTATATGTATGGATGCTATATACCTAGAATCAAAATCTAACAAAAACAAGTTCAAATTCAGTTCAAACTTGCTTTAAACTAGTTAGTAAAGTAGTTAATGTTAATACCTAAGTAATTAAAAAAGTTTCATACTCATTTGAATTGGGTATATACTCAATTTCAACAATGGTGCCCGGGCACCATGGAGCACCAAACAAATTTACTATATATATATATATGTGTGTGTGTGTGTGTGTGTGTGTGTCTGTGTGTGTGTATATGTATATGTATATATGTATATATATATGTTATATATATGTATGTATGTATGTATGTATGTATGTATGTATGTATGTATGTATGTATGTATGTATGTATAAAAAGGTAAATTCTTTTAAAACAATGTGTGGTTGTAAGCCTCTATTATTTCTCCATGTGTCTCGAATGGATCTTATACATTTGTACAAAAATAACATATCGTAGCAGCGCATCACACTCTATATGTTGTTAGATTTATTTTGTGTATGTTAAATACGAGAAATGCATGATAGAGTATGCGTTTTTCTTATGTAAAATCCTTTTCCACACACACACACATTATATATACACACACATATATAGATTGACCTTCCTTTATTTAATATCTCTCTGTTTATCTTCAATATTCATACAAATTAAACATCAAACTGCTTAATTAAGCAAGCAATTCAACGACACAGTAGCGTGTTGCCGCTAGCTAGCTGTAACTCTTTTTCCATGCACTAATTGATGATGCAATTTGAACGTAGTCCACTTTGCTTCCCCAATCAGAAAAAAAAGGGTACATAAATATATAAAACCCAAAAGCTAGTGGGCACATATATAAACCGTTAGAAACGGTCCAAATTAAATTGCTCAATGCAGCTTATCCAGACAATCATTCAACCATACGTCCATACCTGAAAAAGTCATCCTCTTTTTTTTTATGGTTTCAAATAGAAAGAAGTGTTGAATACCGCTATTATATTAATTTGAGAGAAACTTTTTTTGGGGTATCTATGCATGTGCAGTTGTACTGTTGACGTGCCAAATTAGAATGTTATATCCAACTATAAAATAAGCAAGAGGCCGCCAAGGGTAGTTATGAACTACTGAATTATTCTTTCTCTGTTTTAGATTGTGTTTGTTTTTTTTTGTTGGGGGGGGGGGGGGAGGGGGGCGGCAATAAATTAAGTACTTAAATGTAAATCACGGAGTTGAAATAACAATGATAAATGGAGTAATCACACAGCAGCTAGCTAGCAGCAGACACACGTACGCTAAACATTGACTCATGCAAATATATTCCTATATATATCAGACGACCGAAAGGTTAATTTCCCCACTTCCGTTAAAAAAGGGGTTGATTTTATCCAGTGAACAGTCCAATCTTATTCTTAACCGATCGAGCACGTACATGTCATGTCAGGCTAGCTAATTAATGGTCCGCTTCAATATTTGATATATACTAGCTAAAGTAGTACGTATAAACGCACACATATCTTTGATCATATGTGCGTATGCATGTTTTAATTTGTCGTCGAACCCTTTGTTTTGCCTTTTGACTAACGACCTAGAACTTTCCCGGGGGAATCACATCTGCATTTTACCCCTTCGTCACAAAATATAAGCATTTTTAAACTTCGACACTAGCTTTAACCACCAATATCTATAAAAGTAATATGTTTTAAATAAAAAGTTTTGTATATTATGATAGTTTGTTTTATGATAAATCTAGTAACATTAATTTTACATGATTGATCTTTTTTTATTTTTTTCACTATTAATAGTCAAAAGTTACAAATATTTGATTTGGCACTATTTTAAAAATACTTTATTTTGGGACGGATGAGCATATGATATATATAGTACTTGCATGCCATATGGAGTACATTATTCTATGATTCGATCGTAAACTGTGGTACCAATTAATTAATATATATAGTCCTAGAAAAAAACATACAAAAGACCCGGATCACACGCGGTATAGAGGAGATGATAGTGGTAGAGAGATCGAGTTGAAATTAATCTCTTGGCTCTAGCTAACCTCTTGGGCTTTTAAGTAGCTAGCATGTGTGCACCCCAAACATCACACACACACCATCTCAATTCTCAACCTTTAGTAGTACAAGATCGATCTAAACAGCCTGCATAGGTCGACCTAGCCTTACTGCAGGCTGCTCGATCGTCGTAGCTAATTAATTGTGATCGAGAGAATTAACGAATACTTAGAGTTATTAGAGACCAGTTAAGAGTGGTAGGCATGGTGGGCATGAAGAAGAAGAGTGTGGGCTTAGGTCGTCTTAGCCTGATGATATCCATGGTTCAGGTGTTGGGGGCCGTCGGCGGCGGCGGCGTCCATCCGAGCAAGATGCGGCTGGTGCCGGCGGTGTACGTGTTGGGCGACTCGACGCTGGACGTCGGCAACAACAACCACCTGCCGGGGAAAGACGTCCCTAGGGCCAACAAGCCCTACTACGGCATCGACTTCCCTGGCTCCAAGCCCACCGGACGCTTCAGCAACGGCTTCAACGCCGCCGACTACGTTGGTACGTACTTTACTTAATTATCGTATATATATACTCGTATTTATATAGGCAACATTACTAACTCGATCGAGATATTAATTAATTACATGGGCTTGCAGCAAAGAATCTGGGTTTCGACAAGAGCCCTCCGGCCTATCTGGTACTCAAAGCACGCAACTATCTCGTCCCGGCCGCTCTAGTGATGGGTGTCAACTATGCTTCTGCCGGAGCTGGGATTCTCGACTCCACTGTAAGTGATCACTAGCTACTACAGGTTACCATGAAAATTAAATTTATCAGTGGTCTGTACTTAATCTATGTCGATCTGCTTGTGTCTGAATTATTGCAGAACACCGGACGCAGCATTCCACTGTCGAAGCAGGTGGTGTACTTGAACTCGACGAGGGCGGAGATGGTGGCGAAGGCGGGGTCCGGCGCGGTGAGCGACCTGCTGGCCAAGTCCTTCTTCCTCTTCGGCGTCGGCAGCAACGACATGTTCGCCTTCGCCGCCGCGCAGCAGAAGCTCAACCGCTCCGCGACACCCAGCGAGGTGGAGGCCTTCTACACAAGCCTCATCTCCAACTACTCGGCGGCTATCACGGTATGTAGTTTACACACACCTAACCCAACCATCCTCAACTATCTAGCTCATGGATAAATTAATTAATGTACTAACATATTAACAATTAGTCCGGACATTTCCTTTCCTGGTGTCGTAAGTACTACTACTACTCTCAATTTGTTCAAAGTCTCCTGCAGCCGGCTATATACTATATAGAAAGACATGATATATAGGAAGAACAATTCAATGATCATCTTGGTAATTATATACTTATATATTAATCATCAGTACGCGTGATACATGTAATGATGCATATCCATATCAACTAATTAAGCTAGCTAATTGCTAATTGATGAATTGTGTTGGTGTACGTGTGCAGGAGCTGTACGGGATGGGCGCGAGGAAGTTTGGGATCATCAACGTTGGGCCGGTGGGGTGCGTGCCGAGCGTGCGCGTGGCGAACGCGACGGGCGGCTGCAACGACGGCATGAACCAGCTCGCCGCCGGCTTCGACGCGGCGCTCCGCGGCCACATGTCCGGCCTCGCCGCGCGGCTGCCGGGGCTCGCCTACTCCATCGCCGACTCGTACGCGCTCACGCAGCTGACCTTCGCCGACCCGGGCGCCGCCGGCTACGCGAACGCCGACAGCGCGTGCTGCGGCGGCGGGAGGCTGGGCGCGGAGGGGCCCTGCCAGCGCGGCGCGGCGCTGTGCGGCGACCGCGACCGGTTCGTGTTCTGGGACAGCGTGCACCCGTCGCAGCAGGCCAACAAGCTCGGCGCCAAGGCCTACTTCCACGGCCCTCCCCAGTTCACCTCCCCCATCAACTTCAACCAGCTCGCCAATTACAACAGCTGATGCTCATTTATTTATATATATTGCTTCTCATCGATGATATATATACGTGGTCACTGATGTTCTTTCTTTCTTTCATGTTTTTTTCCTAGTTTTAGTCTTGGAATTTCAGTTAAATTGATTCATCATTCATGTATATACTGCTGTACAATATATACATGTTGCTCTATTCAGCTCGGTTTGATTATGAGTACTGCAAATGGAAGTGTAATAATCGATCCATCGTGGCTAGAGGCCAGAAAAATAATGATAAAATTGATGTGCTTCACTTAGTTAATTTTCCCTGTTATTTACTATTGCTGTCTATTCTTATTTTTTGTGTGGAGAATAAAAGAAAGCATGCGCGAATTGTGTGTATATATATAACTCAACTAGCTAGTTAGATTCCTTGTGGTGAAATTTATTCACCCGAGTTTAAGTTTAGTGGTAGACGACGTACACATCAATAAGGAGACACATGTGGTGACTTCGTAAATCTCAACATACACCGGCTCAATTTTTTTAATGTACTCATAAGATAGAGTGTGCGTGTATACGTTTATAGGAGATAAGTATGTTGTGTTTGTGAACACCTACGTTTGAATTGTATTTCTTAAAAAAAGAAAAAAAAAAAGAAAGCATGCGTACAGGGACGAACCCACATTGCGGACCAACTTTAATGGGCTGCGAGGCTAAGGAATGGGCTTTGTGGACCATCACGGACGGCCCAAGATGAGCCCCTACAAGCCATCTCTCGTGCGTGGGCCTAGTCGATGTAGCGCAGCTTTGTGGGCTCAGCCGGGCTTGTTACACCAAAACTTGAGAAAAAAACTCACATATAATTTTTTTTTAAAAAAAATACACCGTTAACATTTGGGAAACGTGCGAGTTTCTCTCTCTTTTTCTTGCTGCCAGAAATACATGCATACTTGCATGCACAATTTTGTGAGTGTTAAAAATTAAAGCTGTGGATACATCATAAAATCACTAAAATACAAATTACTAGCCCCCTTGAATCGCAGGATTAAAATAAATGGATGAATAAAAAAATCACAGGATTCTGATAGGAATGTAAGTGTAGAAATGAGTATTGCAAAACATAAAAAAACATAGGAATGGCCGTTTGATTGGACTGCAAGAAAAACACAAGAATCAGATGAGAGAGATAGACTCAAAGAAAATTTTTCAAGAGGTTAGAGTGGATGTTAAATTTTCTACATTTTTCCTTTAGAATTGCAAGAATAGAAAAGTTTTCTACGTTTTTCCTTTTCTCATTCCTACAAATCAAAGGTATGAATAAATTGTATAGGATTTCAATTTCTTTGTTTTTCCTCCAATTCAAAGGGGGATAAATAGCTTTCGTATACCCTACCAGGCAGCGAACCGAATATAGTTTTTTTTTTATTAAAACTTAGTGCCCGCGGTTGTGGTCCACTATCAGCTTTGTTAGCCCGTTATTACGCTTAGATGGTGTTTTTCATGTATGGATAGTGTAGTCAACGTTATACACTCCCTCCGTTTCACAATATAAAATTTTCTACTATTGCCCACATTCATATAGATGCATATAGTTTTATTAACATCTATATAAATGTGGACAATGTTAGAAAGTCTTACATTATAAAACGGAGGGAGTATCTTCTTTATGTCTTACTTGCTTATACTCCCTCCGCCCATGATATATCACATCCAACCAAAATCCCCTATATTTAAAGATTGAGGGAGTTACTACTTTTAAAATCTTATGCTATATACATACTCCCTCCATTCTATAATATATATAAGGCACAACCACTTTGATCCAAACTATATGATGATAATAATTATTTCTTAGTCTTTGGGTTAAGGGTGGTTGTGCCTTATATTTTGGAACGGAGGGAGTTCTAATTAAGTACGTTGTTTAAACTTGTAAATTTAAAGTATGGTTTTATGTTATTATTGATATATGAAGTACATTTATGGTTATAATTTAAATTCCGCTACTGACATTACTAATTCACTATCAAACCCGCTGTCTCCTAGAGTTTTAGGCGTGCTTTGAAACTGGAAACCAAATCACCCCAAGTAGTTACATCCGTGATAAGTTGTCAGACGTGGCAAAACTATCTTTATTCTTATCCGAGACACGAAGGGATGGGGATCAGGGATGGTCCCTCTCCCAGAAATGTACTGCTCCCTCCCAAAATGTAGCTATTTTTAGCACAGTGCCTTATTTCAAAATGAAACTATTTCTTCACATACCTCCTCCTCTCAACCAATCATAATCATTCTTCTTCACCTACTTTCTCTTTTTAACCAATCACACACTTCCTTCCATCATTGTCACCTACTTTTTTAATACCCATGCCAAACTTAAAAATGGCTTCATTTTGGGACCGAGGAAGTACTAGTCCGATGTACTATCAACCATCTGATGACGTTTTTGACTCATCGGAAATGGCTACTGCACCGTTTCTTGGGAGTATTTCCATCTGCAGCAGAGCAGAGCAGTGCAGTGATAATCCGATGTTTGTTAATTTGATGCGGTTTAGCTGGCAGCTGAAGCTCCTCCCAAATTGCCCACCAACCGTCGCCATTAAACAAAATCAATTTCTATAACTTGTCGAGGAAATCGATCGTTCCTTCCTTCCTTCATTAGGTTAATCAATTATCACATGCTGAGATTTCGCAAATCACGCTTCCCAAATCAAAACACAATAAAAAAAAAACATAATTTGAGGAATACTCCAAGTCCAAATATAAAAGCAGCAGCAGATCAGAGCAGAGCAGCTATCAAAATCCAAGATCGCCAAGTCCAACAAAAAGAAGAGAAAGAGGCGTCATCAACTTTAGTAGAATCTCCAGTTCCAATTTTCCATGGCGACCTTGGCGCGCGTCTCCCTCCCCTCTGTCCTCCTCACGTACCTACTCCTACTCACTGACTGCCTTCCTCTTCTTTGCTTTCTTTTGCTCACCATTTGATTCTCAGGCTGCGGCATGGCGCAACCACCCAGGGCTTCGCGGCGGCGAGGCCGGCGGCGGTAGTGGCAAAGAGGTTGCTCGGATCCGTCAGGTGACTCGCCGTTCATCTTTTCCTTTTTCCGGTTCAGTGTGACGGCGCAGCAGAGTGTCCCAAGGTGATGATCGTTTCGTCTTCTTCTCCAGATGCGGCGGCGCCGCCGAGGCCTTGGGCGCGGACATGGCGGTGCCGCGGTCGGTGCCGGTGCGCGTCGCCCACGAGCTGCAGCAGGCCGGACACCGCTATCTCGACGTCAGGTTCGGAATCAAATTATCCATCTGCATCTGCATCTGCTAATTAACAACCTCAACATTTGTTTTTTTTTTTCCTCTTGACAAGAAGAATATTTTTTTTACTCGACGTGTACAAGTTCAGACTTCAGAGCCGACTAACTTTGAAACTGAACTGCCGAAAGAACACCAATAAGATCAAAAGAATGTGATATATTGAATCAAGCAGCTGTCTTTCGATGAAATTTCTGCAGCTTAATCGTTGTGCTCGATCTTTGTAGAACCGAGGGTGAGTTTGCAGGTGGGCATCCAGTTGGAGCTGTAAACATCCCATATATGTACAAAACCGGCTCAGGTAATTAAACTACCCCTGCAGCACATTTTTTTTCTCACTGATTGCTCTGTCCTGTCTTAGTTGTTACAACTATTTTAGACTTCAACTGAGATTGTCATAATCAACATGGGATGTTGGCATTGATCCCATCGATTTCACAAATCCAGATGTGAATATTCCAGTCAAAATTCTAAAAAAATAATAATAATTCCTAGGTCATGCATGTCTTGGGCATGTGCATTCCCAAATTTTCCATATGATCTTGTAAATCATTTTGCACATGAAGTTCAGAAATGCTAGTAGGATTATGGGTGGTCCTCAAACTCGCTTTTATTTGTCTGGTCTGATTGAAAATTGTTGGGTGGTTTCAGAGCTCTAGAGAGATCAGGATGCATGCATGCATCCTATTATTCTGATGCAGCTATGCAAGTTGAACACAAAACTATTCTTTTTGCATGCATGAATGCATTTCACTATCAACTTGTACCCTTGCAAACCACCAAACTAAACTGAAAACCAGCGTTTCGCCGCTGCAAAGGGGCAACTGACATTACTTTGAGTTGTGATAATCAGCTAGTTGCGTTTGTGATTTGCTCTCCTACAGCTGGTCCCTGCTACAGATAGACCATACGCACATGGTTTTTAAAAATTATTATCTGAGGTTACCAGCTAGATCAAATCCAATTGAGAAACTGACTCATCAGGATGCTGCTTTACACTAGTGATACATTACTGTGCATCAAGTTGTCTGTTTGACTGAATGTCAGCCCTGCTGAATATTGACAGATTGCATTCATATATAATACTGTGATTAAGACATTAAGTGCTGATTCACATCTAAACATTATTTATTCTCTCATTCCTAGGACTGACAAAAAACACACATTTTCTTGAGAAAGTGTCGACTACCTTTGGGAAGGAGGATGAGATCATCGTTGTATGTATCCTTGGTTTTGAAACATTTCGTATGTTATTTACAACCACTTTTCTTAATGTACTTAAACTTTCACCTGTTAATTCTAGGGATGCCAAAGTGGCAAGAGATCCCTCATGGCAGCATCTGAACTCTGCTCTGCTGTAAGAATGCCCATCTCATCAACTCTGTATTCCGCTTATCAGTTCTTGGGCTTCTGTCGTTCGAAATGATTTATCTCATGCAATTTTTCAGGGTTTTACTGCTGTCACCGACATCGCCGGTGGATTTTCTGCCTGGAAGGAGAATGAACTCCCAACCAACAAGTGACGTTGGCCTGAAAGATTTTCTGCGTTTCTGAAACCTAATAATCTGCAGATGACTTCACGCTCCACGGCTGTACGCCTGTACACTATGTGGTCTTCTCAAATGTGAGGCATCAGAAGAATACTGAATAAATGGATTTTGAAGGGATGAATGGTGCTAGTTTAGAGACTAGGGTTTTATTATGTTTAATTTGCTGTCCTGTCACCCCTTCCATGTTACCTTTCATGTTAATAAACTTTCTTGGCAACATGACAATGGCACCTTGCAGTGACTGCAGATGTATGATGAAAATACTGTTGCAGATTCCTTTCCAAAAAAAAAAAAAAACTGTTGCAGAGTGCTAATAGGAAAAGAAGCTTTCAATAAGGTTCAAAATAAGTAGTATACTGCAATTTCACTAATATTTTCTGCTTTCCGTAGTATACACTATACAGCAATTGAAAATTACACGGGTACTTGCTTTACATTTGGTGGAAAAGACAAATGGCGGCTAAGTGATCTGCCAGTCAGCTACCACACTGTACAATAATAAACCCCTGAATACACAGTATCTTTCAGAGAAATCTATCGAGAAAGTAGCTGCAGAAAAACAATGTGCAACTTTAGATATGATACAAGAATTTCATCAATGGACCTTCCCAAAAGTAAAGAAGCCTCCTTTCTCCTTCTCTTTATGGGGATGGGTAAGATCAATGCCATGCTGTCAGTACGTTACATACACCCATCAGGCCATCAAGCAAGAATATGAAAATTTGGGATTTCATGAAATGGTAAATAGGTCACAGATGCCTACCTCCCCAGCAATTTCATCAAGCTTTTGCAAAATTTGTACAAAGTCTGGTCTGTTGACAGCATTTTGCTGCCAGCAACTCTCAAGTAACAGCGCGAGTTTAGGATCTGTGGCCTTGGGAATAACTGGTCTTAAACCCTGCCATGTCAACCGTTTGTTTACTTGATTGAAAGATTGTGAAATGTGAACCATAAGATAACCTCTTTTAAAAAATGTGAACTATAACATAAGTAGTTTTATGAAGTAGGAAAGCATAAAGAAAAGATGTCCACATTATGATATTGGAGCTGCATTTGTTATGTCAAATAGTAACAAGAAAAAAAAAATTCAGCTTAGCTCTTGACCTCTTGAACAACACCTATGGCTGCTTGGAGTGGTGTTAGAAACTCGTGAGGAATCTAGTAAAGTATGTTAAAAAAAACATAAGTATGTTGGCAGCAAAAACTTATATTTCCAAGAGAAAATCACTAGCCAATGAATCAATAATACCTTTCCCGTAAGTAGCTCCCACAAAACAACACCAAAGCTAAAGACATCAGCCTTTGAATCATATGGCTTATGCTCAATAACCTACATAAAAAGCGTTGCATAGATCTGAGATGTGAAAAACATGTATCCCAATCTGTTGCTTAGCTCTCCAATTTCTTTTGAGAAAGTTGTGCGATGGTTTGGAAAATTTACCATTAAATTGGATAAACTATCATCATTAGAGAAGAAAAGGGAAACATTTGCTATGTCCTCTATGCAAAACTGGGATTTCACTTGAATATATAATTTAAAAAGATTACCTCAGGAGCCATCCAACGATATGTACCAGTTTCGGCAGTCATAATCCCTGATTCAGCTTTTACACGTGCAACACCAAAATCAGCAACCTTGATAAGCTGAAAAAGATTCATCCATATCAGTTTAATCATGAAAATAATTGTGACAACAACAGTTCTGCAAAGAAAGCAATACCAACAAACTACAGGCCATGAAAAACTATGTTTATCCCTGATCATCAAGCCACATTATAAAGTAATTACGTTAATGACTACTCAGGATTAAGCTACAGAGCGATCAAAAGTCTTGCCTCGTGCTCATCCATAAGAAGGTTTGCTGTCTTCAAGTCTCGATGAATAATTTTATTTTGGTGTAAATAGTTCATCCCTTTTGATATATCAACTGCAGCTTTAAGCAGACTGGGAAGTTTGAAGGAACCTTTACGCTTATGAAGGTAGTCGTAAACACTTCCATTTTTCATAAACTCTGGTGAAATATGTAAATTCCAAAATGTAAGGGGATAACACCATCACATATAAATGGGCAAAATCTGCATAATTAAAAGGAATTGGCATCTGTATTCATTTTACCTGTGACAATACATAAGGTTGGGGATTTGGTGCATGCCCCAAGAAATCGAACAATGTTCTTATGACGAATCTTCCTAGAATTTGGCAGTTCCATCGGCAACATGGTCAAAGAGATGTGTTACTTTCCAGGGAAAAGGCTCTGATAAAGAATTGTCTATGTAACTTCAATCAGCTTACCAAATAGACTGCTGAATTACTTAAGGTTGTATAGCTGTAATGTTGTCAAATTCTTAGATTGTGCTGTATGCTATGATTAAGTTTGTGCAAGTTTTTCTATGGTTCAGACAAAACTTTGCATAATATGATTCACATGATGTGTTCATAAACGACTTGTACATTTCAATGAATGACTCGAAGCCATTGGGAAAGTCATCTCGCTACACCTTATACAGCGATGGCTTAGTTACTAGATGAGCTTGCTAGGCATTCGACATTACAGGTTTATTTACTTTTCCTTTTTATTTTTTTTGGTTTTGAGAATCCCATATCTTTATTTTATTACTAACCTCATGATGAATACTTCTTCGTTAAATTCCTCCTGCATGTTCTCATTAAGACGATCTGACTTGAGCACCTTAATTGCGACATCTTCACCAAAATATGTACCGCGATAGCTGCAACCTCAAGGGAGGAAGAATGACTCTTGAGGCAATGTCTAACAGACTGAAGGTTCCATGCAACGCAACAACAGGATACTCACAGATCACCATACGTTCCAGATGCCACTTTCTCTTGAATATCCAATACGTCGAAGTTAATTTCCCATTCATCTGTGTTATCTTTAGGTATCTGAACATGGTTGACTTGCGAGTTAATCAAAGACTGCTTGCCTGCTAATTCAGGAGGCCAGCAAGAAGATTTTGAGGGCATCTGCAGAAAATTTTCAACAATGAAAACAGTAAGTATTAGGAAATATAGAAATGCTGTAATCAGTATTGGCAGAGAGAGAAATACAATAGCTTAATAAACGAACTGAATTGTTATTTGTCAAGAGAACATCATATTCTATGATGTAACCATATCTTCTTGATCTAGAACAAAGCATACTATTCCAATACTTCTGAATCCCCCTTTTCTTATGCGCCTTCAAGAGCTTGTGATGTAAACTACTGACCTTTAAGATTGTGCAGTACTATCGTATGGTGGGCAGGAAAATCTTAAACTTCTTTTATTTTGTTTTCGGTTGACTTCAGCACTATATTTTATCTAGTTTCTGCATATTTTTTTAAACATTTCTGGCAACAGAGCAAACAAAGCTCTAATGCATTTTAATTATAGTGAGAAAATAAAGAGGAATATCAATGAAACTCTACCTGTGGTTCGTAATTGTGAATTTCCTTCTCCAACGCTTCTTCGAGAAGTTGGGTTTCCTGTAAAATCAAAAGAATAATTATCCTCCTTTCTAACAAGCATATTCTTATTCAGCAAAGGGAACAGATCCTTGCGAATTTAAAATTACAGTAACAGAACTCCCACCAATTTTTCGGCTGATTTTCACAAAATAATTGTTTAAGGTAGCTAAAAAGGGAACAATAAAGCTTTCCGGTTTGTCAGCCCAAAATATGCAAAAATCATTTTTTGCTGTTTCTAATATTCCTGTGCAATCCAATAATATGCAACTACGTGCCTATAAGTTCACTGATAACCATTAACAGTAGTCAAATAACATTTTTTTCTCAGAGTTTTCTTGAGCTCTTCATGAACAGGCAAATAAACTCTAAATGGCATTTAGGCAAATGCTTTGGGATTACAAAGCATAGATAAGATGTACTGGTTCAAAACTGGTTTGGGATATGGTCTTAGACAATCCTATATTATGGACATTGTGCTATAAAATTTTACTAGAAAATTAGTAGATCAAAGGTCATAGAATATATATAAACTCAGTTGGATTCATAGCAATTCATGCAAAACAATGGTAAAAGTATGAATGAATGTTGAGATCATGAATACTTAGATGTCCTTACATGTAGGAAGCAAGACAGACAACTACTCCCTCCATCCCAAAATAGAGCTACTTTGAGCATTCAAATTTTGTCCTAAAATATAGCTACTTCTCCACCTATTCCCTCATCTCAACCAATCACAACCATCTCTTATTTTGTTTCTCTACTTACTTCCACATCTCAACCAGTGACAAATATCCCCCATTTAATTTCATGTCTCTCCTTGATCCTCGTGAAAAGCACCTGAGTGCTTATATTTTGGGATAGAGGGAGAATATGGTTAAGAATTTTTAATCAAATGTTTCCTGAGTAGAGAAATGGACCAAACAATACCTTGTGATCCCATCCGATTACGATGAAAATATCTAAGAAGTAACCATCATTTGTTGAAAGTGCATGTACTTCTTTGATATCAAGATTGAGATTGCCTAGAAGTGAAGACAGCTGAAATAATATGCAACCGATAGTATCAGGAAGGCTCTCAAAACATGTGTAACAAATTCTTCCATAGTAATGAATCCTCGGTTTTGCTATTCCAGAAGTTTGGAGTAAGAAAACTTACTTGAGTAAGGCCCTTTGGTTTGTCATCAGATGCAAAGGTGATCTCATGCATGGGTCTGCAAGATAAGAAATTTGCAGCCAAGGGAAAAGAGAGAAACGAATAAGCATCATGTTATGCTCCTCCCCAGCTTTTTATTCAGATGCATAGAATGTTTTTTTTTTTTTGAAAAGAGAGAAGCATAGATTGTGGAATTGCACTCACTTATTCCCAAATCTCAGAGTACAAAGACGATAAATGAAAGAAGAATACCATGTACTGACATAAACAGTCTTCAACATATGTGCATGTTAAATAGAACTACAGCAATGAAACAGAAGAAATGGTTCTAAATATCATAGTCTCACTGATTAGTGTTTTAAAGAAATAACCACACTCTGACTGAAAAAAAGGAATAAACACAACATCAAGTAACAGCAAAATGAGCTAATTAGTGATATTTGAATTAAAAATGAATGTCTAAAACAGAAAAATCCGAAAGTGCAAAGAGAAAAAAGTGCATAGGTAAATGAGAAAATTTCAGGACCTAGTAACTATAAATATGCAAACCTGAGAATAGCATCTATGTCTTGGTTGTCATCCAGGAGGTTCTTGCTGCTTGCTTGACGAACAAGAGCCTTAAGGGCTGTGGTAGAGCCAAAAATAGGTGCAGGGTGTTCACTGAGAAATCAAACAAACAGAAATATAAGGGGAGAAAAAACAGAATATAAATACTAGCACTAAGCACAAATAGAAAAATATAACAACATGTCATGATACATAGCAATCTTAAAGGACATACGCTGGTGTTCTTGGCGTAGGACAGTTGTCATCTTCAGTGATGTTTGACTGTGAATCGGCTTCACTCGCATCAATATCTAGAGGAACCTGCACAGCAATGTTTGCTTCAGAAACATACCACAGATATACTGCTGCAAAACATGAGCAAACCAATCGAAGCTGTTCTCCTTTTTGGCGTAAATGTACCTGAACAATTCTCACTGAGAAGGCAGGCTGATTTTCAGGATGGATAGCCTTCTCAAGCAGCTTCATGTGCATCAGAACGTCTTCTGCCCTCTCAACATTGACATCCATGGCATAACTGCCATATCAAATCGAAGAACAAGAATAGAGTTGATCATATTTGGAACCAGCAATTCGAAAAGAACAAATTAGGCACTGGGAGCGCCCCCATATCAAAAAGTAGAGCATCGAAATTTAGACTCTAGCCAACTCCTAGTGTGCTTAGACTCAGAAATGTTAGCCAAATTCATCTTCCATTTCAGGCCCTGATTCGGATTCACAGGCCTGACACTTGAAAATCATCACAGAGGGTAAATTTTAGTTTGAACAGTGCCCCGTATGCATTCGATCAAAGATCAATCTTAGAGACGAAATCAAACATGCAGACACGAGTTTTTGGCAGCAATGATGCGCAGGGTGGTTGTATTAAGAACCTGGCGTTGAAGCGGTGGAAGTGCGTCCAGAGCTTCTCGGCGAAGTCCGGCGCGAGGGCCTCGGGCGCGCCGGCGTCCCTGAGCCGCTGCAGCACGTCGTGGTACACCCCCAGCCTCATGTGTTCTCTCCTGACCTTCCGCGGCGCCGTCGCCGTCGCCGGCACGGGAGAGACCTGACCGCCGTGGTCCATCGCCGACCTGTTCGACGAAATGCGCACAACGACTGCAAACGCTGCAACGCTGTGCTTTGGGTTTGTCTCCCGTTTTATCAAACAGCAAAGGCGCAACTCTTCATAATTCTTTTGACTCCTATGTAATTCAATGAATTTAATATGAAATTTCTTAGTTTCTTGTATGCTATGTTGTGGCCGTTTCTCGCCAAAATCCAATGGATATCCGTTTCGAAAGGAGCGTTTACTAATGTTACGAACAAAAAATATGTTTAAAAAGAAAAGCTGTGACAGAGAATGGCCAATTTGTCCACCGATGACGAGTTTGACATTCGAATATGTGTACGATTTAATCGGCAAATCAAGGTTGACTTCGATTTGTTCTATCACTGTCAGCCATCTGCCCATAAATTCAACTTTTACTCGGCTCTTTGTTGTTCTTTTCTTCATTTTTATTTTTGCTGAAACTGAAACATCGATTATCTTTGTTGGATTTGCCTCGTCGTTTATCGGATAAGAAGAACACCAAGTCAGCATTTTCCTACACCCATAATCTGATTAAGCATGCACGCTGACGCGAGATAGCCACGGTTTATGAACCAATGTGCTCCCCTGATTCGCTGGCTTTGCAGGATACTATCGATTTTTTTTTTATCTTAAACTAAAACGTCAAGGACATTTGGACTTAATTAAACTAAATTAGTCATCCATCAGCTAGACATGACACCATAATCAATAGTCCTAATCCCATCCTTAACCTAACTTTTTCCCTATAATAAAAAGAATTTTTTTATTTATACATTTTTTTATTAAAATATTTACAAAAATAATTTTTTGTTTCAAAAATTTACAAATCTAATCGCCTGCCGCCCTTTGGGACCTAAATGCAAATTTTCCAGCACAACTTGTTAGCTCTATTATTTTACAATTTAAAATTATATTATATAAAGTCAGATGAAATAAAAATTTATATCAAAATAGTAGAGCTCAAGGAGATCTACAACTTTGTAGTTAACAACTTTTTCATTTAAGATGTTTTAGATATTCAAATATTCGTTACAAAATATAAAACACATTTTAAAAAATCTCAGATCTACATCTAAAACGACATTGGATGGAGATAAACTTTATATAAAAGTTGTAGATCTTGATGAGATATATAACTTTGTAGTTTATCACTTTTCCATTTAAAATCATTTGAAGTATCGAATAAGCATTATTAGTTTTTAAGCAATTAAAACCGGTGGAAAGGGTTTGAACCCAAATAAAAATTTTGCATTTAGGTCCCTTGCCGCCCTTTGGGAGGGCGATTTTTAAAAATCGCTCATATAGAAGGCGACAGGCGATTAGATTTGTAAATTTTCGAAACAAAAAATTATTTTTGTAAATATTTTAATAAAAAAATGTATAAATAAAAAAAATTCAAATAAAAAGAGAAGGGGGTAGAGAAAAACAGGAGAGGCTTGTGAATTGTGATTTAGGCCCAACTCGAGCTTCAGATCAGGTATATAGGGCCGTGATTGATCGTCGTAGTGGAAGTTCTTAAATGGGCCTGCTTTGAAGCCCAACTAAGCCCACAGGCGTTTCCTTTCCTTTCCTACCCACGAACACAGACGGTGTGGGTGGATGGAGTCTGGAATTTTTTCCGTTCGAAATTAAGGAGGGAAAGGAGGCGGCGGCGGTGCTCCCGCTCCGGCGGCGGAGGCGGCGGGGATCGCCGGCGATGGCCAACTTTTCCAGCCACATCCAGGAGCTCCGCGAGCTCATCGCGGCGTCCTCCACCACCACCTCCACCTCCGCCCCCGCATCCGTCCACTTCGAGGTCAAGCTCCGCGAGGTCCTCCCCAACCTCCTCCGCGACTACGTCGTCCCCTCATCCCCCACCGGTTAGGGCCCCCTCCCCTCCTCTCCCTCTTCCCCCGTGCCTTCGCTTTGCCCGCGATTGAACTGTGCGAGGTGCAGCGGACGGGAGGGAGGCCACCGCGGTGCTCAAGCTGCTCTCCTACACCGCGGGGAAGTTCCCGGGGGTCTTCTTCCACGGCCGCGCCGCCGACGTCATCCGCGTCATTGGCCGTGTCCTCCCCTTCTTCGCGGAGCCCAACTTCCGGTACTCCATTTTTCTCCCCCCACCTCTTCACCCCCCAAACCCTAGTCCCAATCGATCTTCACATTTGATTGGGATCCAATTACGTGACATGTTCTGGACACACCACACTCATTTTTTGGCTGGCGTATTGGTGCTGCTTATTGTTCGTCGACACTCGTTTGCAATGTGCAACATGGGACGAAATTACGTTTTCGCTTGTATATTGGCACGAAAAAAGGTGCCATATCAAGGGAAAGGATCGTTGTGCAAATCTATTAATGGAGAACTTGTCATTAAGGAATAATGAGGAGAATTTGACATAATGCAGATTATTTATTCTTGTAGCTTCTGCTCGTAATCGTTCACTGTAACAGTGGTAGCCAAGCAGGCATAACAATGCACTTCACTTGCTGCATGTGCTACCATTTCTTTACATACACACTGTGTCTCCATTGGTGCAGGTCAAGGCATGAGATTATATTTGATACAGTTTGGTCTCTTCTCTCGCTTCTTCGCACAGGTGACCGAGAAGCCTACCGGCAGTTCTTCTTGGATGTCATGGTTGCAGTACAAGGTCTGTGTTTCTGTCTTCTTATTTAGTCATGAGGTTGTGCCATGTACAGTAGTAGGATTCCAGTTTCTTAGGTTATGATGAAATGATTTAACTTGAGCTTGTTGTCAAATCCATCAGATGTGCTATATGTGGTGGCATCAATGCATGGGGACAGGCCAAGTGGCGTGCTTACTGAAAGATATTTAGTTAAATGCCTCTGCGGATCCTTCTCAGATATCTTGGATTCACCTGGGATTTTTAGTGATCTCCCAGACAGTTGCCAGCCTAAGAATGGACCCGGAGTACTGGTTGATCTGACAGGTGAGACGAGGTGGCGTCCATTTGCCACCATGCTGATTAAACTTGTCAACAAGTGTCTTGCAGATGGGACCCTGTATGTCGAGGGACTTGTTAACATGCCATTTGTTTCTGCTGCCTGTTCTATTATCTGCTATGGGGATGAATCCCTACACAAGGTTGATATCTAACTGTTTTACTTGATCCTTTATGTGTTTTTGATTGTACGTCTTTTAGACACTGGTAATCAATCTGGTGCAACAGGTTTGTTTTGATTTTGCACGGATTGTTGCAACGGTGATCACTGTTGAGATTCTTCCTGTGGAAAACATTATCCGTTCGATAATGTGCATTTTGAGCCAAGATGTTAACGGACTTTCTGATATCAGGTATGCTGTTCACTTCTCATTGCGTACTATACTCGTTCTAATGATGCATACTGAGCAAACAACAGTCACATGACAGCAACAATGTTTCTCAGATTTGTTTTACTATGCAAAAGAAATTTATGGCAAAATAGTTTACATTGTGTAATAGGGGGGGGGGGGGTCCAAGAGTAACTCCTAATAGGTAACAAGGTTTGTTTGCTTTCCTTGCTCACCCCCAATAGTGAGAATTGTCTCATTGCCCACTAGCTTGGTTTCTTTAGTTTTGCTTGTCTGCTGCAATGATATTTACATCATGTGATGCCTATGGTCCGAGGTCCCAAGTTTTTTTTTTTATTTCACAAATGCAAGTTCACAAATATAAGTTGTATTGATTTTTACAGTCTCCAATACAAAAATGTGAGTATGTTTTTTTTAATGTTATTCTAGCAAAAAGGAGCTATCTATTATGAAGGTATGTTGGAAGATGAGTCCAGTGATATTTTCCCGTAGCCGATCCATATACACACGGATATATTAGTGGTCAAAGTTTTACAACGTTAACCGCATGGTCGACGGTCCCAAGGTGACCTGTATTAGGAGACGTGGGATATTTATGAAGGCATCTTTGGCTGCATAAACAATCAACCATATTGGTCTTGGTCTATATGTATATGCCTCTCTTATGTTTAGTTGTTTACCTGAAAGGCTGAAACTCTTAATTATAGCTGTAACAATTGAAAAGTAACATTGGATACTGCACTCAACATCAATATACGGAAACTTAGAAGAAATTAGAAATATGGTGCACAAACCTGTAATGCGGTGGATTGTATTTCGCTTATGTTTCTGGTCAGGAATATATGTATAATGCTGCCTTTTCATTGCAGAAGACTACAACAGTATTACTGGGGAATTTCTTTCTGCAACGTTGTAGTATACTGATGAAACTAATGATGGTAGTAGTAGTTTAATTGTTCAACTACTGTGAATGTCCTGGTCAACTGTTTGGATTGGAGTGCACATGAACATTGTCTAATATCATTACTTCGTCTCCTTTCTGCAGAGATGCAGATTACGACTTTTCAATGGGTGCCTGTCTTCATGCACTGCATTCTTCCTGCCCAGGCTATATTGTTGCAATTACGGCTTCTGACATTGTTAATGTTTTTCAAAGAGCAGTGCATACCAGCAGAAGCTCAGAGCTTCAGGTTAACAATTTGATTTTCCCAATCCCAGTTTCTATGGATACTCTCATCTGCTAACTGCTACTGCTTTTCAGGTTGCTATGTGCAATGCATACAAGAGAATAGTTGAACTCTGCTCCCCACGAGTGTGGAAACCAGAAATACTTCTAAAGCTGCTTTGCTTGCCAAAGCCTTGTGCTAAATTGATAGAATGCATTCGACTGGTCGTTGACAAATCTGGCCAGAGTTTTTTATCTTCTGATGACAGGGATGATGGAAGCAGCCTACTGGCAAAATCTGAGGGATTAGATTTGCCAAAAGTTGGGCAGAAACGAATAGCTCTGGACGAGGAAAATAGTTTCCCCAAACGTTTAAAGATGACAGAACCAAGATTTTCTTCTGGTTCATTTATGGTCGATGAACTTTCTGCTGGCGTTGGACAGGAGCTAGAAAAGGATCATGGTTGTGATTTTCGTGTGCAACTATATTCACTTATTAATTGCCTGTCACCTGACAATCATATGGCTTATCCATTGGAGCCGGCAATTTCTATTCAAGTGCTTAGTCTGCTATGCCTTTCATTATCTGTTTATCCAAAGACAAATCTGTTTAGTAGAATTTCCAAGCAAGTCCTTTCCTGGATTCCTTGGATTTGCAAGCAGGTAGGAGGAAGTCACCAGAGATCCTTTTAGACTGACATCAATTTTTTACTTACACATTCTAAGCATTGTTGAATGGTGCAGACAACCAAGATATGCATGTTTTCCTTTGATGTGTCACTCTATTTTGAAGCTGTTCAGACTGTAATGCTTCTCCAATGTGAGCTTCCTCCTGTATTTTGCATGGCTTTAGTTTAGCAACATTTTGCATTTTGTATGTGGCACTTTACAAGTTGTGACTTTAAATATATTTGAAGTTTGGGTTTTTTGCTGGTTTGTTTAGGGAGAAGCATGTCACGTGTTGTGATTGGTTGAGGTAGACTATTTCATCATACATCTTAAGTTATTTTGTTCATTTATTTAGGGCAAGCTGTAATAGTTGTGCAATTAATATTTTTGCACCGAATAAATAATTGTTCAATTCCTTTGTACCCCTTTTTGAAGTTTGGTTATCATGTTCTCTGTTCTGTATGGATTGATTTTGTGTAGCTCTAGCTTAGGCTTATTATGCCATAAGCCAACTTTTTGGTTTTATGGATTGTTGACCGTCAAAGGGAGCTTAGTCTTATTCTAAAAGTGCAATGACCGGATTGTTTAAGTTCAGCCTATACACCCCTGCAATCTCACATCTGCAACAATCCACCCTGCCCTGAATTAAGAGTCCACAATATGCAAGGGGATTTAGGGGCTTTTGGCTTGTCAGAGGCTATAATCATGAATAAGTTAACTAATCTGTTCTAGGATAAGCTTTTAAGTAGTATCATAACTTGAGCTTATGCTAGGACAAACATCCCTTAGTGCATCTCTCTTTACCTCCACTTTTGTTGTTTATTTTTGTCTGGTTATTTATGCAGCTTTTCTTCCTGGACACACAAAACTGTTTGAAGATGAACCTCTGTTGATTGGTAATGGTTGTACAGATTTCGAGTATCCAAGATATGCTGATCTTATTAACTTGCTGAAACTGGTGTCGGATGATGGTTATCTTACTTCTCAAACATGTTCGGAGAAGTTAAAATGCCTTGCAGTACAAATTATTGCTAAAATAGGCAGCAGGCAGAATGCTGAGTGTGATCTTCAAGTCCTTGAATTGGCTATCCAAAGTGAAACTGGGGAGCTTCAAAACGAGGCTCTTATGTCATTACCCATTATTGTATTGTACTCTGGTCCCAGGATGCTTGGAGCAATGTTCAGGAAACTTGAGTAAGTAAATTATCATCTTTCATAATTTCGAATTGTGCATGTTTATCCAGTTTGATTTTTGTAAGAAAGACAGCAATAAGTTTGCCATATGTAATAGGATTGCCAAATATTGCTGCAGGCACTCTCTGGTTGATAAACAGAAGATTAATTTAATATGTACAGCATCTTCTATTTTTTTAGTTTTTTTTCTTGTCTAGATTTGCAACTTTTGATGGCCTTGTTTTACAATTTTTTTTCTCAGGACAATTGGTACTTTAGGATGCAAGAAACTGTGGAAAAGTATTGCCATTTCACTTGGTTTTCTTTCTTGCTTAAATGGAACCACTGATTGCACTGACAAAGTGGGAAATCATTGCAAACTTTTCCTGGCCAAGCACTGTGAACAGCCAATCTTGACATTAAATCTCTTAAGAGGTTTCTGGTGCCCGCAGTGTGATGTCAGAACTGTCCACATTGAAGATCAAGTTCCTATTGTGGACATTGCACTTTCGGAAGATAAAAATATTGACTTCAAAATTAACATGTTCAAGGCCCATTCTCTTTTCTTCAAGTTCCTTTATGCTGAGACTTCCGAGGAGTGTATAGTTTCTATAGTTGAAGTATTGCCACGAATATTGAAACATTCTAGCAGGGACGTTCTGCTTGATATGAAATTTCAGTGGGTACAGTGTGTTGATTTTCTCCTACTACATGAAATGAAAGCTGTCCGAGATGCATTCTCTAGTGTAGTGTCCTGCTTCTTGGAAACAAACGCGATGGATATTTTGTTTTCTGATGGAACGGGAATGAGTGGAGGGACCAGCAGAGTTAAATTTATGGACAAAATAAAGAGTGCTTTCACTGAAGCTGAAGATCCCCAGATACTACTTACTCTTTTGGAATCGACTGCAGCAATTGTGAAAGCTAGTGATATTCATGGGGAAGTTTTTTTCTGCTCATTTGTATTGCTAATTGGTCAGCTTGGTAATCACGATTATATTGTAAGGGTTACTGCATTGAGATTACTTCAAAGATGTTGCACCTACTGTTTCAAGGGAGGATTGGAACTCTTCCTTTCAAAGTATTTCCATGTTAGAGATAATCTGTATGATTATCTGTCATCTAGACTTTTGACTCATCCTGTAGTGATTAGTGAATTTGCTGAATCTGTTCTTGGGGTTAAGACTGAAGAGCTGATCAGGAGAATGGTTCCATCAATTATACCAAAACTTATTGTGTCTCACCAAAACAATGACCAAGCAGTTGTTACTCTGAATGAACTGGCGAGTCATCTAAACAGTGAGCTAGTTCCGTTGATTGTAAATTCACTGCCTAAAGTGCTCTCATTTGCTCTATTTTATGAAGATGGACAGCATCTGTCATCTGTCCTACAATTTTATCACACTGAAACAGGAACTGATAGCAAAGAGATATTTTCAGCTGCTTTGCCAACACTGCTTGATGAAATCATATGTTTTCCTGGTGAATCTGACCAGATCGAGACAGATAGAAGGTGAATCCTCTTTTTAATGTGTATAGACTTGTCTAGATAGTTGATTTAGGTAATTAGCTGTAATTTTGATTTTCCCCAGAAAAAAAATAATTTTGATCTTAGTTATAATGAGATTTTAATTGCAGGATGGCAAAAATTTCACCAACTATTCAGAATATCGCAAGAATTTTGACAGGCAACGATAACCTTCCTGAGTTTTTGAAGAATGATTTTGTTCGGCTTCTCAACAGTATTGACAAGAAAATGCTTCATTCCAGTGATGTGAATCTTCAGAAGCAAGCCCTCCAGCGTATAAGGAAATTAGTTGAGATGATGGGCCCTTATTTGAGTACACATGCACCAAAGATTATGGTTCTGTTGATTTTTGCCATTGATAAAGAAACTCTGCAAATGGATGGGCTAGATGTACTACATTTTTTCATCAAGCGACTGGCCGAGGTATCGTGTACCAGTATCAAGTATGTTATGTCCCAAGTTGTAGCTGCATTTATTCCCTCTTTAGAAAGGTGCAGAGAACGTCCTCTTGTGCATCTGGGCAAAATTGTTGAAATCCTGGAAGAACTTGTAGTTAAAAACATTATCTTGCTTAAACAACATATACGTGAATTGCCGTTGTTACCTAGCTTACCATCTTTGTCAGGAGTGAACAAAGTAATACAAGAAGCCAGAGGGTTAATGACTCTGCAAGATCATCTAAAGGATGCTGTCAATGGTCTTAACCATGAGAGCTTAAATGTAAGGTACATGGTGGCATGTGAGTTAAATAAACTATTCAATGATAGAAGGGGGGACATTACTTCTCTCATTATTGGTGAAGATATTGCTGATTTGGATATAATAAGCTCTTTAATAATGTCTTTACTAAAAGGATGTGCAGAGGAATCAAGGACAGTTGTTGGCCAGAGATTGAAACTAGTTTGTGCAGATTGTCTTGGTGCACTTGGAGCTGTTGATCCTGCTAAGTTTAAGGTAATGTCATGCGAGCGCTTTAAGATTGAATGTTCAGATGACGATCTTATATTTGAGTTGATCCACAAGCATCTTGCAAGGGCATTCAGAGCTGCTTCTGACACCACAGTACAGGATTCTGCTGCATTGGCTATTCAAGAGCTACTAAAACTGTCAGGTTGTCAATCTTTACCTAATGAATCAAGTAGTTGCAAGATGAGCAAAAGGGGCCAGAAGTTGTGGGGGCGTTTTTCTAGTTATGTTAAGGAAATTATTGCACCATGCTTGACTTCAAGATTTCATCTTCCTAGTGTGAATGATGCTACTTTAGCTGGTCCAATATACCGCCCAACAATGTCTTTTAGGAGGTGGATATATTATTGGATTAGGAAGTTAACATCCCATGCAACTGGATCGCGTAGTGGTATATTTGGTGCATGTCGTGGAATTGTTCGGCATGACATGCCAACTGCAATATATCTCCTACCGTACTTGGTCTTGAATGTTGTTTGCTATGGAACTCCCGAGGCTCGTCAAAGTATTACTGAGGAAATCTTGTCTGTTCTCAATGCTGCTGCTTCAGAAAGTAGTGGAGCTATTGTTCATGGAATTACTGGAGGACAGAGTGAAGTCTGTATTCAAGCTGTCTTCACTTTACTTGATAATCTTGGGCAATGGGTTGATGACCTCAAACAGGAAATTGCTTTATCCCAATCTAATTATGCAATGGCTGGAAGACAGGGAGGTAAACTGAGAGATGAAAGCAACTCTATGTATGACCAAGATCAATTGCTAGTGCAGTGCAGCAACGTTGCTGAGCTGTTGGCTGCTATTCCTAAAGTCACTCTAGCTAAGGCATCATTTAGATGTCAAGCTCATGCTCGTGCTCTAATGTACTTTGAATCTCATGTCCGTGAAAAGTCTGGCTCCTCAAATCCAGCTGCAGACTGTAGTGGTGCCTTTTCAGATGATGACATCTCTTTTCTGATGGAAATATATGGAGGACTGGATGAGCCCGATGGCCTCCTAGGTTTAGCTAATCTGAGGAAATCATCAACCCTACAAGATCAACTAATCATCAATGAGAAAGCGGGGAATTGGGCTGAAGTGCTAACATTATGTGAACAGTCTTTGCAAATGGAACCTGATTCTGTCCATAGACATTGTGATGTTCTCAATTGTTTGCTAAACATGTGCCATCTTCAAGCCATGATTGCACATGTGGATGGTTTGGTGTATAGAATACCTCAATCTAAGAAAACTTGGTGCATGCAAGGGGTACAAGCAGCTTGGAGATTAGGGAGATGGGATCTCATGGATGAATATCTAGCCGAGGCAGACAAAGGTCTGGTGTGCAGAAGTTCTGAGAACAATGCTTCTTTTGACATGGGTCTTGCTAAGATATTCAACGCGATGATGAAAAAAGATCAGTTTATGGTTGCTGAAAAAATTGCCCAGTCCAAGCAAGCATTGCTTGTACCTTTAGCTGCAGCTGGCATGGACTCATACATGCGTGCATATCCTTACATAGTTAAGCTCCATATGCTGCGTGAGTTAGAAGACTTCAACTCCCTGCTGGGAGATGAGTCATTTCTTGAAAAGCCATTTGCTGCAGATGATCCTAAGTTTCTGAAATTGACAAAGGATTGGGAAAACCGTCTGAGATGTACACAACCATCTCTGTGGGCAAGGGAGCCATTGCTTGCTTTCCGAAGGATGGTTTATAATCTGAGTCATATGAATGCTCAAGCTGGGAACTGCTGGCTTCAGTATGCAAGGCTCTGCCGTTTGGCTGGCCATTACGAGACTGCCCACCGTGCAATACTGGAAGCAGACGCTTCAGGTGCTCCTAATGCTCACATGGAAAAGGCTAAGTACCTCTGGAATATACGGAAGTCTGATAGTGCTATAGCTGAACTTCAGCAAACACTTCTAAACATGCCTGCGGATGTTTTGGGACCTACTGTCCTTTCATCCCTTTCTAGCCTTTCTCTTGCTTTGCCAAATGCACCCCTCTCTGTGACACAGGCATCAAAAGAGAATCCAGATGTGTCCAAAACTCTCCTTCTCTACACTAGATGGATCCACTATACAGGGCAAAAGCAGAGCAATGACATCAAATCTCTATATTCTAGGGTAGCAGATTTGCGGCCCAAGTGGGAAAAGGGGTTCTTCTGCATAGCAAAGTTCTATGATGATTTGCTTGTTGATGCTAGGAGACGCCAAGAAGATAAGAAAATTGCAAGTGGAGTTGGACCTGTCCCTCCTAGCTCTACTGGTTCTTTAACTACAGCAACTGAAGAGAAGCCTTGGTGGGATATGCTTCCAGTAGTCTTAATACAGTATGCAAGAGGACTTCACAGAGGACATAAAAATCTTTTTCAAGCGTTACCGCGATTGCTTACTCTTTGGTTTGAATTCGGAAGCATATATATCCAGGATGGATCTTCCTTCAATAAACCCATGAAAGAAGTTCATATAAGGGTAAGTTTTTTTTTTTTTGGCACATGTTTTTCATTGCTTTAATCTATTTAGGGGATCTAATCAACTTCTTGTAGTTGTTAGGCATTATGCGCGGGTGTTTGAAAGATCTACCACCATATCAGTGGTTAACTGTGCTGTCTCAGTTGATCTCCCGCATCTGTCATCAAAATATTGAAGTTGTCAAACTTGTCAAATGCATCGTCACATCTATTTTACGGGAGTACCCTCAGCAGGCTCTATGGATGATGGCTGCAGTGTCAAAGTCAACAGTTGCTGCAAGACGAGATGCTGCTGCTGAAATATTACAATCAGCAAAGAAGGGCAGTCGGCGTGGTAGTGACAGCAATGCATTATTCATGCAGTTTCCTTCTTTGATAGATCATCTGATCAAGCTGTGCTTTCATCCGGGGCAGCCAAAGGCAAGGGCAATAAATATCTCAACAGAGTTCAGTTCCTTGAAAAGAATGATGCCGTTAGGAATCATCTTACCCATCCAGCAGGCTCTAACTGTGACTCTACCATCATATGATACAAATATGACAGATCAATCAACTTTTCGTCCCTTTTCAGTTTCCGAGCACCCTACTATAGCCGGAATAGCTGATGATGCAGAGATCCTTAACTCTCTTCAGAAACCAAAGAAGGTATATCTAATATTGCTTTGCTTGACTACTACACTTGTTCGAGGAGCAGTAACTGTCTAGATTACTATATTTTGTGTTCAAAGTTATCATAAATTTTGTTGGGTGTGAGTGTGACCATTGGAAAGGGCGTTCAAGTCAATGGTTGGATCTGTTATGGGGTTATCAAGGGTCTAGGACTCTAGGTCACTTGTTAACATATGGTATTTGTTTGTTGACACACCATGCGGTCTATTTCCACTGTTTCAAAATGGTCATGAATTAATTTTTGTCACATTTCACCAAGCTAAGGGTACCTGACAAGCATATGATTGTTTTGAACTTCAGGTTGTTTTCATTGGAAGTGATGGAATTTCTCGACCATTTCTGTGCAAACCAAAGGATGATCTTAGGAAAGATTCGCGCATGATGGAGTTCAATGCAATGATCAACCGCCTTCTCTCCAAAGTCCCTGAGAGCCGCAGGAGAAAGCTTTATATTAGAACCTTTGCAGTGGTTCCGCTTACAGAAGATTGTGGAATGGTAGAGTGGGTGCCCAATACTCGTGGTCTTCGGCAAATTCTTCAGGATATCTACATAACTTGTGGCAAATTCGATAGGATGAAAACAAACCCACAAATCAAGAAGATATATGATCAATTGCAGGGTAAAATGCCTGAGGAGATGCTGAAGGCTAAAATCCTTCCAATGTTCCCCCCAGTTTTCCACAAATGGTTCTTGACTACATTTTCTGAGCCAGCTGCATGGATCCGTGCCAGGGCAGCTTATGCGCATACAACCGCAGTTTGGTCAATGGTTGGGCATATTGTTGGGCTTGGTGACAGACATGGTGAAAACATCCTTCTCGATTCAACTACTGGGGACTGTATTCATGTGGATTTCAGCTGCTTGTTTGACAAGGGCTTGCTGCTCGAGAAGCCTGAGGTGGTGCCATTCAGGTTTACACAAGTAAGCACTGAAACCTTGTTTTGTAGTGTCCTGTCAGAAGTTTTTTGAACCTGTGATTTTGGTTAAGTATTAACATGATCGTGCTAAATCTCTAACTGTAGAACATGGTTGATGGCTTGGGCATCACTGGTTATGAGGGCGTGTTTGTGAAGGTCTGTGAAATTACTCTATCGGTTCTGAGAACTCACAAGGAGGCACTCATGACTGTTCTTGAGACCTTTATCCATGATCCGCTAGTAGAGTGGACCAAATCTCATAAATCCAGTGGAGTGGAAGTCCGAAACCCACATGCACAGGTATTGATCTGCGCCATAGCACTCTCATGTATGTTTATCATCGCTAAACCAACCACAGCATTCTTCTGATCTAACCTCTTGTTTCCAATTCTCAGAGGGCCATCAGTAACATCACAGAAAGGCTCCAGGGAGTTGTGGTAGGCGTTAACGCCGCTCCTTCTCTGCCACTTTCTGTGGAAGGCCAAGCACGCCGCCTGATTGCTGAAGCAGTCTCCCACAGCAACCTCGGCAAGATGTACGTCTGGTGGATGGCTTGGTTCTAAGTTCTAACAGGTCCCTCCTCCACCCCCTGCTTATTATATCTGTTCTACTCGTATTTATGTTTGACCTGGAACTCTGGAAGAGGTAGGCAGGAACCGGAGGGCAGTTAGCTAGTGGCATTTTGTAACTGGCCGGCCCTCTAGCTGCCATATTCCTGTGAATGCCTGCCAATGCATGTCACTTAACATACTCTTGGACTCTTGGGCCGTCCATAGTATTATTACTACTATTATAATTAGGATCTTATTATATATTAGCAAGAAAACATTTGCACTGGCATTCTGGCAACTTGTCACACTAATAATATATAAAAGTGATGCGTGAGGATTGGACCAGGCTTGTGGCGTCATACATGTATGATCGCACACTGCATGACTCCAAACAAACTATACTTCGCTAAATAGTCTAGTGCTGTACTGTGCCTAGGGTTTATGAAGGAAGACTTTTCCCTAGCAGGAGTCAATTGGGTAAGGTTGCAAGACAATTACAAAACAGGTTTGCTTAATCTGAAGTCCAAGCCTAACTTGCTGCACATTTGTGCTCCTTGTATACACATGATCACTGGGTCCGTTTCAATACCTGGGACTCTGGGAGTGCCTCTAGTTTCTTGACCCAATCCAACTCGACAACACGGGTTGATAGATACACATGATGCACCCTTTGTTTTCGTCCTGGATCTGCCACTCTCTCATAATATGAACATGTCAGCAATGCTCCATAATGAATGAATAATAATAATAATAGAGCTTAGGAACTGATCATCCTCCAGCATGACTGATAGGTCAGCACAAACAAACTCTGAACAAGTCATGGCCAACACTCATTCCCACACAAGTGTAGTATCCGTAATGAATGAATAGGTGAATCCCCCTATGATGAATCCATGGATCTCTGGTAGCCCAGCCGAGGTCATGGTGATCATGGCGACGGAGTACCATGGTGAGATGAGAGCTCAGATCATCACGAGCGCTCGTCCATCGTCATTGGCATGTGGCCTGTGAGCCTGTGGGGCGGCCGGCATACGCGTCAGCTGAGCGCATCTTCAACATCCAAGATGATGAGCACACACACACCTTCCCTGCCCATCCCATGCTTGGACACGAAACGCCGGCGTTGCGCGGCAACCGTGCAGTGCGCGCCTAATACAGTAGTTGTGACCATGCATACTGGAGTACCAACTGATTGATGATAATCAAATGGCCCTGATCTGAATTCTGACCTGACCCCGTCAAATGCAGAAGCTGCCTCTGCTTGCCCTCCTGGCAAACCAAACCCTTTTTTTATTTTTGTTACGTACTCCAGCCACATGCCCAAAGTAGCCATATTAAATACCAAATCCTGATAATGTCATCTTGTTCCTGCATATCGTGCTCATTCCAACACTGTTAACGAGTAGTAGTAATTGCGTTGCTCGTGATTCCTCCTGAACCATCCTGTCTTAATTGCAAGCCTGACACTGTCATCCCAGTTCAGAGTTTTTGCACCTTTTTTGCGCATCTGCAAAAAGACCAGTTGCGTGAGTGCGTTACTCGTGATTTCTGAACCCCTGTCTTAATTGCAAACCTGACGCTGTTATCTTCTTCCAGAAGAGCCTGAAGGGTTTTGGGAGCTTATGGCACGGAACCTGCAGACCGTGCTCTCTCGCTAACAGTAAGAGTAGCTGTAGCTGCATTGCTTGCTTGTGATTTCTGAACCCTAGCTTAATTGCCAACCTGACATTATCTTTTGCTCTGAAAAAGGCGTTAGTTTTTTTGGCCTGGAGTGCTGCCCAGAAAAGCTACAAACTTTGGAGTTTAGATTGACCCAACTTTTGCAAGTTTCATCCATCAACCACACAAAAGTGGTGGTAGCTGTTGCCGGCAAAAGTGGTCGCTGCGTGCATTATTTTTTTTCCCTTTACTAGTAAAATACATTATATATACTAGATTAATAACATGAACCTTTGGCTACCTTGAGGGCATATGGCATGCATTAGAAATTGGGAGTAACTAAAGAAGAAGATGAAGAAAAACGGAGGCAGGAGACGGATCTTTGTCGGCCTGATTGGACAAATATAAATTAGGGGTCAATGATGTGCAGACCCTCCTGCTAATGAGGGCATTTGAAGGTGATGAGAAATTGGTCCCCAACCCAACAAGGCCAAGAGATAAGACAAGGGGCATCGATCTGCTTAGGTGGTGAATCTTTTTCTCCCCTTAGAAAATGGAATTTATGCAGGGAAGCAAGCAAGAGATAGCGACCCAGGGGAGACACAAGAAACAAATAGCTCACTCTGGGACTAGAGAGAGAGAGAGAGAGACTACTGATGACTGTGTGTGCTGCAACCGCAAGTCTCTCTCAATCTCAATGTCCTGTGAATTTCTCATCTCCCATCCATCCAATAAGTAGGAAGAAAAGATGGAGGTTGGGCGTTTCAGCTGTGGATTTACGCGGCTGGAATCCGTCGGGAGTGCGCAGGTCAAAGCGGACGACGGAGACTCGTCAGACACATGAGTACGTGACAGCCACAAGCTGGCTGCTAGCGACCGACGTGAGCTTAATTACTTACTGCATTATATTCCATTGCATGAGGTTAATTTAGCTTAGCTGTGTGCCCATTGGCCATGCAACAAAAATACTCCATACACACACTAACAGGGCCATCGGTACATTGCAATTTGGCAAGGTGATTATAACAACACAGGAGTGACACCACTAATCCTTTTTTGAGTCCCAAGCCCTTTCTTGAATACAGGAGAGAGGGACATGAGAACATACTAGGAAACAATTAATATAAGAAGAAACATTAGGGATGGCGAAAAAAAGTGCGAGTAGATCAATCATTAAAAGAGAAAAGTTGTTAAGAGAAAGAAAGAGTCTGATTGATGATGATGATTCATGGACAGACGGGCACAACCACATGTAATGTAATGTAGTAGTATTGCGTTGCATGGTTACGAGGAACGATGGGGGAGATGGATTGCAAAAAGGCCTCCCGAATCTGCCTTTTCCTCTCCTGCCCTACTACTCAACAACACTGAACTCTGAAACCCTCTCTCTTTCTTTCTGCTCGATCTGCTGCTGCTACCACCACTATTACCATTGCTGCTGCTACTTTTATTGCTGCTGCTCTCGGTGTCCTCTCTCTACAAGCATCCTCCTCCATAGCCGGCGTTCTTGAACAGCTCCTGCTTTATCATGTCCGCGCTCATCCTCTCCCTCTGCATCTGAAATTTCACCAACATCATTATTATTTCAGCATTTCATCCATTGCACTAGTAGTAGTAACAACTATAGTAGAAAAGGAAGAAAGAAAGATTAATAGTAATTAGGTGAATGAAAGAAAGAAAGAAAGAAAGAGGAGGAAGAACCTCGGAGCAGGAGGCGTGCATGCCGAAGTCGTTGAAGCAGCTGACGACGCACTGCTGGATGTCGAGGCCCAGCGTCTCCAGCGTGCTCACCGTGGACAGGAGCAGCCCTGGCTTGGCCGCGCAGTAGATCTCCACCCGCGTGTCGCCCCCCTCCTTCCTCTCCACATCGAACTGCACCTCACAAACTCCATTAATCCCATCATCCTCCTCATTATATATCCAGCAATGGATGGATGCAGCTACCTTGGGTGTGTTCCTGGCCAGCATCTCGTTGGGGTTGAGCTCCCTGAAGACGCTGAGCACCCCGGGCGTCTCCTGCTGCTGCTGCTCCTCGATCTCCTCCTGCAGCTGCCTGATCCTCTCCAGCAACTCCTTCATGTAGTCGATCGTGTCCCCAAGAATCGATGTCCTGTCCATCTACTCGCAAACACATACATCATCTAATCTCATCTCTCTCGCACTCGCAATCCCAATCGCAACACAAAATGATTCACTAAGTACTCTATATACCTTGCTGATCTTGGGCACCACGGACCGGAGCATGGAGAGGCGGTCGTTCAGCCGCTTGCGCCGCCGCCGCTCCGCCATCAGGTTCTTCGACGGCATCCCTTCCACCCTCTTCTTCTTCGACGCCGGCGCCGCCGCCGCTGCGCTGAACCCGCCCTCCGCCTGCAGCCCGGGCTCCACCTTGCACACCCCGAGCCCGCCGCCATCCACCACCATACTCGCCTTGGGCTCAACCACATCAAGAAACCCCATGTCGCCGCCGCCGCCGTACTCGCCGCCGCCGCCGCCGGCATTGGGCCCGAATGCGGCGGCGGCGTTGCCGTAGACCTCGCTGAGGCAGTCGAACCCGGCCGCCGGCGCCGGCGGCGGCTGCTCGTAGGAGGCCGTGAAGGTGGGGAGGACGCTGACCGTGGTGGTGGACTGGTGCCGTTCTTGGAAGCCGTCCATGGCGGCGCACGCCGGCGAGAAGAAGTCCCCCATGGCATTGTACTCCCACGCGTCCCTCCTCAGCGAGAAGAGCTCCTCCAAGAACGCCTGCTCATCCAGCTCCATCTCCTTCCTCTCTTCTTCCCTTTGCTTTGCTTCAGCTGCAGCTATAGCTTAGCTAAGATTGCTTGTGTGTGTGAGAGAGAGAGAGAGCACAGCAGCACAGCTTAGCTAGCTGCACAGGTGGTTATTGGTGTGAAATGGAGGGGATGGAGAAGGTGAGAGGACAGGGGGGGGATTAATATATGGAGGAGTTTGTAGGAGACAATTATTCCCTGTAATAAATGATGAACAGTGGTATTAAGGATTTGATTAGGGAGGGGGGGTGCATATGCATTTGCCTGGTTTGGACCCTGTGGAGCCTCTAGGATGGGATTGGATTGGAAAGGAATCATACCTTTTCACTTCCCTTGTCTCAATTCCATTCTCTCTTCCTTTTCTTTATTTTTTAATTCCTTTAGATTTTGCTATAGTACTTACTGCTCACTGGGGAGGTTCTCAATCCCATTTTGTAGTATTGTGGCTTGTGAGCCCTAGGGGGTCTAGTAGGGTCACATAACAGTGATATGTAGGGGATCAGTATTTCTCCTGCTGTGTCTATAGTTCATCACTTCTCTCCCCCTTTTTTATTTTCCCTTGTGTGTTTACAATGTCTTTTCATTAGTACTAGGGAGCTATTAGTATGTGATGAGTAGTAGTAGGCGAGTGACATGAGATATGATAAGTCCATTGGACATAAAGATCAGTTTTTATTCTTGCGCTAAAATATGATATCCCCATGTGAAGAGGGGTGTTTTTTTTGGTGCTAAAAAGTTACAGTGTTATGAGAAGCCATATACAGTAGTAGGGGGCACTTTACTAAATCCCTCTGGGCAAAAGAACCTCTGAATAACACTCTTCAATGTGTTAAATTAAGCACTTTCTTAACGCATATTATGGTCTGTTTAGGGAGTTTAAGATTTTAAGAAGTAGTTGGTTGGTAACTAGTTTATGAGGATCTGGAAAAAGCTGTATTTTTCAGCTTGTGGCTTATTCATTTTTCTGGATTATATAACTATTGTTTCTCAAAATCTGAACTAAAAGCTGAACTGTTTGAGGAAACTTCTGATTCTAGGAGAAGCTACACCAGCTAGCAACTCCCCGAGTAAGCCCTATAACTCTATAAAGGATTAGAGAGATTTATTGTTCAGGACTTATCAGGATAATTATACTGCAGTAGTAGTAGCATACAGGAGTATACCTCTATTACGACCTTGAGGTTCAGTGCAGACCAAAATAACAGATGCCAATGCCATTCTGAAGGAGGTTAATAAATCAAGGAGGAAGGATCCAAAAGCCTCTTTTCGGATGGCCATTGCGGCACAGACTTTGAAAGGCTCAACCAAACAAACACTCATCAGACTCCACAGAAACTCTTGGGCATGGCCAAACTTTGGTGCTGAGAGTGAGCTCATCTCCTCCTCATTGTCTGGCCCTGCCCTTCCCTCATGGACTCCTACTCCTAGTCTAGTACTAGTAGCCACTAGAATATGAAGAAATCCTGTGACACATTTGTTAATTGTTTTCTAATAGCCTCCTAAGAAGGCCAGTGCATAGGAACCGGATGCAACAGCTGAGTGCAGATCATCTGTGGATGATTTCATATGTAGAAGCAACTGCACAAGTTGATTCTTGCTTCTGCCTTCTCCTCCTTGTTATCAAGTGGTGGTAGTTCTGTTCTTTTTAAAAAAAAACATTTGTTACACGAATCTAAACAAAAGTATATCCATATTTCTATAGAAAAATAAATTCATTTAGCCGAAGGTAGTAACAACTAACAAGTCGAGCTTAAGTGAGCCTGGATGTATAAACTTGAGCTCAACAAATGCTCGAGACGATCCAATTTCACCATCGAGCTTTCAAGTATGCTTGGCTTGAACTTGGTCAAGCTCGAGCTTTTTGACAGCCTGGTTAAGCTACATGACCATATAGAATTACTCCATCTGTTCTAAAATATAAGAACATAGGACTGAATTGGATATTTTACAGTGCTATGAATGTTACATTGAACAATGTATCCTGTATTGAGGATAATTCAGATTTTGATAAGATGAATGACATGGTTGTGTGGGTTGATGGCAGGCACAGGAGATCCCAGTAGCTAAGCAAAGATGGAGAAGTGAGAGGCTGGGGGAGGGGGTGTGCGGCAAAGTTTGACCCACAGGTGTGTCTGAATCGAAAACGGCTTTGAGGGCAGCAGAGACCGTGTCAGGTTCCCCTGCTCATCTATACATTGGCATGCAAGTCTGCAGCCCTTGGCCCACGTGTCCCTCTCTCCTCTCTCTCATCACTTCACTTGGGTGTATGTACATCTGTGATTCTGTGCTTCTGACTCCTTGATCTTGGTCCTCCACCTCAGCACATGGACCTCAAGTTTAGGCTGCATTTGAGAGTGAAGCTCTTGTCTTTGTCACAGCTTCTGGTTGCAGTTTCTTTCAAAATCTCCACGATTACTTCAGATAATTTAGAATTTTTCTTAGATTTAAGTATTTGCAGTTATACAATCTAGAAAATGACCAAAACATCAGAGGTTAGAAAACCTAACCTTTTCATATTATTGTCATCTGATTATATTTACTGGCTGCTTCTTATAATCTGGACCGAGCTCTCAAACAGGGTCTCTTATTGGATGATAAAAATGAGAAGTTGATTCAGCCTCAGCTTGGATAACAACTTCAATGATCTGGAGTATAACCCTACACCACGCTCATATATTCAACTACTGTATGTGTATATTTGCATTTCTTCCCTTGATTAATATGTAGTTTGTGGACCATGGACCAAAAAAAAAAAACTAATCACAATGCTGGCCAACCCAAGAGAAAGATGTAGATAAGCACAAGCCTTATCCAACAAATAAACAACGCTGTTATGCTAATTAAGTTTCTCAGCTTAGCTATAGTTTCTATTTTAACATCTCGCTGCATAAATATAGATAAGTTTCCATCTGTCTCTATATTTTTCTCACGTTTGTGTCAGTCGCTAGAATTCATCTGCTAGTCAATCTTCAGGCAAGAGACCCCGGAGGGCGGCTTGGGGAGTGTGTGCCTGCAAACAGAAAAATAGAGAGGGTCACAGGTAAAGCTTCTGGTGGGGGCAGTCTTGCTCTTGTTCATGTTGATTACTAGCTGGTTCCTCCAAGTTGCTTTAAAATTCAGATGACAGTGCTGTTTGTTTTTCCTTGGAAAGTGGATGCTGCCAAGTTCTTTGCAGCCCAAGAATTAATGTTTATTCATTCACTTTCGATTTTGTGCTCATGGTTTCACAGAATTGAACTACTGGCTATAGGTTCTGCATGCTGTGCCCACAGCCACATATCACTTGCTCTTCTAGGTTCTCTAGCTGTTTTAGGGGTAACAAAAATACACACACTTGTTTATACTCTAATGAACAGTCACATGTGCTTAGCTTGATAACATTCATCTGTTTGGGCCATGGACATTAGTTTCTTAATCTCATTAATTAGCTATCTATATTTGTATGAACAGTAACCACTACTGAAACATTGGATTCGAATGCAAATAAAACTTGAATTGCGAGCTGTCCAAACCAGACCTAATAATTAACTGCACCCCCTGTAATCTTGTTTCAGAATCCTCTTGTAAGTACACACTATATGTGATCAGATGATGTGATTGTACATTGCAGTAACCTGCGCTCCAGCTGTGTTTAGTTGGCAGAAATTGCTATTAGTCGAGGGTCATTTGGACGACTAATTCAGTAAGTAACAGATAGTTGATGCAGCATTTCCCGCTAAAGAATGGACTGATTTAGCATCAAGTTGCCATCCATTGGCTGTGCGTCAACAATGAGGTAAGTAACCAACAGTTGATTTGGTATTGATCACTGAACTTATCTAGCATCTAGTTAACATCCATGGGCTGTGCTTCAACAATGCATTGGGATGACATGTCAAGGTTAACCAACAGTGTGCTAATCTTGGCGTATTGGTTTTATACAGATGGGTAACTTAATTAATTAAGCTAGTGTTGCTTCCTCCTAGATAGCTTACCATTAGGCACCATGCATCCAATTAATTAACTCAGCAACACGCTGTACATACGCATGTTATGTTCCGTACGTGTTCATCTTTCGTTCAAGCTGAATGCATGCATGGCACTAGTAGATATATATGGATTTGGTATTTAGTGATCATAATGCTGGTTACTTATAAGATGGGTCAAGAGGCATAGCCTATATATGTGCATATAAGAGCAAGTTTAATAGTGTAATCAACTACTGACTTCAAATCATCTACTCCCTCCGTTTCACAATATAAGACTTTTTAGCACTACCCACATACATAAAGATGTTAATGAATCTAAATACATATGTCTAGATTCATTAACATCTAAATGAATGTGGGCAACGCTACAAAGTCTTACATTGTGAAACGGAGGAAGTATTGTTAATCTAATAGCCCATTCATATAATAGTTAACTATAAAAATATATTACAAATTAATACTCGGTCACATCTCTCATTCACATATAACGTTTTGGAGTCCGTGTTGCAGCTGGCTATAAATCTGTAGCCTGTTTTTTTCGCTCTTCTCTTTTCTTCTTAATACGTGGTTATAGCTGGCTTATAGCCTGCTATTGTACCTGCTCTAATTAATATCTATATAGATACCAATCAAGTTGGATAAACTAAGGAAGCATATATGCATGGGCCAATTCTCTCGGCAGGAATTATTAATTAATCCCGTATAAGCATGATTCTTCGAGTTAGCTTAGGCCGGTAGGATTTCATGGCATTGATTTCACCAGACAAATGGCTGCAGACAAACCCTTCTAGATCATTACTAGATTGAAAAAAAAAATAGTGTCAGCTAGCTTTGCCGTAGATCTGCGGGTATATGATCGCGAATAGAGATCTGCATCAGAGTTGTTCTCTGGGCATTACTAGTGCTCATTAATTCAAAGACACCATTAATCTGTGTGTGACTGTGTGATTGAGAGACGGACAAGATTCCTACTGTCCTACATATATAGTGGTAAATTTGTTTGATTGCAATCTATATAAGTGTGAGGCATGATCATTATGCACATAAGACAAGTTTAGTGACTGATTAATAGTGTTTGGACATGCATGCGAATTAATCGAAGATATATCCCTCGATCTTCGGTGATATTAACAAGCTAGCCTGGTATGGAAAATGACTAGTCGATATATATAGAGCTAGCAATCCCTTTCTAGCTGGATTAAGAGCACGCCATTCACTTCGTTTCTGCTACCAATTAATGCAATCTTGAAATTTTTTGCAAGATCAATCAGACGTTTAACATCAAACACTAAATCATTAACTTACATGAGATATAAAGCCATATTGATCCATCATGTAAAGACAAGTTCCTAGATCGAGAGTAGTCACTCTCAGAAAGAGAAAATGTTGCACATGGCTTCGTTCCCCATGCACTTCCAATTGTTCACACACGCAGGGTTTAAGCAATTAAGCTGCAATAGGAACAGGAAGAGGCTAGCTGCACATTGCTACTACTGTATTAGCTGCGACCATTGGCATGAGTATCACCCTGCACTATATTTTCCATAATCCATAATCACTATTTCTTAAAATATAACAACTTCTAGCATCTAAATTTATTCTAAATATAGCAACTTCTCTAGCGAGTACTACTTCGTCTTGACCAGTCATCGAGCTCGAGCACAACTATATCTTATTTAGTTTCTTCACTTACTCTATTTTCTTAATTAATCACAACCTTTTGTCACTTATTTCTATCTACTTTCTTAACATGTGTCCTTCCGTAAGGTAAGAACCCAACGGGATTCTTAGGTATTCATGGGAATACCAAAAAAAATACAGAAAAGATGATATTCTTAGCACCTTGCTTTTTTCCCTAACAAATCAATTGCTCTTGTTGACATAAAAAAACGATATTTGAAGAGAGAGACATCCCTCCAAATATTTTTTTAAGAGGAAATTGTGAACGCGTTGAGGATTGAGCACGGCGATGTCCCTCCAATCATTTCTTAAGAAGAAATTGCGAGCGTGTTAGGAATTGAATACGGGGTCTCGGGTTTGAAACCACACACATCTTGTCACTGCAGTAAGTGCATCTCTCTACTCCTATTGACATAATCTTGTTTTCTTCTGATAAATTTATTTCTAATTGTTGATGAGTGAATACAATACTTGTCTTAAAATTCTGCGTCAGCCATTGGTGGAGGGAGTAGCTTGCCAGCATCTCCTTGGTTTCATTTTGTGATTAAATAACTTAATTTCACTTTGTAACTATAATGAATTGTTTATTCATATAGCTACTGGGCAGGAAGCAGAGGGCTGGAGAAAGTTGCTGGTTGCAAGCGTCCAAAGGCCTGAAAAGGCGGCCAGTGAAACCGTCGTGGTTTTGCATGTAGATGGTTTTTGGCTTGTCTTATGTTACCTTCTCCAGCTACACCTCTTGCTCTGCTCGCCCACAATATTTATTTTTTTGCATATATAATACTATATCCCCATGCATGTATACTTAGGCCCTATTCTTTTCTAAAAAAAAAAACTGGATAAACTTTTGGATATTTATGGTACGCTTTTCAAACTGCTAAATGGTGTGTTCGTGTGAAAACTTTCTGTATGAAAGTTGCTCTAAAATATCATATTAATTTATTTTTCAAGTTTGTAATAATTAAAACTTAATTAATCACACGTTATTACCATATCATTTTACGTGAGACACTTAATTTTTATCTTTATCTTCAGAAAATTCGAACACCGTCTTAAACCGATGCAAAATAATAATCGATCGATCGAGAGCTCGTTGCTTTTTCATGTTGCAGGTCCTAGATCCGGGCAGGCCTTTCCTGTTTTCACGGTTTACGTGTGCCAATCCGTGTAGAGTGGTACAATATTCTAGTCCTCCAGTTACTATACTATTCTCCCATTTAATATATAATCACTTGCATCGTTTAAATTTTCTTCTAGAATATAGGTATTTTATAATTGTTCAAAGTGCTACTCGTTGCATCAATCACATTTTGTTTAAATTTTCTCTTTTACCACAAACATCCTTTTACTCTATCCCTCATTTAGAGCTTGTTACTGGAATATGGATTAATACATCATGCTTCGATCTTAAACTCGGTGTGATATTTTAAAACTTTATATATAGAAGTTTCTTAGAATAAGTTTCAAATCCATATTGTTCTATGACAGTCAATTTATTCATTCATTCATTCATTTAACTTGTACCCTTGATAGATCACAAAATCATTTAGCTATTGAACCATTTATCTAGGAGTATTTAGGTAAAAAAATAGTATATACTCGCTCCAATTGTCTATAGTTTAGCACAGGGATGCAGTAATTTGTGATAGAATGGAGTAGCTCACTTTTTTAAGATTAATTTAGATAGCATGTTCTAGTATGTTCAAAAACTAAATATTTTAAAAACTTATTCATAGTCAAAATCTTAATTTTTAACCTTAACCTTTTTTTAACACAAAAATGTTAAGAATCATATATGGAAGTGGAGGTGTTGTATACGGCACATCATTCACATTTCTTATCTCTCAGTGCGCGTAAAAACGTTTTAATTGGACAGTACACAGAGAATTCCACGTAAGAGATCGAATTAATAATGTAATAGTGTGTAGTACTTGCATAACGAGACAAATTGAAGTTGGTTGCATGTGCTAATATATACTGACTCAAAACACATGGTTTAATTCTGTGCTTGTGCTCGTCCTCTTCGCTTCGATGTACGTAGGAGCTAGCTAGCCCGGCCGTGCCATTATTAATTCCCGCGGGAACACTTCAAATTAATTTGAGGACAAACAATGAAGTTTCACACATGAGTGTGTGTATTTTATCTGTAAATAGTATACACTATCACCAATTTATCAGTACTCTTTAATTAGTTTTTCTAGTTTATGTACACATATGCATAACATTTCTTCTGCAGTTCACCACACACACATGCATATATATCTACATCATATACTGTACATTTAAGCTGGCAGGCTCTTGCAGTGTACGTGCAGTAATACTACTGCATGTGATTTTTCTTTTTTCGATCTTCTCAGGAGTATATACATTAATACGTACAGTAGTTAGGTGAGGGCTGTAGTCATATGTACAGTACTACATCGATCCTTTTCAAAATATATGGCATTGTTAACTTTTTATATAACATTTGATTATTCGTCTAAATTAGTATAAATATGAAAAACTATATTTTAAAATTATATTTTATTTGATGATAAAATAAGTTATAACAAAACAAAAGATATTTATATAAACTTTTTAAATAAGACGAATGGTAAAACTTTACATGAAAAATCGTATATTTTCAAATGGAGGGAGTAGATGAGCAGACAAATTAATATAGTGCGTACGTGTGTACGATGCCGACACATATTCGTGGTCCATCCATTCATTCATTCGTTGGTTCGTTCATTTGCAGCGACAATATATGCAAGTACTAAGCTGTATTAATTTGCATGCATGCGCATATGGAACGATATGCATGGGCGGTGCATGCAGTGCCATATCATCTCTGGAACTCAGCTCGCTGCTCTTGCATGCTACTCCATCCGTCCCATAATATAGCAATTTAGGACCAGAAAAGATATTTTATAGGATAACGAATCTGGATATACTTATGAAATATCCTGTTCGATCCTAAGTTGCTATATTATGGGACGGAGGGAGTAGCTGCGTAGTACGACCTGCATGCTGTTTGTATTCATCGAAGATAGCTACTCATACACTGGCCAGTATACTGGGATATACTGTATTGTCTTGTCACATATACATACAAGCACGTTTTACTTGTTCATCATTTGTACTACTATACGCCGCACGACCGTACTCATATAATTAATATTTTTCTAAAAACACATTTCTTCCATATCAGAAAAAACCAACCTAGATTGTGGAAAGAGGGAGTACGTGCATACACTCACCTTAGTAACACACATACACACGTCATATCCTATGAGTACTTTAAAAAAAATTAGACCAATATATTATAAGATTGATGAGTGTTTCACTGTAGCAACGGAGACATTGCCTATCTACACCATCTGTTTCATAAAAAACTAAATCATGGCTATGAATCTAAATACATGTGTATTCAAGTTTATAGCTATATATTTTTTTTTATTACAAAGTGTGTTCACCGGTACACATTGCGTGTGGTCCGTATTTGTCTTGCAGTAGCAAAGTACTACTCCACCAGTTAATTTGTTTTGAAAAGAAATTTATTTCAGGAGAGATAGCATCCGTTTTAAAATAAAATTATCCTTACCACTTTTGTTTGTCTCAGAATAAATTTATCTTTAGAAAATTATTACATTGAAGTTTGTAAAAATAGAAGATAAATGCATTTAACTAGATAAAGTAGGAGGATAATTATATTAGGATTTGATGAAGTGAAGAATATATTAGTATTTTTATTTTATATTGGCATACGTGAATGGATGAAAAATAAATTTATTTTAAAACGAAGTTAGTACTTGAATAGTTGATGGTGATCTCGGTCTTTAGTTTCGCGGCGACAAAACCATCACACGCATGATATATGCATGTACGTACGTCGTACATCTATGTTATTAGACAGATCGAAGGCAACAAAATAAAATTAGATTATGCATGCATGATAAGTCAATAATATACGCCCAGCTTGTCTATGTCCACTCTCTTTTAGTTTCCTGCAGCATGGATGCACATTACATTGGAACCTTCACGAGATGTTGTGAATATGGTAGGTAGCCGCAAATTAAAGGAGATTAATCGTCAGAGACCACATTACAAAATTCATGTCGTCGTCGTTGTCGTGAGGATCGGCGCCCGGATCGAGATCGATGCTCATATCATATGTATGAGCAAGGTGCGATGCACCACCGGCCGCCCATGGCAAACAAACAAGGCTAATTAACAACCAGCCTACCGTTCTACACTCGTCGTCCTATAAAAATTCAACTCTAGAGATTTCGGATCATAAAAAATCAACTTCTAAATCAAGATGATCCTGAATAATATAAGTATATGTCCAAATTTATTCTTAGAAATTAATTATTTTCTTTTAATTTATGGAGGGAGTACACCGGCCATTGGTTTTGTTTGGTCGCCTGCATTGCATCGACACTGCAGGCTCGCACGGAAGATGCAGGCAGAGGTGCAGGACAGTGTACTAGCTCTAGCTAGTACTCCACTCCAGTAGAAGAAGAGAGCAGAGATCATATGTAGTATATCGATGGAGCAGGTAGATGATGACCAATGACCATGGCAATGGCGATGGCGATGCCAACAAATTAACAGTAATTGATCGATCGATCTGTGAGAGGAGAGGAAGAGGAAGAGGAAGAGGAGAGGAGAGACAGGGACAAACACTAGACGCCATGGATCCCCTCGGGAAAGCGAACCCCTACCACTGCTAGCATATGCATATGCATGCTACTCTACTACTCCTGCATGGCTTCATGCTGCTGCTACACTCTCTCACTGTCATAGCCTGTGGGCCCCGTCGCCAGCCGCCACGTGGAGCAGATTACGGACGGCCTAGCTCTCTATGCATGGCGCAACTATACGTAATCGTTCATCTTCACTACAGCCATTCATTGATTTTGACAATTTGACCACTTTACAAAAACTTGCTAAAACTTATTTAAAAAATAACCCTTTTGTTCAGCGTCAAATCGTGTGACGCTGAATTTAGACACCTCAACGCCAAATAGCACAGAGCTGAATGTACGTTGGCACGATGACTCAGCCTTTCATCCACGGTGGCACGGCATTCAACGCCAGGTGACGTGGCGCTGAGGTGTCTAAGTTCAGCGCTCGATTTGGCGCTGAAAAAAAGGGTCACTTTTAAAATAAGTTTTGGCGATGGTTCATTTGTAAAATTAGTTTTTGCAAAGGGTCAAATTGTCAAAATTAATGACAGCCATCAGAGCAAGTTCAATAGTATAGCCAACTATTGACTCCAAATCATCTATAGTCAATTTAATAGTTAATTCACACAATAATTATCTATAAATATATACTATACTATTAACACATGGTTCTACCTGTCATACTGATCACATTGTATCTTGTAGTCTGTGCTACCGTTGGCTACAGTAGCTTGCTGCTCCTTTCTCTCCTATTTTATCTTCTCGACATGTGTTTATAGCTAGCTTACAATCTACTATTGTATCTGCTCTTATTTGCATGACTACTCATCGTTGAGATCCATCTCAACATCTGTATATATCGTATGCACTAATGCATGTTCTTATTAACGAACCATTCGTCACGAAGGTTTCATATTAATATAGTATAGAAAATTATGTAACCCAACAGACTATGTGATGAAGATATTGTTATTTTACTATATGTCGGAAGAAAACTAGAGAAAAAAACTTGGGAATTTTTAGCCATCAGATCCACCTATCAAACTCGCGATGCCAGTGGAGCGTGGGGGCATGCTCATCCAGTGTGCTACATCTCGGGTTTTGATTTATATGAAGATTACATCCAATTTATATTATAGTTACATCGCTACTACACTACAATTGAACCATCTCCTTGACATCACAACCCCATGATATCTTATTGTTCGACCCTGTTGGCACATAAACTCCACCTTCTTTGGTGCCCCTTCGCCGACCAACCCCCGTCCGCCCAAGATGGGTGTCACAAGGGCCTTCCGCTCCTGTCGACACCGCACTCTCATTATAGAGCTACCCACATGACTGGATTTAGGATCTGACCTATCATTGAAGAGAGACATTGATGCATGCTGATGTTTTTTAGCTACAATAATCTCCATCTTAAAATATAAGGGATTTTGCTTATATATATGTAACTATATGGCGAAAATCTCTTATAGTTTAGAAAGAAGGTAGTAGCTTATGTAATGAGAAGATTAATTTATATGTGGCATGCATTTCAAGACAAAGGCAAAACATAATACTATATATATATATATATATATATATATATATATATATATATATATATATATATATATATATATATATATATATATATATATATATATATATATATATATATATATATGAGTTAATTGTATTTTGATCCACTTCTTAATAACAAAGTTTTACTTTGCACCACCCTCTAGCTAATATTAATTTTCACCTTCGACCGTATAAGTTATCTTTGTTGCCCTTTGAATCAATGCAAATCATTTCTCTAGATGCATCTAGTTATCTACCTTCTAATTTTACAAAGAATATCCTACATGTAAGATTGCAAGTTTACGGATGCTGATGTGGTTAAAATCGCTGATTGATATGCTCAAGAAAAAAAGTTTGGATGGTTTAAAGTAAATTAAATCAAAGGCAAAATAACCTAGTTTAAAATGAAAAGATAGACTAAAGAGCGGTCCAAGAGAATTTTGGTAATAAGAGATGGACGTAATTTACTCTGTATATGTTGATCGTGCAGATCGATGGAGTCACAGGAGGCACGTACTGCAGCTCTAGTAAAACTGTAGCTTGGATGGATGATCCATACGAGTAGTAGCAGTTTAACGTACTACAGTAGAAGATGCAGAAGCTAGCTGCCGTGTTTGGGCCCATACAACAGGGTCGCTGGCTGCAACCTCACCGTGTGCAGATGCAGAGGCTGCTCGCTCACTGCTGCCTGCAGCTTGCATTGGCCATCCCGTGACGCCCAAAGGCAGCCACGTTTCGTCAATCATCGCTGCTTTACTGCTGGCTACTGCTCCCTCAATTCCTAAATAGATAGGGCAAGTATAATAGTAGCCTATAAACCCGTTGAATGCTGAGGTAAATGGAGAGAAGAGGAGAGAGAAGAAGCGGGCTGTAAATTAACTTATAGCCGGATTGGACTCAAGAACTAAGAAACTCTGTGAGAGACACAAGTGGACCTTGTATTAATTGTAAAGAGCTAACTATTATATGGGTAGGCTAAGAAAAGTCTATAAAGAACCTTATAGCCAACAGATCGACTATATTATTAGCCTTGCTCTTAGAGTGTAAGCATTTCTTGTTAAAAGAGAGAAGATTTTCTTTTAGTAATAACTTTACTGGTCAATTTTTTAATTTTAAATTATATGGATCCCTCGTCTAAGCACCTGATTGGCTTAAAAATACTTTGTATTCCCGCGACGAGTAAGCACTGTAAAGTATTTATATTGTAATATGAATTTTAAATGTTAAGGGCTCCTTTCACACGTAGGATTAAAAAAAAGTTATATACACAGAATTAGAATCTTGATAGAAATATAAATGTAAAATATAGGATTGCAAAAAAAAAAAAACAAGAATAGTTGTTTAATTAGACAGCACGAAAAACAAAAGATAAATAAGATAGAAAAACTTGAATAAAATTCTTTATTAAGTTAGAGCTCTTGCTAACTTTTTTTTTTCAAAATCACTATAAGATTATTGTTCATTTTATAGGAATTTTAAAGAAAAGGATATGCTTTAAGTCTTCGTTTTAAAGACCTTCTTCTGAATTTTTATATATGATTGAAGTCCTTCAAAATTTTAATGTTTTTCCTACAAACTATATAAATGGGCCTAAGTTGTTATATTTTTGTAACAAATGGGCCTAGAGAGACGCACGTAGCAGATTTATCAAACATTGAAGTCGTTAATTAATGTATTAATAAGAAGGATATAGTGGTGATGCAGGGGCAATAAGATGCATTATACTCCTACTAAGTAAACCAGTTTCATTATCTTAAAAGTGATGTACTAGAGAGGTCGGGAGAGGCGACGCCACGCTGGCGGCCATGCAAGGACGTCACGTCGTGGAGATACTCTACTTCGCTCAAAATATAACTATCTACTAGATCTGAAAATATCATTAATTAATACTATATAAATCATAACAGATTTAAATATAGCAATAGTATGAGATGCTATATTTTGGAACTGTGGGAATAGCATATGTAATATTATACTATACGAGATCAGTCCGTCACTGTATAATTGCATTTCTAGCACTTTAGTTTTGTTAAAGAAATAAGTGTATTTCTAAAGTGCTGCATATCCCATTAATCACTTATTAAAATTTCTTCTCATCTTACTCGAACTAACATACATTTTCAACTACTATACTAATTTGTGCTTCTTATGCTAGAAATGTACTACTTACTTAGGAACGGAGGTAAACGGAGGTAATATGTATCTAGATCCCTGTTGGTTGCCTATAGCTCGTAATGGTTTATTACTGATATAAAATAATTTGTAGGTAAAACTTTTATATATACGTTCTTAGTAACTTAACCAATCTAAAATAACTACGTTGAGCAAACATCAAAATCAGCTTTAGAATCTTTAAAACTAAAATTTAAAGTTTAAAATTCAGCTGCGGTTTATAAGCCATAGGCAATGAGGCCGGTAGAATTGCTCTGCCATAAAATGGCAGCACGCGCGGCGCGAACAAGCCTCCCATCTAGCTAACCTTTCATCTGAATTTGCGTCAGTCCATCGACACCTATGAGTTTCACTTTCAAAAACCAATACTCCTATGTACTAAGCGAAAACTGTTTAGTTCAAAATGTTTTTATCCTTAGAAAGAACTATATACAACACAAAATATATATATAAAAAAAATGATTGTTGCTTACTACTAGTAGGAGTTGGCTGTCTTATTTGAAGATGCCGGGGAGGCGAATGGGACATCACTAAGCCCAGCCGTGAGCCGTGTGTACCTTACCTGCTGCAAAGAAAGAAAGAAAGAAAGAAGAGAGAGAGAGGAAGAAGAGACTGGTGCATCATCATGGTCGATCACGATCTATGATACGCTGGGCACAAGGCTGCATCATCGCCCGTTCGCTCGCAGAATCTGCCTTTTCTCTTTTGCCCCCCTTTTTCTGCACCCTTTTTACAACACCAGAATGAAATTTGACGGCAACTACTACTAGTAGTAGCTTTTGCTTGCATCAGTTCAGTCATCATCGCTCAGATCAAATCAATCAACGGACGGCCGATCTATCGGAAGAACCTAAAGTCCAAAGCTCTGTTCAATTTAATGATGAGATACCTACGGATGCCTAGAAACCCAAGCCAACAAGATCGGCCATGGCCATGGGGGGCGGGACGACGACACCAGCTACAATCTCTTCTTCTGCTTTGCCACTGTTGCTCCCTGCCTCTGCCTGTCACACACTCAGGCAGGCCCATTCCAAAACCAACATAACACCAACAGACATACTCCATATATGGCTTTTAATACTGTACTAGTAGATTAACTCACATGATCCATTCGGTTCCATCATCCAATCCAACAACAAAAAACCACAAACGCCGTCACATGCATCGATCTTGCAAAGTTGCAATCTCACTTCTCTGGCTGGATTCCATTCCATGGCATCAGACACAATGATGATGCAGGGGCTGCAGGACCGGCACATCAAAGCCTTTTGTCTTCTCATATGTACACACCCACGTTTTTTCACCACCGCACTTTTACTTACATCAAACTTACCGCGCTGTCCTCCAGGTGAATATTCCAGCTTTCACCTTTCAAGGATGCGCATTATGGCCCATGTCAAATAATAGCCACGTAGCAGCTACTGCCACTCTGCCCCCCACGATTTCAAACACTCCAATAAAGGTGCCAAAATAAGACATACCAGTCGTACTTAAAATCATTCCAGATTACAGACTAGGGGCTGTTTGGTTTCCAGAGACTTATTCTAAGTCCCTGTCACATCGGATGTTTGGACACTAATTTGGAGTATTAAACATACACTAATTACATAACCCATTTCATAAGCTTGGACTAATTCGCGAGACGAATCTTTTGAGTCTAATTACGCCATGATTTTGACAATGTGATGCTACAGTAAACTTTTGATAATTATGGATTAATTAGGCTTAAAAAATTCGTCTCGCGGATTAGCTCTCATTTATGAAATTAGTTTTTTTATTAGTCCATGTTTAATACTCTAAATTAGCGTCCAAACATCCGATGTGACATGGGTTAAAAAGTTTTAGCCCCATCTAAACACCCCCGTCTATAGGTACCCCATACAACAACGTTCATTAAATCCAGGAATGCATCTTTCAAATAGTACAAAGCTACAGCAATCTAACATTCATCAGGGCTAACAGGAACAGCACGTTTTCCAGCTTGGAATTCAGGTATCTAATGCAACAAGAGCCAAGGGAGCAACCTTACCTGTCATAGCCACCACCACCGGCTTGGCGTCCATAGCCTCTCTCAGGCATCCGGTAGGGAGAATACGGCAATGATCTAGATCGCTCCCTCCGGGCCCTGCCACCGCCATAAGGAGGAGATCTATGTGGGGAGTATCCCCTGCCTCCCCTTCCGTCGTAGTAATCTCGAGCATCCCTGTGGGGGGAGTAGTCCCTTGTGTCCCTGTATGGAGGGTAGTCCCTTGTGTCCCTGTAGGATGGGTACATTGGAGGCGGAGACCTGCGGTAGCTATTGCCGTAGTACTCATCACGGCCATAGCCACCTCCTCTGCTGCGGTATCTCCCACGTGGCTCTCTACGGTCATATCGATGACCTGTAAAGGTAACACCTCAAGTTGAAAAACATAAAGCACAAGAGGGACCAGCACAAAAGAAAAAGGGAAATTTAAACAGGACAGTGCAAAACACTAGTATTGCATATTTACAGAGTTATGCAGCAAGTTTCAGCTCCTTTACAATTTACATACCAAGATAGCTTCCAGGAGTTGGCGTCCTTGGGCGACCTCGACGTGACTGAAATAAAACAGAAATCCATTAGCACAAAGTCGAGGGTCCAAACTAGGATATGAGAAGTGTCAGTCTGGATTGTGTAGGTAATTACAAGTTCCTCTTACGATCAATCAACATATGCCGCAATTACGGACCAATGGAGGAAATATGTAATGAAGAGCGCAAACTCCAACTAGCAGGGATCCAATATTTGCTATGCGTACGTCACCACACATGCTTGTCTAACGAGTTGTGAATGCCCGTTGATTAGTTGATGTTGGAAGTTGAAGATGAATGCTCAGGGGTTTAGTTGAAAATTTGCTATGTTTAGTTGTGAATCTTGTGGTGCATAGTAACCCTTTGGGCTGTCCATTGATCAAGCTGTATGAGCTAAAGTTGAAATTGATGAACTCAGCATCTTGATTGTTGCACATAGCTTGCACAATCTCTTCTGAATGATAACCAAAAAAACCTCCAGGTCAACATTCAGGAAATACAAGGTTGCATACTGATCAAACAACCCAAGCAGATATGAACAAACAAATTACCTTTTCAACTGTGATGTTCCGGCCTTCCATTACAGACTGGTTAAGATACTTGATACAGCGTTCAGCATCTTCAACAGTGTCCATGGTGACAAAAGCAAATCCACGAGAAACACGTGTATGGGGTTCAAGGACAACATGGCAACTAGTCACCTAACAAACAGGAAATTACATAAGACAGTGATTCTGCAGAATAGGAACATATTGCGGTAACTTTATGAAGTCAACTAACCCTTCCTTCTTTAGAGAAGTAATCTTTAAGTTCTCTTTCAGTCACTCGAGAAGAGAGTCCAGTCACATACAGTGTATTTCCATGATTTACAGCATCAGGCTCCCTGCAACCAAAAACAAGTTAATAACATGGATGTTGATTGATTTCCATGTAAATACAGAACACACAATACACAAGTCAGCTGTTACTGTACTACAATAATTTTGTTTACAGAACACAAAACATCCATCAGTCCCTCTACCCCTCTTTCTTTCATCCATTTGTGAAGAGAAACATTATATGTGAAATAGATGGCAGCATATGCAATATTAGCAAATACTATGTGAAATAGATGGCAGCATATGCAATATAAGCAAATACCTCTCGCGGCTTCTTGATCTTGACCTTGCCTGAGATCTAGGGTCAGGGACTGGAGACCTAGACTGGGATCGAGCAGCAGGTGATCGTGATCTTGACCTTGATTTTGGGTTTCCCCTGTAAGGAGAGGGGGACCCTGAGTACCTGAAAGTAAGAAGTTGTCGCATGCATGAAATATTAAACATTCATAAAAGTTCTAACAAGGATGATCTTGATTGGTGCAAGAAAACAACAAAAATAGGAAGACAAATATTTAAATTCATGGAAACCAGTTCCCTACTATCATCCTCAATGCAAACTATGAAAAATATTAGCAAAGGAAATCCCATGTTTACTGGTAGGGAATAGATGTAGAGAAAAGACAAAACGATGGACACCATTCTGAAGCCAAATAAAACATTGGGAGAAAGCATAACAAACTTTCCCGAATGAAGAGTACTCCCTCCGTCCCAAAATATAAGCATTTTAGCATAGTTCCAAGTCAATTGTTTTTAACTTTGACTATTAATAGCAAAAAATAAAAAAGATCAATCAAGTAAAATTGATGTTACTAGAATTATCATTAATCAAACTATCATAATATGTAACTCTTTTTATTTAAAACATTTTATGTCCATAGATATTGTTGGTCAAAGTAGCATATCGAAGACCGTGTCGAAGTTCAAAAATGCTTATATTTTGGGATGGAGGGAGTACAAAACAGTCTAATAGAAACATGAGCACTCCCAGCAGCATACATTATGAATCGAACATGACATGATCCTTATTGAAGTGGCATCATGATTATGATACCAAATGCTGATAAGTAACTGTAGACAAAATGTCTACGATTGAGCTTTTGTTCATGGACCAACAAGCATACGAGCCACACTTAGAATGTGTTACGGCTGAATGCAACACTAAACAAAGTCCTCATATGGCTTCAGGATCATACTACTATCATTTTTTACTACAGTAATATAAACTGAAGAGCATTGCCTTTCTACAGCGGCAAACACCTGGCATCAACCTATAGCTTATTTAGTTGCCCGAAGTTATGAGTAACAGTACAAGCAACATAACTAATATAAAGCCAGTATTTACTGACATGTCCAATGGCATTAACCATCTTCTCAAGGAAATGTTATGTAAGTTCACCTCATGTTCTAAAAGAACTTTTGAGAAACTGGTGGGGAAAAGGAAATAAAAATTGGAATACCCAGACGAATGTAGTAGTGCAATTTAACTAATCTAGACATTAGCTTCTATGATACGAATGACAAAAGTGGAAAACGATTTCAGAAGAAAGCATGTAACTCAAACAGCCATTTGAATAACCCCTATACTGTCAAGTTTGTCGCCAACCACTAGGAAAAATTATTGGCAAAACATAGTAGTTTAAATCTAATTACAAGATGCAAACATGAATATTTCCACTGAGATGGGATGATAGAAAGTAAGCCATGCACTCATATCAAATCATACTTCCATAGCACAATGTCCTGATGCTTAAAGGCAAACCCTATCATGCTTTCTATAAGCACCAGGAAAGAAATCCTTGTACAAATGAACAAGGGCATCTACGTCGCAGAAATTCAAAGTTCATTGGCGACATGCCAAAACATAATTAATCGTAAGGAACAGTAGGTTGAAACACTACCGAACTAATTATGTCACTAGAGAACTGCAACTTAGAACATGATGCTAACATATTGAGCACCATATGAACACATGTAATCAGCCTGCTGACATAGTATGCTCAAACAAAAAGGAAATCCACAGGCATATGCTACGAATCTTCGTGTGTTGCCTTGCCCCTAAACCTAATGGGCATCCAGCTCGAATCACGCAGCTACGATTCTAGGCGGAAAAGCTCGCATCGGAGGAGCCAGAAGGTGGCCAACCAACGAAATAGCAAACCAGGCACCAAATCGGGAGATCGAGGAGGTCGTTACCTCCTGCGCTCGGGGGTCTCCGCCTGCAAAGAGGAGAGGCGTCAGCACCGAGATCAGCCAAATCAGCGGAGAAATACAGACTGCGCCGAGGAGAGAAGAGGAAGCAGGTCTCACCATGGCACGGGGCGGATGAGGCGGCGGCGGCGGCGGAGCTCCCGGTGGTGGCGCCGACGCGCGCGTGCGGGAGGAGAGGGGAGGGCTAGGGTTTGGGTGCTGCTTCTCTCTCTCGGTCTCCGCTTCCAACCTGCTCCGCTGATGCTTTCTCTTTGGGTTTTTGTACACGCCGCCCGCGATGGGGAGAATAGTTGGGCCGTGAACGCGTGAGGCCCAGGCCCACCAGATCCACACGGAATATGGGCCGTTGAGGTTGGGACATTGGACGGCCCAGATGTGCCACCGCCTTCCACCTCCCCCTTGGCCGACATGCGAAGAAGGGAAGAGGAGAGGGAGGAGGAAGAAGGCCTCGCGGCGGAGGAGGAAGAAGGAAGAAGAAGGCGAGGCGATGCCGCGGGAGGGGACGCGGATGGCGGGGCTGTGGGAGCGCGAGGTCGGCTGCCTCCCGCCCAAGCTCTTCGCCAACTCCGTCATGGCCTCCCAGGTCAGGTCCAATCCAACCCTCTCTCTCTAGTTTCTTCCCCATCCCTTTTGCTCTTCCGCACGGAGACCAAATCACCACCCAGCGCTCGCTTTTCTGTTTCCTCCAGCGTTTTAATCCTAAAATCGAACAGCATTAGGTTACGTTAGAACAGGATTAACTGTATCCTACCGTGGAAATCGGTGCGTTCATTAAGAGAAACCAACTTAGTACTAGGTTCAGAGAGCACAGTCAACGCAACAAAGGAGGTTCAGAGAGAATCACAGGTGGTTGTTGCAGTAGCCTTGTGATGGCTTCTTTTGTTTCTATAACCATGGAGCATGTTTGACTGTTTGTGCAGGACTTTGTGCGGTCTCTCGGTGTCCAGAAGAGGCTGCGGAAGCACAGGGGCTGTGTGAATACCATCAGCTTTAACGAGGATGGGAGCTTGCTCCTGTCCGGTTCGGACGATCGGGCCGCTGTACTGTGGAATTGGCAAGAGGGGACGCCTACCTTCGCGTTCCACACTGGCCACAGCGACAATGTGTTCCATGCTCTGTTCATGCCCTTCTCAGGTGACCGGAGCATCATCACATGCGCTGCTGATGGACAGGTATATATATATATTGGCTCAGAGTCATCCAATTTTATTTTTACCATGTTTTCACCATTCTCCTCTACATCGTACACATGGTCACATGTTTGCTGTTTCCGTGAAACAGGTGAGGCATTCGCAAATACAAGAAGGTGGTCGTGTAATTACAAATGAGCTAGTTGATACAGAGGTAGCAGTGCACAAACTAGCTATTGAGCCTGGAAATCCTCACACATTCTTTAGCTGCGGAGATAATGGCTCCGTTTTTCTTGTAAGTTGTTAAACTTGCTAACTTCATTCACCTGTAATAATATCTGCTTGGGTTCCTTTGTTGATAACTCTCTGTTTGATCCAGTTTGACCTAAGGGAGAAATATGTTGCTGAACTCTTTAAATGCGCAGAAGTTGATCATTTTGGTGGTGATACCATTGAACTCTATGCTATTGCCATAGACCCGAGAAAGCCTAGTTGTTTTGCAGTTGCTGGATCTGATGAGTATGTGAGAATATATGATAGCCGCAAGATTGATGTGAATGGGAATTCTAGTTTTGGTCGGCCAATTGAATACTTTTGCCCTCCACATATGATGGGCGAAAACAAAGATGGAATATCTGGTTTGGCATTCTCGCAGACCAGCGAACTATTGGCATCCTATAGTTATGATAACATCTACCTTTTCTCGAGAGAACATGGCTTACACTTCAACAATATTGAGGTAGGAAAACGACTCCTGATGGATGAGATTGAAGGAGACTGCCATATAAATACAGCTCCATTACCCTTTTGTAGAGATAAGTTGCCTGCACCTCAAATATTCAAGGGACATCGTAACAAGCACACCATGAAGGGTGTTAATTTCCTTGGGCCCAACTGTGACTATGTTACCACTGGATCAGACTGTGGCCGTGTATTTATTTGGAGGAAGAAGGATGGGGAGCTTATGCGGGTTATGAAAGGGGATAAACAGATTGTGAACTGTGTTGAGCAGCACCCTTATGGGATTGTTATTGCAAACTGTGGCATTGATAAAGATATCAAGATTTGGGCTCCTGGTGGAAGTGAGAACCCTGACGAGGTATAATCTTTATTTTGTGCAAACTTATTGTGCTTCTCCTGATGTTTTATGCTCATTACTTGCTAAACTTATCAGGCATGGCATAAATATGTTGGGCCGCCATGGTTTATACATGGCATCCGAATTAATGTTCTTGAGATGTGCTTATTAACTTTTTGCATGAAGCTAGGGTGTGAATGTTAGCTGACTTGATTCATATAGTATTTTTTATATGTAAAATCACCATTATGAATCTGAGGTACCAGGAAATGAGAAAAAAAAAAGAGGACCAAATTTGCAGGCTTGTAGAAAGTAGCTCTATCTGTATGTTTTGTACTGCTGCATCAATGATATTAGAATTATGATATATGCGATATCACATAATGTTTTCTACCGGTGCATAAACGAAATTAGTGTTCTGATGTATGCGGTACTATGGTTTGCAGGTTGAGACAGATTCTTGTTGCTCTGATATCAGTGAGTCCTATGACTCGGTTTACTTTGATGATTACATATTTTCCTCGGATTTTGATTCATCTGAAGAGGACGACGAAGACGACGACGACGATGATGATGATGATGACGATGACGAAGAAGATGGCCTTAGTGTTAGTATCAACGAAGACATGAGCTATGAAGAGAAAGATGCAGCCAGCGACCATGACAGCGATGTTTAAAGGTTGCATTCAGCTATTATGAGACCGTAGGATGGTTCAGTCTTAGAACATGGTCAGTTAGGGGATCATCGACAGTTTTGTATGATGTATGCCTTAGGTTGTTTTATCATGTGTTCCTTTCTCAGTCCTCGGCCGTATTGCTTGTACATACATATACATATGCCTGAGATAGCTAAGCAAAAGCATACTTACATGTGGACAAATTTGAGTGGATGGAGAATTTTGTGTATATTACATTACACATGTTTACCGCCTTAAATCCTGACTGATGATGAGAAATACCACCAATTTGAGAGGGATTTATGAGTTTTTAAACCCTACTATATCAATTTATTTTGTTGTTGTAAAAATTGTAAGGCCTTATGAGTTTTTAAACCCTACTATATCAATTTTTTTTTGTTGTAAAAATTGTAAGGCTCTAGTGGCCGACGTGTAATAATAATCCTCACCCGCTCGCTGGGAAAATATACAAACACGCATTTTATTTGCCGACCAAATAAAAAAAATAAAAAATCAGAGGCGGACGCACGGCTGCAAGTTCCGTGTCGTGCTGGGTGTCTCGCCGTCGCCGCCGGGGCGAGCATGGAGTCCGTCGCGATCGCCACCACCTCCCGCTCTCTCCTCCCTCTCCCCCCCTTCTCCTCCAATCGCCGATGCCGCCGCCGCGCATCCTTCCTCCCCGTCGCCGCCTCCAACCGTACGTTTCTCCGCGCGTCCATTTCTTCCGCGTTCGCCGGTGCTCATGTCTCCCGTGTTTTGCAGGCCGCCACCACGACGACGACGACGAGGAGGTCGCCAAGGCGCACGAGCCCACCAGCCTCGCCTCGTACGGCCTCTCCATCTCGCCGCTCTCCAAGGTACAGTACGATTCGATACGAACCCTCACTCCCTCCATTCCATTCCTCGACCTGTGGACCGATCCGATATGCTTTATTAATTTGTTCCTTTCTTCACCGCTTCTGGACGTTTCACGCCCGATTTCGCGCTTTCCCGCAAGTTTAGTGGTCGCTTCACTGAGGAATTTCTCCCTTCGATTCGATCCCCCGTTTCGCCATACTCCTTGCCGTTTCTTTGCAATTTGTGAATGACTTTGATGATGAAAATAGCTGTTTGTTTTGGCCAGATCAGGTTGATTTATGCTGCTGACGTTGTCATCTCTCATCTGCAGGATGCGGCCATGGGGCTGGTGGTGAGCGCCGCCACGGGGAGGGGCTGGACGACGGGGTCGGGGATGGAGGGCCCGCCCAAGGCCGCCGGTGGGGGAGACCGGCCGGAGGTGTCCACGCTGCCATGGTCGCTCTTCACAAAGTCCCCACGGCGGCGGATGCGCGTGGCCTTCACCTGCAATGTGTGCGGGCAGCGAACCACGCGCGCCATCAACCCGCACGCCTACACTGACGGCACTGTCTTTGTTCAGGTATGCATGTATAGCCATATAAACGGCATGGCTACCGAATGGAAATCTGTTCACTAAATTATATCCAAGTTGAGCTGATCCTGATTCTCTCAACATTGTTGTAATTCCATTCGAATACATACAAACAATTAGTTGAAGTTGATGAGTGCTCAATCGTAGGATCAGTGTAGTCAGTACATAGAATATTCCCATTGATGATGTGTTGAGTAAACGGCATGCCTAGTGAATAGAGATGTGTTAAATATCCAAGTTGCACTGCCCCAGCGAAATATCCAAGTTCTGCTGATCCTGATTCTGTCATACATGCATAATTGAATTGGAGTGCTATCTTGCTGAACCAATTTTCTAGTTTGAAACATTGTTGTTATTCCATAAGAACTAGTAGTTTAAGTTGCTGAATGCTCAATCCAAGGATCAGTGTAGTCAGTAACTAGGTAGTTGCCATGGGTTATATGTTACATTTCCAATGTGCTTATGGTGGTGTCGCACCTGGTGGATCTTTTAGCTAGCGCACTGCAAATTTTGCTTTCACGTCAGCAGACTGAAACCTGGTGAAAACATCAGCAGATTGAGTATAGTAGAACTTAAGGAGGCTATTGTATCATATCTTATATATCAGAGACCAGATAGTAGCAAGGGAGCAAAAAAGGCAGGCTATGCCTTTCCAGTGTAATACAAATTTATGTGCAGAAATTATACAGCTTGAACAGCTTATATGTGTGTTCTGAATTCCTTTGAGAAATTTCCTAGTTTAACTACGTAAACGTTTTCTCTAGTTCAGTGCCAGCTAGATCTCAGGCACTTTTATTTGAGTGTGCTGCTTTGATGTTTCTATGAGCGCTGAACTGTTGATTGTCCTTGATCGTGCTAGTGATAAGTTTTGCTATTGTTGTGCTTCATCCTAATGCACTTTTACTTACTTTACTGTTATAGCATGAATTTTCCGACAAGTTGTTTATATTTGGATGTCTATTTCTATGCCGAACAGCTGAAATATATATGCTCTTTCCTGCTGCATCATTCTCAGTTTGCCTGACTGGTTTTGCCATTGTATTGATATACGCATATTACATATGCCTTACATTTCCTTTCTTTCGTCTGCAATTTTTGGGACTAAATCGTTTTTCGTCGTACCAGTGCTGCGGGTGCAACATATTCCATAAGCTGGTGGACAACCTGAACCTGTTCCATGAGATGAAATGCTATGTTGGTCCAGACTTCCGCTACGAAGGAGATGCACCGTTCAACTATCTCGACCGTGGCGAGGATGGTGACAACATATTTCCAATTCTGTGAAGAAAACCTGACATGGTGCTTCAGTGTGTGATGGTTGATGCCAGTATGTAATAAGCATGCATATGTTGATCAATCTGGAGGGTGCCTTGAGTTGTTATACCCTGGAACTTGTAGTAAATTTCAGATGTATATATAATTAATTGTACTCCTAGTGCACACGCTACGGTGCAAACATTATACAGATATAGTGGATAATAGTAATAGATATATGAAGAACCTTGTTATGCATAATTGTCTCCAGAGTTGAGGATGTGCAAAATTCACTTGTGATTCATTATAAGGAGAAATTAGCAGTTGAGATGAGTCTGAACAAACGTAACATGTTGTTCACGGCCGATAAAATGAATCCAGAAAATGTACAGCACAAGATGAAGCAGAAGTGTAACTTTAACTCTGATGGGCTAGGGCTAAAGCAAGATTTTCCATCTTCTGTATACTCCTCCTGTTTCGCTGTAAATTTTTCGTATGTAGTTTACTGTACTGTATACGGTTATTATCTGTAAATTTGTTCATAAATCTAAAGTTTGCGAACCATTCGGATGGGAAAAAGGAAAAACGAAAGTACTCCGTAGTAAACAAACAAAAGGAGAAGGCGCGAGCAAAGCTTGCACTGCACTCTTGTGCTCCCATCTCCGAGACGAGACAAAGATCATGGCGACTCCCAAACCCTAAATCCCGCTCTCACTGGAGAGCAGAAGCAAGTAAGAGGTGGAGCAATGGCGCGGCGGAGCAAAGGTAGGCAAGGCGCCGCCCTTTCCCCCCGAAGAATTTGCCTGCTTCACTGTTTGGATCTGGATTTGGTTTGGTTTGGTTTGGTGCCTCGCAGGCGGCGGCGCGGAGGGGGACGGCATGCGGATGCAGGTGGTGTGGCGGAAGGGCGCGGTGCGGCTGGTGCTCGTCTCCGCCATCGCCTGGGCGCTGCTCGTCATCCTCGCCCTCGCCTTCCACCTCTGGTCCTGCAACTCCGACGTCCCCTTTCTCTCAGGTGCTCCCTCCTCCCTCCCCGCCCGTTTCATCCATCACCCATGGAAGCGACAGTTCCATCAATTTGCTCGCTGTGTCTCTACAAACTAGCAGTAGCTCATAACAGTTGCCATGTTTTGTGTGCTACGGTTGCAACGCAATGCGCTTTGAATAATCACTTTGGTATACCATTGTTTTCTGTATGCATCTCTTACAAAGAGTCTGATATGATTGGTCACACCATTGTTTATTACTACTTACTAGCCTAAAGGAAATGTTATTATGGATCATGCCATATATATTGAGCCAGGGCCTCTGATATTTCCTACTCTGGTAATTATGTTTACTATGCTAGAGATTCCTTATGTTCATCTCATGACCATGCTTAAACATCTTGGTCTTTTCATCATGACTGATTATCGAAATACTCTTGTCATATCCTCACATTGTTTACCATGGTTTGCATCTGCACAGCTCTCTGTAAAAAAGACAGTAAAGTTCTGTATGCGTTGGACTCCATACGATCCTCATCAAAGCCACTTCACCGTAAGACTTGCGCCTTAACCTTAAGCCCTTTGCATGATGGCTGTTTATTCTTGCTGTCTAACTTTGATTTCTTCATTCTACAGGCTGCCCCATACCTGTTGCAGATGATCCTGATTCTATTACCATTCCAAAGAGAACTCCCAACACAATCGTGAAAAGGTTGTCCTACATAACAGTTGACAAACAGGACAAAGATCCATCACCGCTGTTCGGAGGACGTCAAAGCTGGAAACAGAGGGAGGACAGCTTCAAACTGAATGCTACAATGAAGGCAACTACTTTCCTTTATTGTGTTTGTATATCTTCTTATCTTCTTAAGTATAATATATGATTCTCTGATTAAGTACCAAAATGAGGAATAAAGGTGGATGGATCAGTTAAATTTTCTTTAGTTGAGTATTTTTGCACTGAAGCATGTATATTTCCTTTGTCTTATCCCGATTTGTACATAGTACAAAAGCACGCTAAGATGGTCGACAGATTACTTAACCTATACTGAAATTGGAATGGTGGTGGTCATATAGTGTGGCTTTAGAGTGCTTCGGCACAATACAAAATATCACTTCCACTTTGTTCATTGTGTCTAAAGCAAATAGCATACCAGCCTTTAAAGAGGAATAGCTCATGGCACCTTGCCATTCCTTTCCTTCTGCACACACTGAATCTTGGGTTACGGTGGTTCATCTTTGATTCACTGAACTTTCTTCTTCCTGCTTGGTTTGTGTTATATACGCAGGTGCACTGTGGATTTATGAAAAACAGTGGTGCGGACATGGATGATGTCGATGTCAAGTACATACAGAAATGCAAATTCGTGGTTGCCTCTGGTATATTTGATGGTTATGACATTCCCCATCAGCCATCAAATATTAGCATTCGATCTCAAAAGTTGTTCTGCTTCTTGATGGTGGTAGATGAGGTATCCCTTGATTTTATTGAAAAGAATACCACTGTCAAGTTTGATAAGGCAGGAGGGAAATGGGTAGGCATATGGCGACTTATAACTTTACACCGCCTTCCATTTGATGAACCTAGAAGGAATGGAAAAGTGCCAAAGATATTAACACACAGACTATTTCCTCAAGCTTGGTATAGCATTTGGATTGATGGGAAAATGGAGCTTATAGTCGATCCGTTGCTTATTCTTGAAAGGTTAGCTTTTTTTTTTCTGAAACACCAGACAATGCATACAGTTCTGTCAAAAGTCCAAAAACAAACCAACAAGCTGAATTCTTTGCAGGTATCTCTGGCGGGGAAAATACACCTTTGCGGTAGCTGTCCATAAGCATCATAAGAGCATTTATGAGGAGGGTGATGCAATCAAACGGAGGAAGAGATATGCCCGGCCTCTGGTTGATCTTCAGATGAAGATGTACTATCATGAGGGGATGGAGCCTTGGAACCCAAAGAAAAGGATGCCTAGTGGTGAGTAGAATTATTTTTTTTGTCCCATAAATTTATAGGCATACTTAAACTGTTGTGTACCTTTTGCGATTCTGTCATTGCTACCAAAAGCTCCTCAATCCTGTCTGTGACTAAACAAGATGCAACCTGCAGATGTGCCAGAGGGGGCAGTGCTGATCCGGGAGCACACAACTATGAGTGATTTGTTCAGCTGTCTCTGGTTCAACGAGGTCAATCTTTTCACGCCTCGCGATCAGCTCAGCTTTGGCTACGTGGTGTATAGGCTTGGAGATGCTCTTAAATTCTTCATGTTCCCAAACTGCGAGTACAATTCGCTGTTCATTTTGCACAGACACACAAGGGAACACTCATCAAAAGTCGAGTGGGCTAAAACAATCGATGAGATCGTGAAAAAGGGATTGAAGGAGAGCAAGGGAGGATTAGGGCTGTGGACTCCATACCCTGCAGACCTGAGCTCTGTCGAACTCCCCAGTGTAAAAAGAACTTCGCCAGCAGGCTAAGCTGGGAAACTACCTGAACATGATTTCGTGATTGTGCAAAGTAGAGCCCTCGTTTTTCTTTTCTTTTCTTTTCTTTTGATCAGAGGAAATTGTGTAGTTTCTCATGTTGATTCTGGTGCATATGAAAAATGATGGCACTATAGGTTAGCACTTTACTTGTAGCTTTGTGACTTCATTACTGTGCCAAATTCTGCGCCAACACTGTAACTATACGTAAACCAATCGTGGTATGAGCTATTGTTTCCAAGGAAATGTTAACGGCTGGCATCAGAGGATTCAGATCGTCGTCACCATAGAAATGAGCTATTGTTTCCAGGAAATGCTATTTGCAAATGATTGCAACAGAGGTCACTCTACTACCGATTCCACCAGATTTCATACCCTGTTGTCAAAACATCAGCAGTAAATACCTCAGCAATAGCTGCAACTCACCAGGCACTTAAAATGATAATTTTTCATGATATAAAAGATTGTTTTTACATCCTCTGATCTACCAAAAGCTCCTACAAGGGCTCATAGCAGAGCACCAAAATGACTTCACAAAAACCAACTTGACTGGAACACAAGTGCTGGTGCGCATCTCCTACCGTCTATATTGAACATGAGACCAGGCTGCAAGGTGGCCTTCCCCAGATGGACATTCAGAAAGCCTTCCAGCTGAAGACGTTCTGGGCTGCCTTCGGTGCCTCTCCGCAAGCTCAAGCCCCAGCCTAGGTCGTCCTCCGGTGTTTCTGACAATGTGAGCGCCCATCTCACTAACCTTGGGTTCGCCTTCTTGACCTCAATCCAGGCCCCAACTCTTGAGTCCTCATCGATCTTCAGATCGAAATCAACACATCCTCCAGCAGTTGGTTTGCTCTTCCTAGATATTAAACCGGGTCCATGCAAGGCTGCGGACATGGTTAACTTCATTTCATTTTGCATCTGACATGACATTTGCCCAAATCCTGTGAAAAATCTACTGGCTTCACCCGAGTTATTTGGCTTCCCAGCTGCTGAGATCAACTCAGCAAGAGAAACGGCAAAGTTCTTTGACCTCAGTATTAGGCCAGCAGCATAGTTATGCCGTTTAATCAGCAAAGGTGGCCTCAATGAAGAACGGAAGCTGGCAAGCCAATGCTCCTGTCAAAAAAACTATTACCTGATACATTAGCAGGCAAAAGTTATTGTGATTACCAGTTCGTGTATGAGAAAATTACCTCTTGGAGACTGGGGTCGGTTGAAAAATCATCACACCTCGCTCCTACTGGTACAGCAGAAGCAGACAGCGAGTCATTGATATTTGCCAAGTACATCACCTTTGACAATACAAAAGGGCTCCCAATAGAATCATTTTCTGAAGGCAGGCTCCTATGATCAGTGACAAGCTCTGCAAGAAGAGAATCCTTCTTTCGAACATTTGTCTGGAACACAAACTGCGAACTAATGCCAGAATTTGTTTCTGAGCTATCTGGTCCTGAATCCTTTTTGTTTTTTGATGAGAGGCTTCCAGCGACAGTGATAATTCCCTTGACCCTGGTGCTTTCTTCTGCAAATGGGCCACTTTTGCTCGCTTTGAACAATGTAAGCACTCTTTCAATTTTCTCCTGTTTCTCCCTCAGCTGCATTATGTCATAAAACGCTTGGCGCTGCAAGCGCTTCAAGATATCTATCTGAAGTAGAAAAAGAGAAGAATTTAAGGCAGGTAGATCAACACAATTCGTTTGTCATGGCAATTTTCTAAGGTACATTCAGTCAGAGAATACCACATAAACAGATTATGCTAGTAACTAGTCTGCGCACCAGACCAGAACACTGACAAATGTGTGTTGAAAAAGAAAAAAAAAAGGAGCATTTGGAACACCAGACCAGGGCTTAGTTGTTAGTAGTATCACAATCACATAATGTGGAGATGGTATTAAGATTGTGACCATTCATTGGTGAAGCAGTTTGAATTGAAAGCTCTAGATAACGATCTTTTTTTACTGGAGTACTCCACTTCACATAAAAGAACTCGGTCCCAAATAACCTAGTTCCTGACTGGCATTGTTGTCCTTTTTCGTCCCAAAATCCTCACCAAATTATCCAAACCTTATGAGCCAAAATAAGAGATTTGGTTTCCCCTTTTCGTTATTTGCTTGGAATGAATCGAACAAAACATCATCCCCGTATCTAAAGCTTCCGGCGGTGGAGTGGAGGAGGATGACAAGGGGGAAAGAAAAAGAGAGAGAGGTTGGTAAGCTTACGGGATTGGGTCCGGGAGGCGGGGGAGGAGGGCGGCGGAAGGAGAGGAAGAAGCGCTTGGTGGAGTCGGCGGCGCCGGTGGCTCGATCCACCGCGCAGGCCCACGCCGCCTCCATCCCCATCCCCATCAAATTTCTTCCACACTTCTCTTCTCTTTGTCTTGTCTCTTGTTGACGAAGCCTCCAGTCCAGAATAGCAACAGCAAGGGGCTTTAGCTTTCGGCTTTCCTTCCGGAAAGGGTTTTTGACGCTTCAGAAATCAGAAGCGAATCTGTCGACAAATTTCCGTCTGTTTGTGAAAATTCATTTGCTACTACATTTGAAACTTTTGTGTTGTGTGGGGGCAAGACTAAATCTTCAACTTGTTTTTTGAGTTTTTACGCTTGGAATTTACACAAGTATCAAAGTTAATTTCTAGTTTTTTTAAGTATAGAAGGACTCCCCGGATCTGATTTCAACTGGACCGGAGTATTACAAGGAGTAGTCCACAAACTTACCCTTCCATGGCGAAAATTCATCCAAATGTAAAAAGACTTTTGCAAAGAACCCACCATGGCGACGCTGGGAACAGGCGAGCCAAACATTTTCCCTTATATGAAACACATCCAGTCTGTTGGAATAAACTGTGCATAACTAAACAGAATGATTTCGATGGATCAAAATGCAGTATACCAGCAGTAAATTACACCATGTCACATGGAACTCGAAGCAATATATCCGCAATGTACACAAGGAAAAGTTCAGACAAGAACAGGCTAAACGTCAAACATGGTAAACAAACACTAACACTCTTCTTTATTCGCCTCTTCCTTACTTCTGAATATGATTGTACTAAATTAGATCATCATCATATACAGAGGAGCAACGGACCCCATCAAGACAATGAATGACCGAAGCAGCAACCTTGACAGCAACAGAATCTTTTTCTTTGTGGATCAATGTAGAGCCTGCGTGATGATGGAATTCATCGAGCACTGACGAGGAAAGGTTGCTGGCAGACACCACATTCTATGGTCTCTGAACCAGATGTTGGGACTTGCACCTGTAGGAATGGTTCATTTGGATCAAATGGGTCCATGCAGTGAAACCAATAAACCGTCCAAGAAGGAATATCACGGTTACTATACCTGAAGGTGGACTGTGCAGGTGGGGCATGCAACCTCCCTCATTCGCCTGCTAGAACCATCCGTAGACCTTGACGAGGCTGTCGATGAAACCAACATGGTTTTAGATGCTAAGGTGAAAAGAGGACATTTCTGAAACAGAGTACACATAAATAGGCAAACCTGAAGATGACTTCTTATTTATATCCATTGCATCCTGTATCAAACCACAGATCATCTTCAGTAAGCATGCATATTTGTCTTACAGTTAATTCTAGTGGCACACAGGCAAATTCATCCAAAATGGAATGATACTACAGAAGGTTGCAGATGCCTCCAGTTAACGGAGCATTTCCATACATTTGAACAGTGTATAGGTAAGTAATACAATGGCCAACTAGAAGGCTCTTGCATCACAATTCACAAAGCTGAAAGAAGTGTGCACCTTAAGTTTTTTGGCAAGATCCTCATGGCTGTGAACAATAGGCCGATTTGCCGCTTCCCTTGCATTGTTCAGTCTTTGAGAAACTTCAGCCTATGGAAATAGAAAAGCGTGATTTTGGTATCATCCATTGATAACCACACATCTAGTTTTGTCAATAAAATCAACAGCATATTCCTAGTCTGTAACAGTGACATTTAGAATGGGTGCAAGCCCACAACATAGACCACTTGACAGAAACAGAAAGTGACTATCTCAACACCATAACTCATATTAAAAGTCAGCAGTAATTTTGTCCTTAAAATGATAGATGGGTAGTCATTAAAACAGTGTAGATCTGATGGTTGAAACAAAACTTAATGCCACATCCTCCTTCAAGAGCAGAAAAGTGCATAGGTAACTCCCTGTTTATCTCCCAGTAATGCAGAAAGAAGAAGCATAGCATCATTCAGAAAATTAAGGTATAACTCCACTACAAAATCCTGATATTGTCCAAGCCTAGCATCAGTAATTCACATGAGCAATGAGGCCTCACATTTTAATATCTTATGTTACAACTCACAGTTAGGATTATATAATCATGTGACAAATTCATTTTTCCGATGCATGTACCCTCTAAGCACAGGGAAACACCAAAGAGATCTGTATAACATAAACAATAACTAGGACTCGATGGAGAAGGATGAGAGACACTACCATGCATCTGTCACAAACTCGCACTGGTTGAGCATCAGCATCAGTAGTTAAAGGAGTTCTTCCCTGGGTGCACTTGTCGCAGAAAATATCACCACAATTTCGACAGTGATGCTGAAAATACAGACTCACAACATTAAAAGATGGAACCCCCAAGTTATCATCAACAGGTCAAAAGTGAACCATTATTACCCTGCGATTGAAAGCACTGAAATCTGCTGTACATGCTGTGCATTTAGTGACGGCTTCATCTGGGACCTAATAGGAGAAGTGCAGAAAATAACATAACTAGTTAAAAGAACTGAAACAAATAAGTCTACAAATAGAACAAGACAAAAGGGAAAGTACATCCAAAAATGCAAACCATATACCAAGAGACCACATGAAGATTCGATTGCATTAATGGGGACGGAAAGATAAATGCTTGGACAGACCCATGAATAGCAGGTAGGGCCCATTATAATACAGACAGACCCCAAAGGGAAGTAGAGTTAGCGGTGCAAAGAACAAGCCACAGATAACTCATTAGGAAAATAAGCGAGATGCGATCAATAACCACAAAACAAAATTGTGAATCCAAAAAATAGAGTTACTGTGCGGTGCTAATAATTCACAAATGACAAATTTGTTAACAACAACAACACGCAGTATGAGAATAAGGCAAATAAATTAATTTAAACTGACTTTCTTCATAATAGCCATAACAAAGTTCAAATCACATGAAATCAGCTTTTGCCTCTCGATTTTATTGAAATACCACAATCCAAGAAAGTGAAGCCAAATTATGTTACAGTATAACAGAAATCAGAAACTACATAATCATATTTAGCAAAAGGGCTTGTAGCCTAGCGGTTACAAGGCTCAAGTTGAACCTCTATGTCCTGGGTTCGACTCCCCACGGGAGCAAATTTCAGGCCTGGTTAGAAAAGTTCACTCGCTGGCCCCTCGTAAAAACACATGTTAAGAAGCGACCTATGGAGGGCGGAGCCTCGTTAGGGGGCAAGGGCCTCAAAGCATGGGTTAAGGACCGATCCATAGGGGGGCGAGTCCGCGTGTGGGGGGGCCACTGGGCCAGGGTTCGTGGCCTTTCTTGGCTGGGTTGGCTGAGGCTCTTCTTCTTAATGAAAAGCAGTGGGGGCGGTCCTTCCCCCGCTGGTTGAGATTTTTTTTTAATCGTATTTCTCAGCAGTTCAGCATATACACATAAAATGGTAACTGAGTGAAAGCTTTAAGACCATAAACATAAAGAAAAGGAAGAAAAGATGTATACATGCTTATTTTTGCATTCATCTGCCTAAGCAACTGATATTCCAGACGACTAGGCAGATTTGAATCACCGAAGACTATATCGTGGTATGTAAAATGTAACATTACAGATAAGCAGGCAATAAATGAGTTACAACTTACAAGTGTGTCATTTTGAATACCGAAATATAGGAAAACCTTGAGACCTATACAGAAAGAACTTACCCAGTGGTCTTTCTCCTCGTTCATGGGCTTCATTAAGTTCCTCCAATCAAGGAAATTTTTCCTCCTATCATTTTGTTGTTCAGGAGGTTTGGCAGCATCAGCAATTGCTCTACTTCTCGAAATGCTACTTCCGCCCATTTCCTTGAACTGTTAGTCCAAAGAAAAACCAGGCATAGTACGCTTAAGAATTTGCCAAAAACTGAACGATGAAGAAAATGAATATCATGAATACGGATGCAAACCTGCACACTCGCGGCTGTCACAGTGTCAAGAATGGTGTTGGTTGTATAGCTGTTTGACTTCAGCCTTATTCTTCTTGCTTCAAAATCAACTGAGCTCTTAGACCAAAAGGCAAAGATAGAAGAATCTAATACCTGCATAAGTATCCCATAAAAATTAGTAAAAGAAATCACCAAATATATAGCAAAAACTATAACTTTCTGATCAAGATGCAACAGTAGCCCAAAACTTACATCCCATCTAGTTACAGTTTCAAGGGGGTATATTCTCAATGTCCTACTAGTATTGGGATCAAGCATCCGAATCCCATCCAAACCAACCTGCTCAAGGTACAACCAGATAAGTAATAAAATAATGATTATTGGGTCATTCCAGGAGTAGACGCAAGTACACAATAAGTACAACAGCGTAAAACTTCACCCATCCAATGCAAAAACTTACATATTTGGTCCCATATTATGAGTTAATAATTTCTTCAGCATTTTTTATTATCATGATGGCATTGTAGATGCAGTGTCCAGAACTATATGTCTACTTAGACAGTTAGTTCCACATTGCGATCGTTTTATATTACATCTGTCTCATGAAGTTAGCAAAAAGGACGGTACAGGGAACTTTGTCTACAAGGAAACTAAAGCAAGACAACCACTCCATTGAACTCATTCTCAACCTTTTTCATCAACCCGTAAAGTACTGCTAATAGGAAGGATGGTGGGGGAAGTTGATTCTGCTAACTATTTGATAGGCTTGTCACATTGTTTTATCAAGCGCATGCAGTTTTATTTTTATTCTTCTTTTACTTTCACATCTTTATCAAGCTCAATACTATGTGGGCATGTGGCTCTAGAAAGTCAATCTTGTTCCTGCAATTGAAAGGGCCTCCTTCATCCATAACTCTTAGTCTTTGACTACTTGATAAAGTAATGGATCTCCCTACCTAAGTTCTAACTTCATTATTTGATAACTTTTCTTAACCATCAAATGACAATGATATAATTCCTTACATGTCATGTAGGTAATAGCTATCCCTAAAAAATATGTACTTCCTCCGTTTCACAATGTAAGTCATTCTAGCATTTCCCACATTCATATTGATGTTAATGAATCTAGACATATGAATGTGGGAAATGCTATAGTGACTTACATTGTGAAATAGAGGGAGTAGTTAATTAGCTAGGAAACAAACAACTATACTTAGCATCCTCCACAATTGGCTAGCATTCTTCAATGTGTCCAATTTTTCCATAGGAAAACTAACTCATCAAACCTCCACAAATTAATCCTTGAGTCTCCGCAAGCGATTATGCAAAGGGAGGTCCAGAGCATAGTCCATTATGCCAAATTTGTAATACATATTCAACCTCTAGTCATTACTTTCCCATGCTGCAAATATGCAGCCAATGAAGCTATTAACAACCAGAAGAACAGCACACATTCCTATTTGAAAGCATCCGTTTACGACGCACAAGGATCAAATTTACAGTTAATAACTAACCATTGATTGATTTTAGAATAGCATGTACAATGTCCACAAAAGTTATCACCGTCCTCAACCAAGGAGCAGAATAGAGAGTACCTGGCAGAGCACATCCATGGGGCTGCCCGCGCCCTCCGGCAGCAGCTTCACCCGGAACTTCTGCACACCACCACTCGTGTCCTCCGACGTCTCCACCTTGGGCACTGCCCGCACCACCTTGGGGCTCGCCGAACTGCCTCCACCGCCACCACCACCGCCACCTCTCTCCTTGGTCGAACCAATCGACCTCCCGTAGTCATCAAACAGCGGGGAATTCGACCTCGGCGCGGTGCCCCTCGCGCCGTACGGCTCCGGCGCGTCGCCGCCGCCGCCGCTGTACGCGTACACCCCGTCATCCGACCACCCGCCCCCGGCAGGCTTGGGCGGGTACAGCTCCTGGGATCCGGATCCGTAGCCGTAGCTTCCTGCCCGATCTAGCGACGGGTAAGGCGAGGGAGCCGGGTTGTGCGGGGGCGGCTCGTAGGGGTAGTACGGCTGCGGCTGCGGCGCGGCCGGGGGAGGCGCGTACTGGGGGGGATCGGCGGGCGGCGGCGGGTAGGTGGGGTACGCGGCGGGGGCGGCGTAGTCGGTGGCGGGGTACGGCGTGTAGGGCGGCGCGGAGGCGGAGGGGTAGGTGGCGAGCGGCGCGGAGGTGGGCGAGGGGTAGGGCTGGTAGTAAGGGGAGTACTCACCGGAGGGATGCATCTCCGGCTTGTCGGGATCGGATCGGCGGGGGGACTCCGGCGACGGCGAGGTAGTCTCCGGCGAGAGGAGGGGAAGGAGAGGAAAAGAGAGGAGCGAGTGGTGGGCGCCTTTTTGCGGGAAGGCCCCTGAAATATTCTTTTATTACTGATAAGCCTCTCTTTGTAACAAAAAATTTGCTTCTCTTCTCTCTGCAGCTCACATCTCTGCAAGCTGCAAACTGTAAACCAATCAATAAGATTTAAAACAATTATTGAGTGTATTGTTGCTGTGGATTACTCCCTCCGTCCCAAAAAAACGAATCTTAGAACTGGATGTGACATATTCTAGCACACCTCTGTCCAGATTCGTAGTACTAGAAGATGTCACATCCAGTAATAGGTTGATTTTTTTATGGGACGGATGGGGTATCAGTTGATTATAAAAATTAATTTAAGAAATACTAATTTAAAATAAGTGGTCTAAACAATGCGACAGAACAAAGTTTGTTGAGAAAATTTACTTTTTAAAGTGTGGAGTAGTAAATAATTTGTTTTAACAATACGATGAATAATTAAAAATAAATGAGGCTTAAGTGAAAGATCAAAAAGCAAAAATGAATTATGCATCCACTACTAGATGAATGTCAAGCTGGAGATGATTAGATTATGGAATACTTGATTATCTTTCTCATGATTGATTGATTAGCTAACTTGAGCAAGTTTATCAGCCAAGGTAGGAGTAATACTACTCCAAGGCATGAGTAAGTTCAACCAGGAGCAATGTTGTTAGATAAAATTTTCAGGGCTTTCATCCATTATGATCAGTAACTGATCACCATGCTGATCTACTGTAATCAATAGCTTTCACATCAACATTGCTCCATTTTCAAGCCATCTGTCCAAACAGATACACACTGCATTAATTTGTTTATGTCGCTTCTTGCTAAATATATATGATCTCCTCCTGTTTATAATGGTTGCAACTCGCAATTTGCTTTACCATGTGTTTGCTGCTCTGCTTGCATGTGTAAGATGTGATGCAAACCTAAAATTCGCAGAATAAAAATATGTATATCTCTTGCCTTTGACCTGCACAACAACTCCTAAGCCGACATTGCAACTTGCCAATCAGCATTTGTATCTAATTAAATAACAACGTGATTAGCCTAATTGCAGGTCAAGGCTCGAAGCTTCAGACGAAGCTGATGATGGAACACATGACAGCAACTACGTACTTAGTCTTAAGAGAGGCTAGACACAATGTCCAAGTACATGGTACCTTCACCTTTCTTGCCCATAATGGCAACTTGGTTTCTTTGAGGTACAGTTGGTTTCTTCATCAAGTAGGTCATAAAGTTTAATTTAATTGCAAATTGAACTACTGATCAGTAGCTATCGATTACGATTAGCACCCACCAAACTGATGTTCTATATGTGCATCTCCTCCTCTGTCAGACTATCACTCTTGTAAAAACATATGTGATGAATAATACAGTGTCATCTCAGTTTTATTCATAAGAAAGTGCAGTGTCATCTCAATATAAGTAGATGATCAGCTAGAAATTTAAGAGGAACACATCATTTCACCATGATTGTTAATTAATATTAGTATGTGATCTCGCGACACGTTATCTTGTGGACGTACGGGACGAACCACGGTGTCTTAATTTGATCTCTCAACAAGAAAATGGTATGATTGATCAGCTTAATTAGATTAAACACATATATCAATTTTTTTTGAGAGAAACGACGGCAAAAGACCCGCCGGAATTTTAATTAAGAGGAGTAAAAAAACAAAAGTTTACAGTCCCAGGAAATGGGATGAGAGTTCACCAAACAAAATTAAGGAGGTCTAAAAGCCGACCTATGGAGGTCTAGATCCTCCGTAACAAAGTAAGCTACCTTATTCACTGTGCAAGAAATATTATTGAAAATTCTCCTATTTCTTTCTAACCAAATATTCCACCAAGTAGTTAACCGAGCTCCCCTGACATTTTGCTTTTGATTAGAAGATCCATCTCGATTGACTTGATCCCACCACGAAGAGATGTCCTCCGGCTGAGAGGGGGGAGCGGTCAGCCTTCGCCAAGTTTGAATCAAGGTCCAGACTTCTCTGACAAAAACACATTCACAAAACAGGTGATTTGTGTCTTCAAACGCACACGTGCAGAGACCACAATCCAGTTGCACGGCCAATATCTCTTTAGTAGATTTTGAGCTGTTAGAGTTTTGTGGTTGATCACATATATCAAATTCATCTGCCCAATTTACATTACTGAGTACATTATTGTCATGAATTATCTATATAAACATAAATATAAATTAAATATTTTAGGATATAAACTTAACAAATAGATTTAAACAAATGGTGTATATCTAATACGGTAGATTTTTTTAGAAAACGTATTTTTTGAAACATGGAACAAATAATTTGTTTCAATAATCTACTGGGCCCTAATAATACTATCACCTATCAAGAATGTGTTTTAAGATTATAGTAATTCAGTTGCAGATAGCTGTACTGCAGCTGACGATGTGCAGGTTTGTCATTTTCCATAGGAAGCTTTTAATTTGCTCCTGAATATAAAATCAAACGGTCCTAATTAAGGTCGGCATTAACAAACATATCTTGTTCATTCAGAAAAATGCAGGGCTTCTTTAGCAGGTGACGACATTTGCATCTAATTTTTGCTTGAAAAGGACATCATTAATTAAGTTGCATCTGGAAATGTTCCCTTTGGTTTAGCTAGCTTGGTTCCAAAGAATAGCATGATTGGGCCGGATCAGGACGAGGCTTAGTTCAGATAATCAGGATAAATACGGTTAACTACAATCGATTACGACAAAGTGAAATTTAGGTTCTGGACAGCTGAAAAATATCTAGTAGAAGTACATCAGGACAGTTCCAAAAGTGCAGACATCACAGCAAAAGGAGTCAAAACAAAAGAGAGAAAAAGTAATGCAATTCATAACAACTAAAGCCTGTGTTATAACACTGAATTTTGTTCTACTTCTATCTAGACTTTGACTTGGGTTTCATTTATTTGTTTGAGCAAAGGGAGGCTTGCTCTCTATATTGTAGTTGGACTGATAGCTGATGAGTCATCACCTGCCTAAAATTATACATATTCCAATGATTTAAGGCGATTATATGATCTGGAGAGCGACTGTATGTACTGTCCAGGCAAAGTTCATATCAACATGCCAACCTGATCCCTGCATATATCATCTTCTGTCAGATATTTAGACTGCAAATCATGTTTAATCAGTGTTGCTAGCTACTCAATTAGCTTTCGCCACAACACACAAATACAATCTTACAATCAAAAGAGGCCCATGATGGTAGCCGTTCATCTATCTCACACAAGTGAGCCATGACCTGTAGTCACTTGTCAGTAATACATAGGACAAACTGATGATGAAGGTCGCAGGACTTGTAAAGAAAAGCAAGGCAATTAGCAGGCAGCTGGGGCCATTCGGAGGATAGCTACTTTCCACTTGTAAAATTGTAGATGGAGCAAGATAGATTGCTTGCTTGCTTTTCTAGCTAGATAGCACATGAATGTTGACAAACATTCAGAAAACCTGAACTGAAATGAATACAACATAGCAGATAATACATGGGCATCACATCTCTCATCTCTGATCTCTCTCTCTCATCTGAAATCATTGCAGTTGCAGATGCTAATCTACGGGTTGGTCAGTAATTAATGGCTTGATGTGATATTGCTGCCTTCCAAATGGGACTTGGATCCTAAATATATATAAGGTGTGCCTAAGCAAAGATTTAACCATGATAATAAATTTCCAGTGGATTCATTTTCATGAAAAAAAACTGAATATAATCTCTCCAGAACTCTGAGGTGGGTTTAGCCAACTGCCTCCAACATCTCACTAGAATTATATATGGTAGTATATATATAACACAGGCATCCACATCTTCCTTTTTCTCAAGCTACATCTTCCTTTTTGTCAATCTGATCTAGCATAAGCTAGCACCAATCGCATATCGAATAATAAAAAAAAACAGATGATTACTAACTAATAATACACCCATAGGATCAATTTAATATATTGACATGCCATTAGGCCATATAGGCTGAGGTATCTAGCTAATTAAACGTGTTAGCAACTAACACCACATCTCTCCATCTGATCGATCACCCGATCGCATGCATGTATATATAACCCAAATCCATTCCAGGTTCCAGCACGTAGCAGTAGCTACTACTCGATCGATCTATCGATCCGATTAATAGTGCCATGAAATATCTCTCCATTTGTGGCAGTAAATTAAGTACTAGCTAAGTTAGCTAATGACACTGTTGGTACTTAAAGGCTTAAAAGCTAGCAGCTGTTGAGCTAGCTGTCTCATGAAGCTAGCTTAATTAAGTCTGATTTATATATATATATATGTAGACATCCAGAGAGAGAGAGAGAGAGAGAGAGAGAGAGCCAGAGACAAGCTTAGCAACAACAACCAAAAGCAAGGAGCACTAACTGCAGCTGTTGGCGATCGAATTAAGGATCCTGCAGCTACAAGCAAGAAGGTGCAGGTGCAGGGTGCGGCCATGGCGAACTACCACCACCAGGAGTACTACCAGATGGCGGCGGCGGCAGCGGTGGCGTGGCCGAGGGAGCCGGACAGCCCGCAGCTGAGCATCATGAGCGGCTGCAGCTCCCTCTTCTCCATCTCCACCCTGAGGGACGACGACGACGGCGGCGGCGTCCGCCTCGCCGGCGCCGCGCTGCCCGCCACGCCGGTGTCGCTCGCCGGGATCGCCGGCGGCGCCAGTACCCCCGGCGGCGACGAGGTGGACATGGAGGTGCGGCAGCAGAGCGGCGGCAGCGGCGACGACCGGAGGACCATCCGGATGATGAGGAACCGGGAGTCCGCGCTTCGCTCCAGGGCGCGCAAGAGGGTACGTACGTATATACAATACCAAATACGTATAATTATACGTATCATACTACAGTATTTATGTACGTATGTGTTTATAACGTACGGTATGAATTACTACTGATCATCAACAAATGTTCTCATATGTACTCTCTCCGATCAATATTACTTGTGCTTTCCGACAAAGCAATTCCGTTCTATTAAACGCAGGCCAATTTAATTGTCTGAAACGGCCGGCATGTACTTAATTATGTCCGGAGGGAGTAATTAACATGGAAATTTCTCTTTTCAAAAACTGAATATAATTAGAATTTAATTAAAACTGGATCTTTCACAAAAATAAAATGCTGCTAATAAGTCGATCACTTATAAGGTCATTGTTGGAATGCGATAATTTAATTAATTAGGTTTTCAATAGAAGTTTGTAGCAGGCGAAATTATATAATTTGCACATTGAATTATCAGTAAATTGCAGTCACGTCGTTATTCATCGTTAAGTTTTTGAGCTGAGCTGAACTGGTTAGTTTACACAACTGAATATATATGAACAAATTTCATTACATTTCATAAAGGAGTTAGTCTATATATTTTACATAATATCCTTGATGATGGTGCATGGAGGAGATATCTGTGTGTACCTTGGGCAGATACTGTATGGAGTGAAACTCTCGAGTATAGTGACCAAGTTTGGTCAATTTGTTAAAGAACTAAAAAGTTGATGGAGTGTGTTATCTCTTGCATCATGCATAGGTTCCTGTTGATAATGTTTAGTCAATATGGCCTAAATATGCATATCTCTTCTTTGATTAGTGCCCTTTCTTTTATTACCAGTCTATCATCATCCAAGCAGGCACTTGTGTGATAATTAATATCAAAATTAAGTCAGCTTCACCTAATCCAAGATTCCAAGTCCAGCAGAAAGGGCCCATACCAGAGAGTGTATATATATGTATGATATCCTCGTGGACATGGTGTCTACTTGTCTCTCCATGCATATTGGAAATTTGTGATATATATATATATATCACTAATTAATAGTACATAATAATAAAAAAAGAATGTGCGGAAAAAAAGAATGTGCAATTTGTTAACAATAGTAGTGTAGTCATGGGTATTATATATATTTTCCATCCCTTGTACGCATATATGCCCTTTAGGCCAACTCAATAGATCATCAATAGTAAATATCCCAAATCACTCCTAAAGTTAAGTAGTTAACACAATTACCATCGAAAAAACGAATGTGCAATTATGTTCTTTTCTTGAATGATTTGCTAATTGCTACATGTATCCTCTTTCTTGATTAAACATTAGAGAAAATTGGTGCCCCTGAATTTGTAAGAGTTCCAGATTAAATAGAGACTGTTAACAACGACAAATCGAACCTTCTAAGCAAAAAAGAAATGAACATAATGTCCCAGTTGATATTAACTATATTTGGGTCGATGCATGACACAAGGTATCCCAAAATATAATCACCACGTTAGACTCAGCTTACATCACAATTAACTACTCCTGCCCCCAAGAAAAAGTCTTCCTCGTATGCTTGAGATATTTTAACAGATAGTCTCACGCTAATATATACTTCTCTTGTTAGGTACGGACTAATTAAATAAGCATAAAGAACTTAAGTTGATCGGGACAAGAGGAAAATATGAAAACTAGCTTGGCATTATCTCGACTATCTATCATCTGAATAGGACTGCACTATGAATTAATTGGATCACACCTGCTGCTAGTGAGGAGCTCCTTTTACCGTCTCCATCTAACCTCTCTAGACTCTAGAGGTACTCCATTTCAGAACTAACCATGCATTTGTACCTACCAAAAGGGCAATAAGCATCCCCAAAAAAAAAACAGACTGCCTACTTGTCAATGAATCCAGTTCTGTCATATTAATACGATTCAGATTGTATTAATTGTGAAGTAATTTGTTATGCAGGCGTACGTTGAAGAGCTAGAGAAAGAGGTTCGCCGGCTGGTGGATGACAACTTGAATCTCAAGAAGCAGTGCAAAGAGGTACTCATCACTAATTCAATTCACAAGTGATCTTCACATCACTAATTAATTACTACCACCGTCTCAGAATATAAGAATCTAGAATCGGATGATGCGTTTTCTATTTTTGTCCAGATTCGTAGTGCTAGGAAACATCCCATCTGACCATAGGTTCTTATATTCTGGGATGGAGGTAGTAGTTGATAATAACTCATTACTTTTGAAATGTTGTGATTTGATCATTCATGTGACGAGCACTTGTACTTCTGCTTGGACAGCTGAAACAGGAGGTTGCTGCACTGGTGATGCCTACAAAGAGCTCACTGCGACGAACTTCATCAACTCAATTCTGAAGGTCGACCAAAACAAGCAAGATTATCTGACGATACAAAATCATTAGAAAGATCTAAATTATGTGTATTTGCAATCCGGTGTGCGTTTGTGCAGGGGTCAGGCATGAGAGAGGATATTGTGTGTAGGTGATCGATGGATGCTATGAACTACCTCTGCAGTTAGAAATGTGTTAGATCTTGTCTCTGCAAAGATGAACACCTTTTCTTACTTGTTCAACTCGATCAGCATGCAGTATCCTGTTCAATTTTTTTCCCCTTCAGCCATTCAGAAATTCAGAAGTGGCTATCATGCTTTAATTTTGTTTCAATCAGTAGTAGTATTTGTTATCTTTGAGGGACAGATGGGCTTGTCTCTTGTCAGCATTCACCTTAGCTTTACCTCTTACTAGTATATTTTATCACTGAGTGCGTTTATGCTCATAGGGCATATATATCTTATGTTGGATATAAGTTTTTTTTTTTTTGTCTTGTTTAGTTAAACTGAAGATGCATGGCCGACTGAACATGAGAAAAATATCATTTCGTTTGGAATGTCATGGAAAGCACTTTCTGAATGGCTAACAGGATATAATAAATATCAGCTCTCACCTTTGTCCACTATTGATAGAAAAGGAAAGGCAAGAAGATTGCCTTAATTAACCTAATTGTCATCAAATCAAAGTGGCCGGCTTATCGAGAACCTAGCTTTGTCTAGAAACTTTGCCTTGAAATGAATTGAAAAATCATGCATGCACTTGGCGTGTGATTCTCCTCCTTCCTATTGACAAAATACTTTTCGCCATGTCAACGCCGGAATGATCAGTATACACTATCCATTGATGCAGATTACTGGCGAACAAGAGCAGCAGCTCTTTTCCTTTTAGTTCTTCTTAGCTAGATATGAGAAATTTTCTTGGCCAAACATTGTAGAGTTTAAACAAAATTCTTCGGAACTTACATGCCGGCAAGCAAAGGAACACAACAAAGTTTAGCCTAACTTATATATTGACCGATTAAAATCTGTTATGCATGTTAAGAATTGAGACAGAAATTTAAGCCAAAGAGATTAATCTCTCGTAGAACAGCACGCAAATAACAGACATGACAACAAGGAGCGGTAATTAATTGAGTATACCTGTAGTGGTAGTAGTGGTAATTAATTGAGTATACCTGTACTTGGGCCTAATCGGTGGCGCCTTATGCTGCGTTGTACTCAAGCCCAAAATCAATTGGGCCTTTCCAATTGAGCCAAGCCCGAAAACCTAGAAGATAAGACAGAACATCGGAGACTTTTGATTGGAGCTTCTCTGTCCCGCTGTCCGGAATGGTGCACTGTCAGCTATGTACAAAATATATCTTGAACTCCCTGCTGCAGAAGAGTTCAGAGTTGAGAGGGTATGATCTGCACACTAACATATTATTCCTGTTGCATAGATATTGTTGGATTGTCACTGTGTGTAAGACAAGTATTCTATATATACTATATAATCAGTTTTCTTTGGTAAAAAGTTATACTGTCTTGCTATGCTAGTCGATGAATCTGATGGCGGGCATTGTTCTGAGAATGAACTTAGAAAACACATTCGTTCAAAAAAAAAAAACAGTTTGAGGCAGCGGGGAGCAGATCCAGTTTGAGGGAGGACTCCAAGTGGTGAAAAATTCATCAACTCATTACTTGAAACAAACAGGTTCAAAGAGTTGGATCATTGTTTTGTGTTTAACTCAAAGGCATAAAGACAATTAGTGCCACATAAATAAGCCAACATCCCCTCAAAAAATAAGCCAACATATATTAATGTTATTCACGTCTACTCCTACTTTTATCATCAACCCAAAGTAAGCAACCTGGATAAGATTCTTGTCACAAAACTATATATGCCCAGCAACAGCACAACTCCTTAACCCCCATTCAAGCCAACAAACCACTGATACGATAATATTTGCATCCAGGCAGGCTGCAGTATGATGCATATATGTCACTGGGTTCGCACATTCTACTCGGCGGCTTCTGCATCCTCCTCAGGTCGTCCAACTCTTGTGTCTACATCAAATAAAATAGCTATTATCTCATAAAATGTCCTTGAAGCAAGAATTAGTACTCAAGAGGAAGAGCATTCATGTTGTCCACATTGAGTACAACAGGAAAAGCAAAACCTAAAGCAATATACTACTTTTTCAAGTATGCTTTGGTCAAGTACTACCTTATTATTACTTGCTCTATTCTCTTGTTCTTTTGACATGGTACGAATGCACTTTGATTAATTACTTCATATTTAAATGCATGCTAGCAAAATATATTACACGCATAATGACAAGGAAACAAGAGTGACGACACATTTACTGCTATGAATTTTCACGAAGAACGCAAATAATTTTATGCATTAGTCGTCGACATTTTAGTGGAGGTGTCTTTATTCTGTTAACAGAGTTCAGGTTTTGTTTTTGCAAGTACAGTTAGAAACACAACGTTTGTCTGAAACTCACACAAAACAGTATATTGCATAATGAGTATTGGTACTACTCTGCCAAAAGGACTCTTGGTACTGTTCTGCCCTTGTATCAACATATCAAGCCTATCACCCTAAATAAAGTTACTACATTCTAGTCCTAGTTTGGTCATTCGGACCATCATAAACAAAGAACTATAATGATCAGCCCTAGATCCTTAAATGGCATTTTATTACCCATATGCACATGGCGCTGCATTTGTTCTGGAATACGAGCGGTAATTAAGTACCTGTGGTAGTGTTGAGGCGTTTGGAGATCCCAGTTGCAAGGTAGCATCGCATGGAGTAGAGGGTGTTCTTTTCGGGGTCAAGCTTGGCCACTCCTCGCAGCTCCTTGTTCCTGACGTCAACAGCGACCATCATTCCTCCCGTCTTAGCACCCCTGCCAGCAGCGTTGCCCAAGAGGTAAACAACATCATCATCGATGCAACTCAAGGCCGGGTAACACAAACGCAGGCGACCTAGGGACAAGGAAGAGGTTGCCCCTTGACCTTGAGCCTCCTCCCTGTGTTCATCACCGCTGTTGCTGAGCATGAGGCTATGAAGCAACTCGTAATGGTGACTTGGGTTGGTGTCAAGATGGACTTCACGCGATTCAGCAGTGCAGTCACGGCGCCAGTCGTCCCATGAAGTGACCGGGATAGGCATGCTCCATGTAGTGATTCTCCACGAACCAGGGTGGAACACGGAGCGTCGCCGTGTCGGCTGAGGTTCTCTGCTGCGGCGAACCCATTCAAGGTATGAAGTAGGATCTGCAGAGGTGGAGGTGGGTATGGTGGTGGTCACCGTTCTTGGTGAAACGATCTCCATCTCCAGATACTTGATGGAATCCTTGTGTTGGCTGATGGCGATGTCCCGACAAAAGGACACATCTCCATTGAGGTACATCCTCCAATTGCCCTTGGCCGGCCACGGCAGCGGCATGTCGCGGAGCTTCCTTGGAGACATTTCGTCGAGCACGTCGCAGAGGAGGATGCCGCGCCAGAGATCAACCCAGCCCACGGTGCCCTTCGCACCTCCGAGCGTGATGGTCTTGGTGGTGACGTGGTACAGCTGCCTCTTGGCTGAGTCCGGGATCGGGCACAGCCTGTCCCTCACCGGCTCCTCCACGGACACCTCCTCCGATGTCCAACTCCCAGACGAACAAGAAGATCTGTACAGGCGCAGCGTGGAAGTGAACTCACTCCAGACGTGGAGGGCGGCCACGACGTAGCGGTCGTCGCCGCAGCTGAGTATGGCGAGCTGGTGGTCACCGAGGGTAGGGGGAGGCGGGTTGGGGAGCAGATCCAGTTTCGGAGACGGGGGATCCGGATGGTAGACCAAGTAGTCGTTGTCATGCGGGGCACCAAGCTGATCGATGGGGACTCGGAGGAGGAGGAGGAGCTGGCCGTCGGCGTCGTCGACGGCGGCGGCGATGGCTTTAGGCGCGCCAAGCAGATTGCCATTGAAGGATGGGAGATCGGGGCAGTGGACGGAGAAGTGGGAGAGGGCAGGCGGGGACGCCTCCCACAAAGTCACCTCGATGGGATGGCCGGCGCTCAACCTGCAGCTGGCGGTGGAGGCGTTCTTGAGGGTGGACGTGTAGCCCCGGACGCCGAGCAGGAGGCTGCTGGCCGTCTTCTCCCCGGCGGCGCCGCCAGTCGCGGCCATGGCGTCGAATTAGGGATTTCGATTTTGGGGGTAAGGAAGGGGAATACAACAAACAGACGTAGACGGGTGGAGCGAAGGCTTTTGCCAAGTATTTTTGTACGTTGTCCCAGTATAATGCGCTGCGCAGTCCAATTTCATTTCCTCCCTGTGCGTATTTTTTTACGATTTTCCGGTCCGATTCCTCCATATCGCCCCCTCCCAAATTGCTCCACGTTTTCCGTTTTCATGTCCAGATCATATCATGTCCTAGCAAGTAGAACAAATTTTCTCCTCACATCAGTTCAGGCCCATGTAACCGCCACATTCCAGATCAATTTTACATATATATATATATATATATATATATATATATATATATACATGCTCCCCCTCACATCTATAGATGGCCATATGGCCCGAGGCCCACGGCCCGGCACGAAGCCCGCAATTTTGGCCCGGCCCAAGCACGGCCCGGCCCGACTAGGGTCGTGCCCGTGCCGGCCCGGCCCGACAGCCGGGCCATGCCTGGGCTGCACCCTCGGCACGGTGGGCCGGCCCGGCACGGCCCGATCAAATAAAAAAAATGTAGGGACAAAAAATAGACTTATATAATCGTATATGGCATGGCCCAAGAAAATAGGTATACAAAATAGACTTATTTCCAGCCATTTAAACACAACCCACAGAGCTGAGGGATCAAAAATAGACTTATTTCCAGCCATTTAAACACAGCCACAGAGTTGAGGGATAAAAATAGACTTATTTCCAGCCATTTAAACACAGCCCACGGAATTGAGGGACCAAATATAAACTCTTTATGTGAGGCAGCACAATAGCCCATCGTGCCTTCGGGCCGGCCCGGCACGGCCCGACTAGTATTGGGCCGTGCCTGGGCCGAGTATGCCGCCCGTGGGCTGGCACGGCACGGCCCGGTGCATCGGTCGGGCCGTGCCGGCCCGACAAGCCTCGGCCCAGGCATGGCCGGGCTTGGGCCGTGCCGTGCCGGGCGGCCCAGATGGCCATCTATACTCACATCCTACCGACCTACCCCCACCCCTCCCAACCCACCCCCGTGCACCTCAACCACCGGCGCCCCCTACCCCTCCCAAATTTACTAGTAAATTGTTTACTATCGAATCTACATGCTATAGCTATATATATTAGAAACCGTCCAGCCACTTTCCTCTCCCTGACTCCCTCTCCACATTTTACGGATCCGGCAGTTTCTCGTGCGGCGAGAAGAAGCGGTGGCGGCGGCTCGGGGCGACGAGCGACTGCGGGCGCGGCGTCGGCGGGCGGGAGGCGCGGCGGCTCCACCTCCTCCACCGCCGAGCGGCGGCGGGCGCGGTTTCGGGCTTCCTCCTGCTTCCTTCGGCGACGGGCGATGGCGACATCTTGCGCTAGCGGCGGGCGACGACGGCGCTCCCATCGGTCACTGGAGGCGGCTCGGACAAGGGCTCCCTTCCCTACTCCGGCCATGAATCAGTGACGGCACCGGTGGGATCTTGTGAGGAGGAGGTTGTGGTTGTCGACGGCATAAGGGAGCGGCGGGGCAGCGGCGGGTGGACGACGACGGCCTACTACGGGCTCGTCAAGCCATCCCCCGCCCGGATCCGGCGGTGGCCGTCCCTCGCGGCAGCGTCGGGCGACGCCAGCGGAGAGCACCGGGCGTGCACGTCGTGGAACTCCGAGAGGCTGCCCGGGGAGAGCGGGTTGTCGAGGCGGACATGGCGCGCGAGGGCATCCTTGGCGTCGTCGTCGTCTCCCCCGTCGAGCCGGAGCAGCAGCCGTCGGAGCGTGAGGTGATGCCGCCGCGCGGCGCCGATGGCGGCGAGCAGCGCGGAGCAAGCCTCGCACGCCTCCTCCGTCACATCAAAATACTCAATCAGCAGCGTCTCCACGCGGTGACGCCGCGGCCGCCGCCGCCGCCGTTGCTGGAGACGAGCACCCCGAGCAAGCGACTCCGGGCTCGGCTCGAGGACGAAGTCGTCAAGAACAGTATAAGAGCACGACTGCTCCGAGTCATCCGCCGCGCCGCCATCACCGCCGGCGTGCAAGAAGTCGTCCTCCCTGGCACCGCCGCGGCCGGCGCAGGGGGTGGAGGTGGAGAGCTTGAAGGAGGAGAAGGTGTGGGTGAGGTGGTGGTGGGCGTGAGACCATAGGTCGAGGAAGGACTTGGAGCGGAAGGCCTGGTTGTACTCCTCGTCGACGGCGAGCGGTGGCCTCGCCGGAGTGGCGGAAGGGGTGGAGTTGCTTCTCTCGATCATGGCTCCCTCTGCAGCATTGGCGCGAAGATGAGGAAGACGACGACCAAGTTAGTAAGTTATTAGTAGTTAGTTAAAGCAGCAAATTAATTAAATTAAGGCGGCAAACAACGCGGAAGAGCAAGCATGAGAGCGCGAAAGCGTCAAGAAATGGAGATGAGTCTCTTTGGGAGCACAGCTATCTCTATAGCTTGCTGTTGCTTGTGATGCAAGTGTGCAATTTAGCTACACTACCATTGACTCTCTAGTGTGCAACGTGTACAAGCTATTGGCTATAGCTTAGCTAGCAGATGAAACTTGAGGAAAAGCATGCATTTGTAGGTCGGTTAACCGGCCTAAATGTACCCTGTTTAGTTTTCAGATTATTTGTCCGATTATTGAAACAGATTATTTGCTCTACGCTTCAGAAAATACATTTCTGAAGAAAAGAAAAAAAATCTCTGTTGTATTGCTCATACCAATTGTATTAAGTTATTTGCTAAGTTTGTATCTCAAAATTTTTATACTTTTTATATATAATCAAGTGAATAATCCGTAGCAACAACCTACTCAATAATCTAAATTACACAGGACTAATTGGCTTACCCACCATAGTTATTTTAAGTGAATAATTGTGTGTGTGCTTCTTGATTAAAGTTTTGATTCTAGCTAGCTGCAGGCTTGCCTACCATAACTTTTGTTCTGATGCAAATGTAGGGATTAGTTAACGAGTATGAATTAAGGCGAGTGGAACATTGTAGGTAGTTTGATCTTTCAAAACGATTTGCGCAAACTGAACAAAACCGAAACACACAAGAGCTGACAAATATGGATTTTATTATGAGGTCATGCATGCATGTTGCTACTTAAAAAAAGTTTAAACATTGGCAGAATTTTATAATAAGCTTCCAGTATAAAACTGTTGAATTCAAAGATGCTATACATGTATAGCAAGTGTCTACTTACGAGTTCCGAGGCTAAATATGGATTTAGCCAACGAAGGTGACGACGAAGACCTCATCTGACTCGCCGGATGAATTAAACAGAAAAAAAGAAAAGGAGAAAAAACTCTCCAACTGTGTTATCTCGATCAACCGGCCGGTGCTCTGCTCTCACGACATGTGGAGCTTATTGGAAATTTCATTTGAGTTCATGCCTCTCCTCTTATATAGGGATCGACCCAGGAATGTAGCTATATAGCTAGCAATGGAGAGAGAGAGAGAGAGAGAGAGATTATTAGGGGAAGCTAGCTCTTGCAAGGCAAGAAACAAGATCCAAAAGCCAAGAAGAGAAAGGTGTCCTCTTTCTGGCACACACTGGAAAGGAGAAAAGATAAAGCAACACATCACAAGGAACACGAAAGCGATCCATCGAGCAATAGCAATATGCACACAACCTTACAATTTGCACCACAGATATGTGGCTATATATCTTCTTTATTATTTTGTTGGCATGTAACTGTGGTGTGTAGTGTTTGAGTAACATAACATCAAATATATGTTGAGCTTGACATGTAATCAATGGCGACTAATGATTCAACATAGAAATGTGCAGGAAATTGAGTGAGATTGCCTTATTTCTCTCGTTATGCTTATTTTGGGGAAAAAACCGCCGTGTGTTTAACCAGAGACATATATATTAAGTGGACGCAAAACATGGCGTTATAAAATGCTCCTTTGTTGCGGCTGTAATCAAGTTAAAGGAGATGGAGTAATTATATATCCGTGGCAAGCGAGTTTCATGCTTATCATGTTACGTGTTGTAGCTATCTCCCTAGTTTAGTGAATTGTTTTCATGTTATGCATACTCCCACTGTTTCAGGTTATAATATGTTTTTACTTTGATCAAAGTTAAACTGCTCTAAATTTGACTAAGTTTATGGATAAATTGCAGGGGTTTTCTAATATTATATAGCTTAAACTCATCGCATAAATTTAAGATTAAAAGTAATTAATTGTATCCATTCTTACAATAGTTATATGCTATTATGGCTCTAATAAACAACTATAGTTGACCACTTTATTTTATAGCACAAATTAAAACCACAAGAATATCGATATAATATTTATATATATTAATTAATAGGAATATGGGAAACATTACAATTGACATAGTCTTTTATATATCCTTTTCTTTTCTTTAATACATCCGTAAAAAAAATTAATCCTAACTATATATATATATATATATATATATATATATATATATATATATATATATATATATATATATATATATATATATATATATATATATATATATATATATATATATATATATATATATATATATATATATATATATATATATATATATATATATATATATATATATATATATATATATATATATATATATATATATATATGCGTGTCCAGATTTATAGCTAGAATTTGCTTTTTATGGGACGGAATGGCAGCTAGCTAGCCAAGGTGGAGCACGGTGGATCGAACACTTGGAATTTTGCGGGAGGAGACTTTGCTGCTCTCGCTGCTAGGAGCTATATATACGTATTAGTTGTACGTACGTACGTACACAGATACTATGCGCGTAGTTAAAATTAATTTCACGCGCCGCTTGCTAAGCGAGGTCGTCATCCATCGATCAGGTAAAGTTAATTAAGCTTGGACGCGTCGGCAATTGCTATAGCTAGCTGGATCTCGATCGATCTCGATACGCATGAGATCGACGTAGCAGATCGATCGATCGATCGCTTGCCGTTGCCGCATGTAATTTGAAATATTTATCCATTATTAATTCACATTCATGCCGCGTCAGTACGCATATGCAATATCCGATCCGATATCGATTTGATCCCGTAATTAAGATATTAATTCTACGTGTTAGATAACCCATATGCATGCATATGGTTGATATCGATCGGCCGACGACTGTACGTAGTGCGTTGCATTAATTAGCTACGTACGACATATATGCATGTAGGCTCCCATGGTCTAATAAGCTAAAGAAAAAGTCAAATTTTAAAATTTTAAATTTATTTATTTTGAGATATAGCATTGGCTTTACTAATAAGCCAGACGATCGGTACTGTATCCACGATCCACACATACATAGTCTTTGCATGATCCAGCTAGCTCCGATGGCAAGCACCGCAAGCTCACGTAACCCTGCGGTAATTTTTTGCCGCTCACAATATAGGTATAAGAACTGAATGTAATATTTTTTATTACTATAAATCTAGACAGGCTATTAAATGATTCATTCGGTTGTAAGCTTTTATTTTTGCGACGAGAGGAGTAGTATTTCATCAGTATGTCGTTACGTGCCAAGCATGCATCAACTCATAATTGTTTTTGATCTGGGAGTACCTTTTACAAGCACTAACTTGCTCGGCATGGGCCGTAATGGATTGATGGGCCTTTGATCCCGACCCTCCCTGCTCCTGGTCAACAAGGCCCACCACCCACGGACTAATGGGCCAAATTCTACTGAAATGCCGTTACGGCCCAAATAATACTATATGCCGCACACTCGTTGCTATTTCCGATCTGGGCCAGAAAATATTATGCCGCACTACCAGCCCAGTACACTTCCAGCCCATCTTGATATGTATGGCCCGCACGTTCAGCGTAATCCCGTACCGCATCACATACGTGTGTCCAGATTATAATCACGTGGCTGGCTGACTGGCTGAATGGCGGGCGTCTACCTGGACCAAATCGTCGCCACGTCATCAATCAATCTATCCCTTTTAGGAAAATCAAAGAAAAACCCATGATTAAGGGGAAGGATGGAAGACGGCTTCAAAGTCGAAATGAAACGCATGTGCAGGAGAACCTTCGAATGGATCAACTCTACATATTTATAGATGGAGATGGACAGATAAACAAAGGCCCCCATCGGTTAGTCTCGCTTATTATAAGTCATAACGGGCTTATTTGCGATTAAAAAATAATATGTGAGTAAAACTTTTGTATATATGTTCTTAGTGATTGAAAAGCCAAAGTTGAAAAAAAAACTATGTTGAAAAAGAATCAAATTCAAATTTAAGTTTTTAAATTCAAATTTTGGCTTTGGCTTATAAGCTTTAGGGCAAACGATGAGGCCCAAACATGTGAACAAATGATCAGTAGGCTTTATTAGTACATCTTTTGCTTTTGCAATTACTTAGTTTACGGTGAGCATGTTTTCTGAACTACTTGTATTAAAATAGTTTAGTTTTAAAAGCTTTTTTAATAAAAAAAAGTATATATATAAGAATTCAAATGAATCTAATTTTTAAATTGCTTGCTTCGATTAGCTCAGTTCTATACTTCTATTTCGTCTGTTGGTCACGTTTAGCGACAGTCGGACCGGTGCTAAACCTTCTTCTTAGCTGTATATAGGTGACGTCGATGTGTGATGGTGGAATTTTTTCTTCTTTCCTAGCTACTCCCTCCGTTTCACAATATAGGTCATTCTAACATTTTCCACATTAATATGCATGTTACTGAATCTAGACATATATATCTATCTAGATTCGTTGACATCGATATGAATGTGGGAAATGCTAGAATGACTTACATTGTGAAACGGACGAAGTATTGCCTTTGAAGACTCTATCCTCGTAATTATTTCCTACTTTAATCAATAAATCATACCACTGATTGTTCAAAAAAACAAAAACCTTATCCATCATCAATGGTGTATTCTGCAAATAAAATCACCACAGCTTATATAATTGCATATAACATAGGTAGCTACAAGGATGAGCTTGATACCTATGCATGAATTAATTCATTCTTGTCCACCATGTGTCAGTTTAACAAGATGCATGTTTGCCCTTCTTCGTGTAACACCTTGCCTGTAATGGTTAGGATGAAGCCTGGTATAAATCTAACCAGGGCTAACGTGCCATCTCTAAGAGATAACACGCTAGCTCCGGCTTGAGACGAGTTGCCTAGAGGCTTTCGTCTTGACGGGATGGGGCAAGGCGTGCGTCAGACCGCCAGTCGCCACCTAACCCTTGATCTGACCGGTCTGTGACTGGTCACAGACCGGATAAAAGAGCGTGCTGTGCTGCGTTACATGCAGCGTGACACGCTTGACCAGACTGTAATAAATGCTGTTAGGTGAGCACAGTTGTGCTCATTTATCCCATATATGTGGCGCAGACTTCTTTAAGGGGTCGGGGTGCCTCGGCCCTCGGGGCTGGGGCAAGCGCAACCCGACCCCCCCCTCGGGGGAAATCAGGAGGAGGGCGGACACCTCACCCTCGGGCCCGACGTCCCCGAAGGTGCCAGGCCACGTGGGCGATTGCGTCTGCCTCAAGCCTCTGGTCATGATACTCCCGGTCCCATATCACCGACAGTAGCCCCCGGCGTTATGCCAGAGCAACTTCCCTTCCCAAGGGAAGCGGTCAGGTGTGACGCCACCCCTAAAGCCTGGTGACAGGCGGGACCGGTCTCCGTAGTTGGGCAAAATACCCAACGGTCTCAATCCATGCACATTGGTATTGGTAACTTTGGTTGTCCATAATGGGCGGTCTATTCAAGACTGCCACACCACTTGAGCAGCGCGCGAATCTGGGCGAGCAAATTCGTCTCGCCCGGAGATACGGCAACACCGCTTCGGTCGGCGAGCGTAATTAACGCGCGCACGATACAACCCGTTTCGATCGCCACAACCGCATATCCACTTCATGCGCCGTAAGCGGGCGAATGGGATTAGTGGAAGCGTGGGCACGGGAAACGAGGGAGCGAGATAGCGAGATACGAGGGAGCGAGGTAGTGGGCGCGAGAAACGAGGAGCCAGGCCCAGCGATGGCAAGGGTATAAAAGCATCGAGAAAAGGATTTGCTTCCTTCCTTTCGCCATTGTTCCTCTTGCCTTCGCCGCCTGAGCTCTAACTCTTTCTCTGCTACGCCCTACTTTCGCCACACGCGCTCGTTCTCAATCATCTCTTCCTCCACCGCCATGGCACGGGGCTCTGCTCTGCTCGACGGCAGTGTACTACCGCCTTCCCGCATCGTGAATGAGAGGCACGCCGGACTGCCGCGCCGCTTCATGCCGGAGTCCGCCACCAGTCGGGAGATAGTGATGCTGGGCGAGGGGCGCCCGGCACCAGACTACCCGGGGCGGTCCATCTTCTTCCTCCCCTTCGCGATGGCTGGGCTAGTCCCGCCATTTTCTCATTTCTTCACGGATGTCCTGGAGTTCTATGACCTCCAGATGGCGCACCTCACCCCCAATGCGGTGATGACATTGGCCATCTTCGCGCATCTGTGCGAGATGTTCATCGGGGTGCGCCCCTCTCTTCAGCTGTTCCGGTGGTTCTTCACCGTGCAGTCGGTGTCACCGCCGTCGGTGGTTGGCGGCTGCTACTTCCAGCCGCGGGGGCCGGTGTTGAACCGCTACATCCCCTGCGCCCTTCGCAAGAAGTGGGACGACTGGAAGAGCGACTGGTTCTACACCCCCCTCGCCTACGAAGCGCGCCTCCGACTTCCAAGCCAGCCCCCGGCGCAGGTCTCCAGCTGGCGGGCGCCGGTAGATCTGGGGGAGGACTACGACGCCGTCCTCGACCGCCTGGCGGGCCTGCGATCCCAGGGGCTCACCGGGGCCATGGTGTACGGCGATTACCTCCGCCGCCGGATTGCGCCGCTCCAACGGCGCGCCCGGAGCGCCTGGGAGTACACTGGGCCTGAAGACTACATGCGGACCCACCAGGGAGCCAGATGGGATTGGGCTCCCGAGGACTTCAAGATCGTGGTCCAAAGGGTGCTGAATCTTAGCTCCGCGGAGGCGTCTCGCATTCCTCAGGAGATCCTCCCCCTCTGCAGCGATCCCGACCGCGCCTCCATTCTAACCATTATGATGGGGGTCGGGGCCTCAGAGGAGAGAGCCCCTAAGGGCCACGACGGCGCGGGCGAGCGCCGCCGAGGGGAACAATCTGCCCCAGGAGGGGGTCGTGCTTCTGGGCCCCGCGCCGGGGGCTCGGGGAGCAGCCGCCCTGCCGACGCCCAGGGGAAGAGGAAGCTGGGAGGAACACCTCCCCCATCTCCTCCCCGAGGGGGCGGGGCGGCGCGTGCCAGCAGTCGGCGCCCGGAGGGGGCCGCGCCGACGTCGCAGCCCGAGGGGGAGCGCAAGAAGAAACGGCTCCGCAAGACGGGGGAGACGGAACCATGCCGGGGGAACCTGATTTCTCCTCCGAGGTGGTCATTCAACCGACCCCCTCGCAGGTTCGTCTCACTCTCATTGCAACCACCTTTCTCCCAAAGAGAAGTTTTTTCTTACTCATTTTGTTCGTCTTTTGGTTTTTTCTTCTGCTTCAGCGATGTCCCGTCGCATTCCTCCCGCCACCCCAAATCCGACCAGTCCGAGGCCGAAGATCCAGCGGCCGCAGAGGAGCGGAGGCGAGAGTCTGACCGGCGTGAAGCCGCAGCCCGCCTTCGGGAAGCTGAAGAGGCCGCCCGGGAGGCCGCCCGGGTTCGCCAAACGGAGGAAGCTGCTCGGGAGGAGGCCGCCCGGGCTCGCCAAGCCGAAGAAGCTGCCCGGGAGGAGGCCGCCCGGGCTCGCCAGGCTGAGGCGACATCTGCTGCTGGCGCGTCACTTGGGCCTACCCCCTCGGGCGGCCCTCAGGCGACATCCTCCGAGGCGGCTCGCGACGAGGGCGCGGGCGCATCGCCTGGGCCTACCTCACCGGGCGACGCCCAGGACCAAACGGGCCCGGGGGACATCCCCGAGCCCAGCGCATCATCCGGGGGGCCAAGCCGCGTCGCCTTTTCTCCAAGGCGGCTCTTCTCCTCATCTTCTGTCGCCCCGCTGAGCGCCGAGCCCCTTCTGCAGGCCCTGGCCGCCGCAAACACCGCAGTGCTGGATGGGTTCAACACCCAAGTGGAGGCCCTGCGTGCAGAACGAGCGGAGCTCGAGGCCGCATGGGCGCGTGTTGAGGAGGGGCGGCGCTCGGTGGACGCCATGGTGGAGGTGGGCCGTAAGGCTCACCGCCGTCATGTCTCGGAGCTTGAAGCCCGGAAAGCGGCGCTGGCGGAGATCGCCCGTGAGGTGGAGGAGGAGCGGGCGGCCGCCCTCATCTCTACCACCGCGATGATCGAGGCGCAAGACACTCTCCGCCTTCAGCACGCAAGCTGGGAGGCGGAGCTGAAGAAAAAGCTCGACGCCGCCCAAGGGGTCCTTGACTCCGCCGCTGTCCGAGAGCGGCGGGTAACGGAGACTGAAGCGGTGTTTTGGCGGCGCGAGGAGGCCCTTGAGGCCCGTGCCATGGCGCTGGAAGAACACGCCGGCGCCGTGGAGAGGGGCTTGACGGACCGCAAGGCCGCCGCTGGTCTCCGAGAGGCGACGCTGGCGGCGCATGAGGCCGCCTGCGCCGAGGAGGAGTGCGCGCTCCGCCTCCGCGAGGACGCACTCGCTGAGCGGGAGCGAGCTCTCGAGGAGGCTGAGGACACGACCAAACGGCTGGCGGACAGCCTGTCCCTTCGCGAGGCGGCGCAGGAGGAGCAGGCGCGCCGCAATCTCGAATGCGTCCGCGCCGAGAGAGCCGCACTGGAGCAGCGGGCTGCTGACCTCGAGGCGCGGGAAAAGGAGCTGGACGCAAGGGCGCCTATCGGCGGGGCGGCCGCGGGCGAAAGCGACTTAGCCGCCCGCCTCGCAGCTGCCGAACACACCGTCGCGGAAATGCAGCGAGCGCTGGACTCCTCCACCGGGGAGGCCGAGGCCCTTCGCTTGGCGGGCGAGATTGGGCCCGACATGCTTTGGGATGCGGTCTCCCGCATGAAGCGCGCCGGTCGGCAAGCAGGCCTCTGGAAAGGCCAGACGACGGTGCCCCCCACCAATCTGGAAGGCCTCGCTCCGCACCTCAACAGGATGGCCTGGGTCCTCGAACAACTCCCCGAGGAGCTCGAGAAGACCATCAAGTCATCCTCGAGGGACCTCGCCCGGGGGGCGGTTGAACTTGTGCTAGCGAGTTACCAGGCCCGGGACCCCAATTTCTCTCCCTGGATGGCGCTGGAGGAGTTCCCTCCCGGGACCGAGGACGACGCGCGCGCGCGCGTCGGGGATGCTGCTGACCACATCGTCAACGGCTTCGAGGGCTCGGCCCCTCGGCTCGCGTTCGCCCCCAGCTCTGACGAGGAGGGCGACGCCAGCGGCGAGGACGACGGTGGCGAGGAGGCCGGCGACCCGGGCGCATTTGAATGAGCCCCCAGGCCCCCGCCAATCTTAACTTTTTTCTTGTTCTTTCTTCTAAGACCTTCATGCCTCTTTTTTGTACAATTTAACTTAATCTGCAATGAGAAGTGATGAAAAAAAAAATTTTTGTGTTAGTTTTATTTTGCTATATATGAGATGAGGATGATCTGTGCCGTGGTCTTTTTGCGTCTTAGCTTGAAATAAGGGCCCGTGCCCAAGTCCCAGTCCTCGAAAAGCGCGGGTCGGGGCTAATGCCTGGGGAGATCCGCATGTCGAGACTGGCCAGACCGGGAACGTGGTGACCGAGGGTTATGGGTGACCCGATTGTGGGTTTTTGCCGATTCCCCCCCGGAGTTCACCACGCCCCGGGGCACGGCTCGGTTCTGGGCCCCGTTTGGCGATTTTAGCTGACCGAACCGAGCCCCCGAGGGTGGGGTTGAGCACGAGTGACATTATTTCAAGTCAAGATTCTTCAAAAGGAAAAAACGGCTCAGACACAACCTTTAGAAAATTGAAACTGCTTCTATTGAAATGCTGAAATAAAGGAAAAAGGAATATATGTGCATGTGTGGTAGCCCCCGGCTAACCCGGCACACCCGAGGGGGGTGCGGGGTTAGCCCGAGCCAAAACCTGACACCCGACCCCCCCCTTCAGGGGTAGAAGCGACGAAGGTGTTCAATGTTCCACGGGTTTGGCAGCTCCGTGCCGTCGCCCGTGGCCAGCCGTACCGAGCCCGGCCGGGGGACACCGATCACTCGATACGGACCCTCCCCTACCTGGCGCGCCAGATGACGGAGCTCGTGGCTCCTCACCGGGAGACCGCGCAGGCCCCCCTTTGCCAGTTCGGCCGGGGGCTTAGGGTGAGATCTCAAGCTCTCGCTCCCCCTCTGTATCTGGAAAGATCGTCTGCCCGCAAGACACACGAGACACGGCGATGTATACAGGTTCGGGCCGCTGCGAGGCGTAATACCCTACTCCTGTGTTTTTGTGGATTCGTGTATGAATGAGCTACAAAGTGTGAGCCAACTTCTCCCCCGTTCTAAGCTCTAAATCTCGAAAAGAATCCATCATCCCCCCTTCTCTATGGGCAAGGTCCTCCTTTTATACTTCAAGGGGATACCACATGCACCCTCCTCTTTCCAAACTGGACTTTTCTTCTCTTTATGGACGGAGATTGGTATGGTCGCTGTCCGAATGACACTTCGATGGGACAGCCCACACCTACCTCCACTCCCGGCGGAGACGGGCGCAACGTGGGATCGTGGCTGCCCGTTGCTGACGCGACCAGTGTCAGACTGGTCATTCTTGTCCACCATGTGTCAGTTTAACAAGATGCATGTTTGCCCTTCTTCGTGTAACACCTTGCCTGTAATGGTTAGGATGAAGCCTGGTATAAATCTAACCAGGGCTAACGTGCCATCTCTAAGAGATAACACGCTAGCTCCGGCTTGAGACGAGTTGCCTAGAGGCTTTCGTCTTGACGGGATGGGGCAAGGCGTGCGTCAGACCGCCAGTCGCCACCTAACCCTTGATCTGACCGGTCTGTGACTGGTCACAGACCGGATAAAAGAGCGTGCTGTGCTGCGTTACATGCAGCGTGACACGCTTGACCAGACTGTAATAAATGCTGTTAGGTGAGCACAGTTGTGCTCATTTATCCCATATATGTGGCGCAGACTTCTTTAAGGGGTCGGGGTGCCTCGGCCCTCGGGGCTGGGGCAAGCGCAACCCGACCCCCCCCTCGGGGGAAATCAGGAGGAGGGCGGACACCTCACCCTCGGGCCCGACGTCCCCGAAGGTGCCAGGCCACGTGGGCGATTGCGTCTGCCTCAAGCCTCTGGTCATGATACTCCCGGTCCCATATCACCGACAGGCCTGGAATATTTTGGATGGATCGATCGAACGCCATGGCCGGCGCCGGCGCCGGTGAAGGCGGCACCGTCCTGGTGGGCGTCCGAGGCTACGACAGCGGCCACCGCGAGAAGGAGGGAGGCAGCACGGCCACCTCCAGAACAAGCAACGGGCGTCCCATCGAGATGACATTCTGGAACGAGGCCCCTCCCGCGCTCTCCCACTTCTCCGCCCACGGCTCCGATCTGCCGCCCGCCGCCCATGGCGATCTGCTCCTGGCGCCCAAAGTCATCGCCGTCGCCGACGGCTTGCTCCTCCTCAGAGTCCCCGTCAACCCCGTGCCCGGCGGCAAGAGTCTCTTCCGTCAGGACGACTACTTCGTCTACCATCACCATCAACCCGCCAGGCTAGATCTGCTCCCCAGGCCGTGCCAGCAATATTGCTTACGCGACGACGATTTCGCCATCGTTAGCATCTGCGGCGACAAGCAGCAGTACGTCGTTGCCGCCCTCGAGATGATCAACCTGCCCAGTCAATTCGCGCTGCACCGGTACAAATCTTCTTCTGGTGGTGGCGATGGTGATGAGATCGCCGGAAATTGGACGTGCGAGGAGGTGTTTGTGGAGGAGGCGGTGAGGGACAGGGTGTGCCCGATCCCTGACTCAGATGAGAGGCCCGTGTACCACATCACCACCAAGACCATCGTGCTCGGAGGCGCGAAGGGCACCGTCGGCTGGGTCGATCTCTGGCGTGGCATCCTCCTCTGCGACCTGCTCGACGAAATGTCTCCCCCAAAGCTCCGCGACATGCCGCTGCCATGGCCGGCCAAGGGCAACTGGACAAGATACCTCAGTGACAGCGAGTCCTTCTATCGGGACATCACCGTCAGCCAACACAAGGACTTCATCAAGTACGTCGAGATGGAAATCACCATGCCAAGAGTTGTGACCAAAACCATAATATCCTCCGGTGATCGCACCATGCCTGCAGATGATCCTCCTGATTCGTTCCTCGAATGGGTTCGCCGGAGCAGAGAACCTCAGCCTCAGCCGACGACACGGCAGCGCTCCTCCGTCCGGCGGCCTGGCCAGTGGCTCACTACATGGACCATGCCTATCCCGGTCACTTCATGGGAGGACTGGCGCCCTGACTGCACAGCTAACTTGCATGATTTCCATGTCGTCGACAACACAGCCCATCATGGGTTGCTGAATAAGCTCATGCTCAGCACCAGCGATGATGAGGAAGCCAAAGGGTCCAGCTTGTCCCTAGGATGCCTGGCTATGTCTTACCCCGCCTTGAGCATCGACGACGACGATGTTGTTTACCTCTTGTGCAATTCTGCCAACAGGGATTGTGATATGGGAGGAGTGATGATCGCCCTTGATGTCAGGAAGAAGGAGATTCAAGGAGATGCAATGTGAGTTATTTATGTATCTTGACTTACCTTTGCATCCGCTGTGTACTCGGCAATTGTCGAGTATTTGGGCACATTGCCAGTGATTGTTTGCTTTGAGTTCAACACAAAAGTCATTTTTTTGGAATGTCGGCCTAGCATTTAGTTTGAGTGAGATAATGAATTTAATTCATCACTTGATTCTTGATGAGTTGTTTGGTTTGAGGAATGGGATGGGATTATCCATTACCACCTCATTCCTCAACGCACATGCTATGCTATGTTGTTGGATGAAAATTACTCAGCAATAGTATTTTTTCATCATACTCATTAGAGGTAGTTAAGAACTTATTTACAGCTAACATGCTAACATAAAATTGAGCGTTAGTGAGCAGTTCCATGAGTAACATAAAAGAGTAAACAAAATTGAGCTAAGCTAGCAGCCCAATTTTCTGGTTTCTGGTGTAAGCTAAGACTTTGGTGCAACATTAACATTGCAATTCCTGCGGAGGATGGCAGGCCACTTGGATCGCGACAAGACGGCATTTTCAGAACGGCTACAGGACAGATTTCGATAGTTTGTTCATGCTCATTTGTTGGCTTATTTGGAGAGAGCGGAATGTTAGGATCTTTCAGCACATCGCCAAGTCGGTTGATTTGCTAGCAAACGGCATCAATAAGGAAATCGTAGTTTGGAGGGCAGCAGGGATCTTTTCCCAGCCTGGCGAGTAATCCCAATCAGAGGCGGGGCTTGCCACATTGTTTTCTATTTCCTTACCGTCTTTAAGTTTGTTTGAGACCAGCGCGACATCCTTCATATAGTTATAATTAAAACTTTATTTCCTCCAATCATAATGAGATTGGCCTGCCAATATTTGGCCGACCCGGAAAAGGAGTTCTGGTTCCTTCCATTGTCCCTCCCACTCAAAACATCATCAGATTTATCGTAAATAGGTAAAAGCGAGGAGTTCCACGAAAGAACAATAAAGAGCTAGCACATTCAGACGGCTACCTCTAACTTTTGTTTGTCGTTTTCATATCCAGGTTTGCCTCATTTTACACCATCCTCTCCTTTGAACAGTTCATATAATTATTCACACGTGTCAGTAAGGATATCCACCGAAGAAAAATAAAAGAGTGAACACATTTGAGCAAGCGGTATAATTTCTTTGAAGTTTTTTGCTTGTTGCTTTCGTCCAGGTTGTCTCCTTTTACACCATCGTCCTATGAACAGTTGACATTTATATCTTCAGCTATGTACATTATATCTTACGTCATCCTCCAATCAAAACGATCATCTTTGCCAAGAAGATCGTTCATATATACTAAACCCGTAGCAGCGTGTTCAATATGTGTATTTGAAATCTATCAATCTATCTATCTTATTATACGCGTGCAGAATTAGAATCAATCTCTAGCTAGGACCTTTACATGCAAACGGTCTCAAAAGAGTTTTGTCCGATTTCCTAAACCAATTAACCAGAGTTAGGTTCTAGATAAATTAGGCTATAATACATATATATTAATGAAGTAGCAGACAACGAACCACTGTAGAACCGTAATTTGGATGCGTTTTTGTTGATATGAAGATAGATGCTAGCAACGAGCGACGGAAATCCGAAGCAGCGGGTCAAGCCGTGCGGCTGCACAATGAGCCGGATTTGGGTGATGCACGTCAGCAACCAGAAAAGCATGACGGCATGTGCACGGATTTTTTATTTGATTTTGAAATAACACAATAAAAAATGAAAGAAGAGTTCATGCCGAACACAATTAAAGATTAATTAAAATCCATAATAAAAAATAAAATAAATTTAGAAATTAGAAAAATCAAATAAAAGAGTTCAAGTAAAAATACGTTTTACAAACAACTGAAATTAGGAATAAAAAATAAAAAATATTAGAAGAATAATTCATATAGACACAGTATGAGATTAATAGAAAATAAAATAAATTTCACAATTAAAAAAGAAAAAGAAGAGTACAAATAGGAATATAATTTATAAATAACTAAAATTCGAAATTAAAGAAAAGATTGTTGAAAGAAAAGATCATCTAGAACCCATCACGAGATAAATTAAAAATCAAAATAAAAATAAAATAAAATTTGAAAATATAAAATAATTATATAAGAGTGCAAGTATGAATAAAATTTATAAATAACAGAACATCGGAATGAAAAATATGATTTTTCTTTAAAAAAAAGGTCCATATAGAACACAACAATGATAAATGATAATAAAGAGGGAAAAACAATAAGTTAATAGAGGAGTAGGGTGATGATGCATGATGAGACATATAAAAACTATAAACAAAATCTCAAATAGAAATCCAATGACAATTAAGATGAGGGACGACGAGCATGCCGTTAAATACTTAAATAGCACGGTCACTACAGTTGGCTGGACTTTTAAAAAGTAAAAAAGTAAACCCCAATGATAATTACGTTCGATTTTTAAAATCGAGGGGAGTTAGCGGGTGGGCCATAGAGGATCACAGTGGTGGAGCTGATGACTGTTTGACCGAACTTCTAGAAAGTAAAGAAAAAGAACCCCAATAATAATTTTGTTTGATTGTTAAAATCCTATTGGCAATAAAAATAAGGGGTAGCGGGCGGACCATAGAGGACCCAACTGGACAATAAACTCTAAAAGCTATAAGATCCAATTTGTAAAGGTTTCAAGGAGAAAGAAATATAAATAATGGTAGATCAAGCAAGCAAATAAAAAATGATATGACAGAAGTAAGGGGTAGCAACTGGTGTGACTTTTAAAAATTATAAAATTAGAAACACATGGATGATAAGGTTTGGTCTTTCAAAGTCTTAAGACAACGAGACAAATATTTAATAAATTTTAAGTAAAATCATATAAAAATATTTACTTTTGTATGGGTGCTAGCCGCGCAATTGCGCGGGCACCCAACTAGTTGTTATAATAAACCCGTAGCAGCGTGTTCCTACCGCTTTTGTGTTCAAATTATAACATTTATGCAGCTTAGTATTTTAATAGATCATACTAATATGTGTATTTTAAATTATTATAATAAACCCGTAGCAGCGTGTGGGGTATCATCTAATGTAAAAGATACCAACGTTGGCACCGAGGTATCAACACATTTCCAGAAATAAGTCTTGCTAATGGTATTTTCATGAAATACGGAGTAAGTTTTTCTTAGAAGGCTAGATTGTAAAAGAGTAAATTTTACAAAGCCTCACCTATAATGGTCAAAGTTGCACAAAACCACATAAAATTTGGCACGTGACATATAACTTAAGATATTAATGGTCCAAGTTCCATAAAACCACGTCACTAATCAGTTTGACATATTCACATATCAAAATTTTAAAAGGCTATAGTTACATGGATGTAGATCATTTATATGATGAATAAAGAACACATAAATTTGAGATGTTATTGTAGAATTCAAAACTGTGATAAATAAAAGTCGAAATGATCAATAGTGTGGTCTTGTGTAACTTAAAGTATAATAATACATGAGGCTAGGTAAAATTTACTCTTTGTAAAACATTTTTTTAATATTTATATTTATTTCATTTTGAAGTTTTATAGAAATATACTCCTCCCACCCTATTGTAAAAAAAATCATTTCAAAGTTTCACAATTTTGCAGGTGGCCCCTCCCGACGATAAATCGCCCAACGGGAGGCCTGCAAAATTGTCGCGATGTGCCCCTTCTACGGGGTGCCACGTCACATAGATGGTCTTATTGTAGGGTGATTTATATGCCGAAGGAGAGTATTTTTGCAAAACTTTGGAACGATAATTTATATTAGAGTAGTTTTTATAAATCTTTAGAAAAACAATAATAAAAAAATCCTGTAAAACTTGCAGCGCAACTGAACACTCCGTAGTCCAAGACGCGGGCCGTCTTGGTCCGTTCGGACCACAGCCCACAGGCCGACTTCAGTAGACTGCAGTCGCCTCCTCGCACCTACTACCCTACTAGGTCATGCCATTCCACTCGAGCCAACTCCACCATTCAAACCAAACGCCGCCGCCGCCGCCGCCTCCTAGGGTTTAGGGTTCATGCGAGTTCCTCTCGAAAAAAAAGAAAAAGAAAAAAAAAACATCCGCGAGATCCGCCGCCAAGATCGGTCGCGGCGAGGTCCTCCGCTCGGTCGGACGGGGGAGCGTCGGCGCGCGCTTGCGTCGAGGTTGACGGCGAGGGTGGAGCCTCAGTTCCCACCGCTCCCCTAGAAGACCTTCTCTACGATGGGATCCAACTATCCGCGGCGAGATCCTCCGCCCGATCGGCAGGGGCAGGTTCCACCGCGGGGAGATCCTCCGCCCGGTCGGCAGCGGCAGGTTCCACCGCGGGGAGATCCTCCGCCCGGTCGGCAGCGGGTACCGCCGCGGCTTCTGATCACTCCCTTCCGCGACATAGGTCAGAGGCTGAGCACCGGTCAGGCCTTCAAGCCGATCGGTCAGGTGTCCGTCAGCCGGATGTTGGCCGGCCCGCAGTTGTTCGGCCGGCTAGCTTCGCAGCTCTTCGAGGTTGACCGCTCGCTGGCCTTCTCTACCGCTGGTGACTCCGCAGAGGAGGGTGATGAGGAGGACGAGGAGGGCGAGGAGGAGGAGACCGCTGGTGACTCCGCAGAGGAGGGTGATGAGGAGGACGAGGAGGGCGAGGAGGAGGAGACCGAAGAGGAGTGTGTACAGAAGGATGAAGGAGGGGAGAGCACTTTGCCTCCACCGCAAGTGCCTCGTGTGCCCAGAGATTTTTGTGAAACAAAACTCATATCCTTTCTGGGCCGGGGGTATAAGATCATCCTCCAGTCCAAGAATGGACCCTGCTCCTTGATAGCCATATGTGAGATTTTGTTTGTTGTTTATACTATACCCGCTGATAAACTGTCCCATGTAGCTTAACTACTCTGTTTTGCAGGCAATTATCTAATCCTTACCAGGAAACTCTCCTTGCCACCATCCATGACAATTGTTTACCTTGATTATTTAGTTGACCGTGTGTTTAGTCAAGTTTTCAGCAAAATGAAGGTTCGATCTGATCCACTTATCAAAACAATATATTCCATTTTTTTAATTGAAGATTATTAATCACATTGCAATGTGTAGGATGACAGCTATAAAACTGCACAGGCAACGGTGGAACAAACGGCTACAGGACTAGATATTGATATTTATTGCACAAGGTTTGTGGTTAAGCGAGTTCTTAAGCAATAATATAGCCTCCATTTGTATATTTTGATGTGTAATTGGTATGCGCAGTGTCGACGGGTTTGAGGACACCCCTCAGTATGGGCTTTTTAGAATCCTGGATATCCCTTTATATCATGCCTGGGTACTAGACATGAACAATCAGGTATGCTACTGGGAGATGTCTTTTAGTATGATTGAACCATGGCTACTTATTACATGGATTAATTTAGTGTTGTAGTCATGTTAATATTTTTTTTCTTGGGTTTTGCCTAATTTTTTCTTCTGTGGTATGTTTGTGAACAGGAAGACACCATTTTATTGAATGCAGTTGATGGACGTTCATACAATCAGCTGAATATCGATAGGGCTAAATACAACTCAAAGAAAGATGCTGATTTTATGATAGATGCTGCTGAAACTAGAAGATGTAACGATCTTACATTTTTCACCTGTCAACTATTTACGGATGCAAATATGTTTCTTTCTTTGATCGCTAATGCTCTGTTTTTAAATTGTTTATTTGTAGATGAGTTGATTCACACGTTCTTGAAAGATAATCCTGGACAAGTCACACAGTTTGGGTATGCATGCTAGCTATAGGTAAATACAATTGTCATTTTGTTTCTTCTATTGACATTTTTTTTTTTAAAATCACAGTTTACACACTTTGAAAGCAGCAACTCCTGATAGGAAGTTGTTCATTTTCTTTCAAAACGAGCACTTCAACGTTGTATACAAGGTATTGTAATTTACGAGTTGTGATACCTGCCTTTTTTTAAATAAGCTTGGTATGCTAGTTTTCATTCTATTTTCTTCTTTTCAGTACCATGGAAGATTTTTTGTTCTGGAATCAGATGTGGGCTTCCGGAACTACCAAAATATTTGGCGATCTGTTGATTCTGTAAGCCCTTAGTAATTCTGCCACTTTCTTTGATTAAGCAGTGCATTTTTTTAATTACTGACCTTTTTTGTTTAAAAATAATTAGCCTGGTGAAAGCGGTGTGTTGGTTCATGATATCACAATCTCAAGGGACCAACATTCTGTGTTGAAAAGTGGCAATTATTTTGAAGGTGCTAAGCAAAGCTTTAAGAAGAAGCCTCACAGTGCCAGGCAAACCCAGCATCATGTACGTTTTTGTTGCCTTAAATGTTAACTGCTATCCCATGCTTAGCACATTGTTGTTCTAAATGTAGAATTGCCATGTTACTTCAGCATGTTGCTAGAAATATGCATTCCTTTGATTGTAGGATTTTAGTGGCAAATCTACTGTGTTCAAAGCCACTTCTATTGTCACGGTCTTTTTGATGTTACCTGTAAACACTCATATTGCTATAACCATGTAATATATTCATCTAGTTGATTTGATCTAGCAAAATGCCTTCATCATTTTTTTTCTCTGTTCTAGAGCGTAAGCTCGTCACTTGAGTCAAGCCAAGGTCCTCCTCCAGTACGGCATTCCCGTATGGCAGGAGAACATGGTAGCAGCTCCAGTGTTAAGCCAAGGCCATCACCCACCAATGCGCAGCTAGAAACCAGGCCTCCCTCTCCTGGAACAGTGAGAGCAGATTTTGCGTCTTATTTCATGAGTGGAAAAGACCAAAAGCTGGAACACATGTTCCTCGACTTTTTAAGAAGGTAAAAATCTATCATTCTTAGGAAATATGTTTTATGGCTTATGAAATCAAAGCAGCATCTGATCTGTTTTTTAATCAGCTTCGAGCGGAACAATATACCATATTATGGAGCAATTGTTGATTCTATGAAGACCCTGAGCTCTCCTGAGATGCACATACATTTCGATCATATTTGGAGTTATGCTCCTGAACTCGCACATGACTTGTGCCAATGCTACCCAAGGTGACTTTCTTGTCCTAGATCATCTTCATATGAGAGTCAGTGTCTTAATTTCTATATTTTTTGCAGGATTCAGAAGAATCTTGAAAATGCTGTGCGCACATTTATTCATGATTTGAACTTACCAGGTTTTCATTGTGAAAATCCAGTAATATGCATATGTGACATGCCCAAACCGGATAGGTATTTTACTTGAGTCCATTTAAATTTGGTCAATAACAATGGCTTGATGTTAACATTATTAGGAATAAATAATAGAGTACTATATTTGCAGATGGATTCCGTTGAGGACATTTCTGAAGCTACGTGGGTATCATCTGACCAAGCCCCGCCATATTAGATGTGATGGTTTTTTCCTGCCAGTGATAGATACCACCCAGATTGGGAGAATCATTTTAACCAATCTGTTGACAATGATAACAAGGTCTCATAAGGGAGGTAGATCTTGGAATGGCCATTGGGATTTGGATCATGTTATGGTCAGTGACTCGTTGGATGTTAAGATCGATTTGCCATGTACTTATCAAGCGGCATGTAAAACAGAGGCACATGATTTTCTTAGAGTTGCTACTGACGTTCTTCCAGAGTATGAGGTAGGTGGTAAATGGCCAGGCCTTTTTAGGCATCTTGACAAGTCACTTAGAAATTACATTGATCATCTGAGGTACGGCAGTGCGATGCTAAGAAAGTTTCAAAGATTTATCACCATCCATCCTGCACTGAAGTCGTCCTTGACAAGATTACAAATAATTGATAATATTTATTCAGCCCATCAAGCAACAACTGGCCAAGTGAAGAGATTACTTCAATCAATTCTGAACTCTGTGACACTTCGACAAGACTGGAGAGTCCGATGTCAAAAGCAGGATGGTAGTGTATCCTCTGTCTCCCCAATTCATACTGTTGTATATGAACACCACAGAGCTAAGATGGAAAAAAGTGAATCCAATGAACAAGGAGATGAGAATGCAGAAAAGGAAGGTCATGAACTTGGAGGCTATGTTGGGAATGATGGTGGAAATGAAGAATGCCCTGAACAACGTGAAGAGTATGAACCCTTTGAGAATTCAGTGGAAGATGGCATGGTTTACTTACGCCATGTTCGTCATCATGGTTGGAAAGGCTCAAAAGTGAGTTTTAATCTCTGATTTTCTTTTTTGTTGTATTTATCAATGCACATGCATATGATAGTTTTTGCTGTAGTGTACCATTTGATTAACTTCTATCATGGTATCGTAAGTGCTGCTATAAACACTCTTAACTAAAAAGTGATTTCATTTGAAGGACAATATGGGCAAACAACAATTCTTGCGGCTGTCTGATTTGGAACTGGTAAATTCAAATTCCTTGGATGAAATTTTACCTGCAATGGTGGAATGTCTAATATTGCATAAAGATGATTACCACCACATGTATGACAAGGATATCTATGATAGAGTTTTGGGATGGTAGGTATTTTTCTTCTTCTCAATTGTTTGATTTCAAAAAAGAACTGCCTTGCTCTCTGTTATATTTGCATTATTTGTTCTGCAGGATTGATGAAATATTGGAGAACTATGAACTCCTTGAGTTCCCTAAAAGGTACGTATTCAATACTACTAGACTACTCTACACACTATTGTGCTTTGGTCTTAAAAATAATAAAATGGTAGACTGGTGCTGATCTAAGGGAACACATCCTATGCACACAAGGCTTTTTCGTGTACACACCAACTAACAAATATCACAAAAATTCTGGAAAAAAATGTACATGAACTTTAAGTCGTATTATATATATGTGTAAAATCTCAACTTCAAATTCATTATATATAGGGGGTAACAAAAAAGACAATTCTGGCAGATTTACTCTTAAAACTGTCAGAGTTTTTATCTTATTTGTTACGTCTAAAATGTATTGAATTTAAAGTTAAGACTTTACATATAAGTGTAACACTAATGGAAATACATATGTACAATGTTTTCTAGGATTTTTGGTCTAATTTGTTAGTTGGTGTGCACGGTGTGTATACGGAAATCTTATGTGCACAGGATATGTTCCATTGATCTAACATCATCAATATATTTCTTTTAGTTGTTCAAATCTAAATATTCTGCTAGTTAAGGAAAATACTTGTGAAACATGTAATTGAAAGTCGAAGCTTCTCAAGTAAGAAAAAACTTTAATTACGTTCATTAACTGGTATTCTCCAAAAGTTTTTCTAACATAAGGCGCTTGTGTTCCAGCTATGAAAATCAAGACCTCAAAACTACTGAACGGTATGACCTTAAGGCTAAACTCATTTCTCCTTTTGCTTTCTTTGTGTATATTCTTCATTGTTGGGCTTGCGCTTTCTTCTCTCTACCTTTACACAACCTGTTATCAAACTTAAGGGGCAGTTTGGCAGAGCTCCACCTCCACCTCTCCTAGAGCTGGAGCCCAACCTAACAGTTTCAGCTCCACCCAAAAAGGGAGTGAAGTTGCTGGAGTGCTCTCACAAAATGAACTAGAGAGTTGGAGTTGGAGTGGGGTTCAGGCTGCTCCGCAACTATACTCCAAACCCAACTCTGAGTTAAATTTAAGAGTTGGATCCCTGCCAAACGGGCCCTCACTATATTATTTCCGCTCTTGCTCAATCATTAATGACATGTACACCCATGGATTAACCTCTGAAGAACACTGGAACAGTAGGTCATAAAGATAGGAATGAAATGGCACAGTAAATCCTTTGTTTTCTGGAATAGATTTGCTGCAGTAGCCACAAGTTGGGTGATTCATTTTGATGTTGCCGCTAGCTGTGTCATTTTCTTAGACTATTTTGGATAAGTTGGCAAAGCATTAGTGCAATGCTATATGTGAGGTAAAGACTACAAATAATGAATGCTCGAGTCTTTTGTGAACAGAATGCCATTCGAAGGTAGCAATGAGCCAATGATTGTGATGGATTTTATCTGTGATTATTACTGAAATTATCTTTAATGTTTTTTATGAGCCATCAAAATTTAATGCAGTCATTTTAAGGCCATACTACTCTTTCATGTCTTGTATTTCTTGTTATTACTGTGATACTGAACTAACATTGTCGCCTACATAAACAAGGAAATAACAAGAGAACAATACACTCGTGCATATTAAATAAAGTGTTTAGTGTTCATATGTCAGCTCGGCATCAACATGTTGAGGCCTAGCCAGTAGAGATAATATGTACTTAAAACAACTATAAGGTTACTTTCCAGGTTTCACTGGCAACTATAAGCTTATTTCCAGTTTTCACTGAATGAAGCCTTTGCTTGGTCCTTATATATGAACTTGTCTGTTCAGTGCATTCATGAAACTTTGTGATTCATTAGTGACTTACTGATACATATGTGACGATGTGCGCTGGATATGAAGGTTCATTCCAAGCACTAGTCATATGTAAAAAAAAGGTGCAATATGCACCTGATAATTGTAGTGCTGTGTATGTACATTTAATCTAACATAGTTAGTAGTTCATTAGAGTAATTAGAGTGGTTCATGATATTAGTTCATTAGTTACTCTAAACATAGTTATATGATGTGATCTTTCTTGTGATTTCTGTTGTGTTACACAGTTACGGCATAGATTTTCCTGCTATAACTCCAACAGGTCACGATGATGCCTTCCCCGATCCTCACAGGTTCGTCTCCAATCACCTAAAGTATAGGTAAATCATACTCACATAGTTAATAGTTTCTGTTTTTGTATGCAGTGGTATTGGTGGTGGCAGCAGCCAGCATGTTGGTAATATGACACCCATGGAACTCTCAAAAATATTTCTTTTTATGTTTCTGCATCTCTACAGTCTTGTTTTACCACTTATTTATACAACAGATCCAAATGATCCAAGCTTCTTTCCTTCTAATCCCTTGCATGTACCCTTAAGTGGCACAGGGTAATCCACTTTTTCTTTTTATTATCTTGTCATTTTAGTACACATGAGGTCATTTTTACTTATGAATGGACTTTAATATTTGAAAATAGGAGTGCTCCACCGAGTGGTCATTATAATCCAATTGGTCCACCAGATGTGCCAGGGCTTGAGCCTTCTTGCTCTGCGAGGTAATATAGTTGTTGAGGAACAGTATTTATACACAATATTCTTAGCAAATCTGTAAGTTCCAAGATTGCCAGATACTGTACTTGGCTGCGTTTAAAACCCATGACCAACAAATCAACCTTCTTTTTCATATACTTCAATTTCTGGCCCAACCTCCTGTTTCCTTAGCAAAGGACTATTTATATCTCACCTCCTGTTGTAACAATATAGTAATAATGTTGGATTAGCACTATCCTACATAATTCTTATATTCCCTTGGCATTACAAAGCTCTAAAAGAGTGTCCATTTACATCTGGTTAAAACTGTCAAAATGATTTTGGGTGATACCATTTTGATTGGGAGTTGCTCATCCTCTGATCAACAGGCAATGCTAACCTAATATAGATTTTTCTTTACATGCAGGCGTCCAAAGCAGGAGGCCCCCCTTCAAAGGCCACCTTCCTAATCGTATTTGAAGCACTTCGAACTGCTAGATTGCAAATAGCTTATCAGACATTGCCTGTAAAAACGTATGCAAACTCCTGTATTTATCATACCCTTGCACACCATATGCTCGATCACAGTTTACACACATATGCAATCGTATCAACCTATTTCCGTTACCCTTGCACACCTAATAGCGACCTGTGGGATGGAATGTAAAGCACCTCTCGCAGTCGTTCGAAGGTGCATCATCGTAAAGCAGAGCAGCTGCAGATCATCCTGTGGTGCCATCCGATCCATGTTGGTGTTGATGCTGTGATGCTGTTGAAGGCTTTTCCATCTTTTGCCGCGTTGCCAAAATTTTGAATTTTGAAACCTGATTCCTTTTTTTTTGAACAAAGTTTGTTTTTCAGCATTTGGCTTTTAAATCGCTAAGTACGTAACTAGAAGTTTATCATATTTTTTTCCTAATTAAGCCAGTATTAGGACAACCAATGTTTCCAAAATACTATAAGGAAGTGAATGATTTAAATTTTAAATTCTTCCTCGCAAAATAGTACAATAGTTTATAGTATACTTGTTTGATTAATCATCTCTCTTTTATTGTCTTAATCCAAGTACCCTCCACCCCTTCTCCATGGCTCCTTAATCTCTTCTCATTATATTATGGGGGTGGTGCCATGGAGACAGTAACTAGAATTGGACGATGCGTCTGAACGCGCCTGAACTCTGAAATAAAGCAATTTTTTTTTTCATATAGTATAGTTGGTCCGATTACAAAAAATATGTAGTTCAAACTTTAAAACTATAGTGAGATACATAAATTTGTTCATGTCTAATTTTAAGATTTAATTTGAGTAATTTTTTTTAAGGGACTCTAGTTGACAAACAACTGATTTCTCTTATACTCCCACCGTCCCAAAATAAGTGTAGTTTTGCACTATTTACGTTCAACGTTTGACCGTTCATCTTATTTAAATTTTTTTTATGATTAGTATTTTTATCGCATTAGATGATAAAACATGAATAGTACTTTATGTGTGACTAAATATTTTCAATTTTTTTTACAAATTTTTTAAATAAGACGGACGGTTAAACGTTCGGCACGGATATCCACGGCTGCACTTATTTTGGGACGGATGTAGTAGGTTTCAGCAGTTTTTCTTGACCGTACGGTACCCACGTGTCGCCCATCGCTCTTGTCACGGGCCTGTTCAGAATCTCGTTTTGTTGGTTGTAGTAGACCTTGCTACTTTTGTGGCCCACAAGCCACAGTCCAGAAAAGGAATGACTTTATGCCGACTTTGTATAACATCCCTAATCTAATATTAGAAATCTTTACCCCTTAATTATATACCCGTCACAAGTACAAGTAGAATGCATGTCAATGAGGGTAGAAACGCCATATCGTGTGCCTGGCTAGGATAAGACGGACGGAAAACGATCGAGAATTGACGGAAGTGTTAAAAATGGGAACGGGGTGAACTTTGGGTGCTATTAAAGTGAACCGGTATCTTTCGGTGCTATAAATCAAAAAACGTGAACTTTCGATACTATATAACCAATTTTGCCTTATTATATAATAAAACCGTATAATTTGGGTCTCTGTTTTCGTTGAGTCAGCAAAATAAAAAAACAAAAAGATTATGAGGCCTACATGTAAATGAGGTGGATGGTGGGAGATGGGGGAAGAGAAGAGGTGGCGGCGGCGATGGTCCCATCCTCCTAGGTCGACCGCGACTCCGCGAGAATGGTAGATCGGCAGCAGCACGCGCACATCCGACACAGCGCCATGGGTAAGCTCCCGCGGCGGCGGACTCGTCGTCTACGACACTGCTCTGGCGGGTGCAAACGCACGCGCCCGGCCCAACTCCACCCAGGTCGTTGGCTTCCAACTCCACCCAGGTCGTTGGCTTCCTCACGCTCACCGTCCTCCTGCTCCCGACCAGGCTCACGCTCACCAGCACCGTCGTCGTGCTCTGCCCATCGTGCTGCTCACTAGCCCCATCTGGGTGCATGTCGCCATCGTCGTTGCAGACGAGGCAGCAACAACCTTCCATAGTTTCATGGTCAAAAAAGAAGCACTGAAGACATCGTTGCCAAGGCCAATCATCTGCTTCAGCGATCGATGTGTAAGCACATCATTGACAGTTCGACAGTTCGTAATCAAACTTGAGCAGTAATTGAAACAATTTCAGCCAAAAAAAAGAAGAAAAAAAGAGTTCGAGCAGAAAACGGACTCTGTTTCTGACGTTCTGCAATCTGCATTGGTGGCCGGGTGAAGATCTACAGCGGCTGCCAGGGATAGTACAGGTTGGGCCCGGAGGGCGCACTGCGTGTGCCATCGGAGGCGGCGGCGGTGGAGGCGTTCTGTGGCGGACCGTGCCTGGTGCTTGGCTGCGTCGATGCCATCATGGACAGCTTCCGCCTCACGCTCGACCTTGGTTGTGGGGACACCGGTAATCCCATGTGTTATACAGTACCACTTCCTGGATCAGTAGGTGGTACACACATAGCACAGTATAATATTATAACTGACATCGTTTACCGGTGTTTCTATAATAATAATACAAGGGTAACCTTATTGGGTCCCGAAATAGACCAAGCATGATCACTTACAATACAAAATACCAAAGCAATAGATAGAACAGCGGAAGCGAAGCAACGGCGGTCCATCGAACTCCACAAGCAACGACTGGTGAACCTATGGTCCCTAATCCATCATCTTCAACACGTTCTTGACAGCAGCATGGCATAAATCTAATCGACGCCAACTTCTTTCTAAAAGATTTACGTACTCAGCAAGCCACCACTACAAAATGAATCTAATGCACACAGGGTTCAAGGATGGCTTAGTTTATTTGCATAAGGCTAGTTTTCACGATTCATTTCACAAGCCTATTGGCATAGCAGTTTTAACTGAAAAACAACGTTATTGTTGAAGTTGTAATTATTCAGGTTTCATCCACCTCTCCAAGCCCTGCTTAGTTCGGTTTACCCTCACATTTCATCTTATTAACTCTACTATACTGACCTTCCCACTCTATGGGCAAGGTTCACATGTCTCTCATAACTACTCTAAGCAGTATTAAAATCTATAAGTCTAGTCAAGAGTAGTACAGGTCTCGGCGCTCATTAATCGCAAGCACAGCTATTCGAATAGATAGATTTACTCACACTGCAGTGGATGTACGCTTTTAATCCCGCACTCCGTGGCTTGCCCAACACATAAGCCTAGTCCCAACATATAAGACTTGCCACGACACAGCTTTTCAGTCGCTCTCGCATTTCGGCACCCGCTCCAAGGACTATGAACCCCCATTGCGCCCCGGCACTCCTAACCCCTCTGCCGGATAGTGAGGGGAGTCCTGGCGCTCCAAGGAATTGGGGATATTATATTATATATATAGTTATAGGGTTCATTTTAAGTTTATACCATGGCCTTTACCTTTCCGACACTGCACTCATCACAACACACTTATACAGAACTAACCATGACTGAGGTGTCGCCCCACAAGAGCTTCCTAATCCGCTGGTCTATACCCACTGAAGAAATGCGGTCGTACTCTGTTCGTTTCTCGTATAGCTTCCTGACTCGGTCCATAACTGACTAGGGTCGGCGACTAACCGTTTCCAGACCCACCCATATTCTATTCATGCCGCCCCAGTCGAAATGGTTTTGTTGTATTAAGTTTTGGTTTTCGCAGAAGGTTTGTGTGTGGCGGGTGGCGCTCATGTCTCCACCCGCAAATCATCAATCACTCACATCGAGTGATCTCACACCCATAATCATCTAGCATAAATATAGAGTGTACGTATGTCTATAATAGCATCGCTAAGCAATGTCAATAAATGACCACACATAAATAAACGACTCAGCTAATCAAAGGTATACAACATGTATAAAGGTAATCAATATGAAATGTAGGCATAATCGAGCATAGATACGCACTTTATAAATAGCATGCAATTTATTTGTAAACAAAACATTTATAAATCTAGGATCAATATGTTCAAGGAAGGGAGCGTAGTGACTTGCCTTGCTATAGGTTCCTAATGTCTTCGAGATATCCGCATTAGTTAGAATACCCGCGATCGATAAATATCCGACACGTCTGATAAATAACCGAAGAATATCCACGCATAATCCTAAAAGAAATAAAATAAAGCAACATTCAATACAACTAATGGTGCCAATTTAATAGATCTCGAATTTAGAGAGATTATGGATGTTGGACGGAGTCAATCGGGGTTATGGTCCAAAAGATATGAATTTCCGAAGTTGAAAGGTTTTATAAACCGAGGAGGGAGTGCTCTCGGGAAGGGAGGTGATTTAGACTTTATGATAGGGCTCTGGGCTGAAATGAGGATGTGTATGGACTTTAGTGTATAGGTAGGCCGATGGTGGGCTCTGGAGGATACCAATTAGACTTCTGTAGGTGAATGAATCCCTCGGGTTCTGCTAGGGGGAAAAGTACACGCAAGGTCCCTCAACTTGTTAGCCAGATACAAAATCGTCCCTTAACCGCAAAACCGGACATCCGACGTCCCCCAACTTACAAAACTGGTCACAATAGGTCCCTCGACGGTTTTCACCCTGGTTTTGTCCCACGTGGCGGCTGACTCAGCGTGGGACCCACGTGGACCCCACATGTCAGTAAGCCACGTCAGCACCCTATCTCTCTTTCTCTATTTCTCTCCTTCCTCTCGCTCTCTACTCTCGCACAGGCGGCGGCATGCGCGGCTAGCGACGGCGGCTCCCGGGTGGCGGTGCGCGGGCTCAGGGCGGTGCGAGTTCGCCGGCCTCCCCGTCCCCCTCGTGCGGTCGGCGATGGCGGCGCGCGGCTACGGCCATCATAACTGACGCGAAGAGAAGGGCCGATGTGGCGGCGGCGGCGGCGTCACCGACGCGGTGGAGAAGAGGGTCGGCACGGCCGACGGGGAAGAAGCGGCGGAGAGGAGGAGCGGCGGCAGAGCTGGAGCCACACGCGCGGCAGGCGGAGGTGCAGGGAGTCCTGTGAGCTCCTCCCAAGTCCAAATCCGGCGGCGAGGCGGGAGGAACGCGGTGACGATGGCAGGGAGGCACGGGGAGGCCAGCGTCGGCATCGAGGCGGGAGGAATGCGTCGGCGTTGGCTCAGGGGAGCAAGGCGGCGGTGGCGGCGGTGAGGGGAGCAAGGCGGCGGCGTCAGCTTCCTCTCCGTGCTCGCCGACGAGAAGGAGCGGCGGGCGACCGCAGCGGCCAAGCTGGTCGGCTGGGCGGTGGCGACGAGGCAGGAGGAACGCGTCGGCGTCGCCTTGGCGGTGGCGGCGAGACAGGAGGAATGCGGCGACGACGGCGACGCCATGATGGCGCTCGAGGACCGAAGCCGCGATGCCCTCGACAGCTGCCACCCGTGCCCAGCTCCTTCCCCGGTGGCTGAGGCTGGGGGAGACGTCGACGCCGTCTTCCTCGGCTTCGTCTACAACCACGCGCCGCTGCCGCCCTTCACGCCGCCCGTCCCATGCCTGTCTGTTGGCCGCCGCGACCGCGCTGGGCTGCCGTCGCCCTTCCCTTCTCCCGTGTCGCCGCCGCCGCGTCGCCGGTCGGCGGTCGTCGGACCTCTTCTCCTGCCTCACCCCGGCGACATCCCCACCCACCGCCCGGGCCGCCCAGCCTGTCGAGAGGAGATAAGTGAGAGAGAGAGGAAGGGGGAGGAAAGATAGAGAGAGGTGATGACATGGCTTACTGACATGTGGGGCCCACGTGGGTCCCACGCTGAGTCAGCCACCACGTGGAACAAAACCGGGGTCAAAACCGCCGAGGGACCTTTTGTGACCGGTTTTGTAAGTTGGGGGACGCCGGATGTCCGGTTTTGCGGTTGAGGGACGATTTTGTATCTGGCTAACAAGTTGAGGGACCTTGCGTGTACTTTTCCCTCTGCTAGGAGGTAAATAGACTTCATAAGAGGGCCTGGTCCTTTGGACTTACACACTAAAGTACAGGGAAGTGATTTAGACTTCCATGGGGGAAGTCAACTCAGGGAGGAAGGGTCTAGACTGCGGGTCCCACTTCCTTTTCTTTTCCTCTAAATTTTCTTCCTCTATTCTCTCTCTTTCTTATCCCCTTTCTTCCTTCTTTCTCAATTCTTCTCGTTCTCTTCTCTGCTTCCCGCGCACATTGCAATATTGGACTGCAAATATAGGGCTTCGCTGTTTTGACACTCCGAGTGAATAACAAATGGGTCTATCTGTGTCTATAAAATATAGGTCCAGTGTCATTATAGCAAAGGTTAATGTTTGCAGTGTCATAATTGCAAACCCTCCGGGTGAGAGGGGCGGGGGCGGCGGCGTCGGGGCGGTGTGCGGCGGACCGGCGGTGAGGTGGTGCTCGACTGCAGGGTGGGCTGGCGCGGCGGCGGGGAATGGAGAGGGGAGGGCCGGCGTATGGTGGCTGAGGGCAGCGGCGCGATGGCCTGGCGCGGCTCGGCTCGGTGGCGTCCGGGTGGCAGCCTGGGGGCGTTGGTGGCGGGGCGACGCGCGGTGGGGAGGCGGCCTGGCCGAGGAGGGAGGATGGGGCGGCGAAGTGGCGGTCGGGGGCGGCGCAGCGCGGCCAGGTGGTGGCTAGCGGCGGGGATGGATGGGAGATGGGGGCGGCGGTAGTGAGGTGGAATGGAGGGGAGGCCGTCGGCGTGGTGACGGCTGCGGTCTGGCGACGGCGCGGCGCGGTTGGGCAGCGCCCGTGCGCGGCGCCGCAGCCATGGGGGAAGGGAGGCGGCACGGAAGTCAAAGGGGGGAGCGGCGTCGGGGCAGGAGGGTGGCGGTTCGAGGTGGAGGTGATACGGCGATGCCGCGCATATGGCGCGGGTGACGAAGCGGCAGTGTAGGGGATAAATGTCAGTGGGTTAGTGCGAGATAAGGGTTAGGGGTTAGCGTGTTAGCGAGTCATAGGTCAGTGAAACGGAAAATACAAGGGGTCAGTCGGCCCGTTTGGTTGGAGGGAGTTTTTAGTAGGGATTGGGAGTTTAGAGGGATGAGGCTATTAAGTGTCTTGTTTAGTTGGGAGACATGAGAATTTTGGTGAGATGGAGATGAGGAATTGAGGAAGGAACTCCCTCCTTTTCAATAGCTGGGTAGGGGCAGGTAATTGGGAGGAAATTCCTCCTTTACTTTGTCTAAGCAAATCTCGACCATCCGTTTTTATTAATGATCTAATCTCCAACTAAACTCCCTATCAATTTCTATCACCACTACCAAACAAGATATTGGGATTAAAAATCAAATTCCCATCTTAATCTCATCATCAATTCCCTCGTGTAAACAAACCGAGTGTGTTAGAGGTTAGTGAAACAGAAAATAAAGAGTCAGCGGGTTAGTGAGTTAGTGCAACAGAACAACAAAGGGTTAGATGTTAGGGGTTAGTCGTTCTCAGGTCATTCAATGGCGCGGCGGCCTTCCTGTCCTCTTGCTCAACTGAGGCCCAGCCGGAGCCGGCTGTGGCGGAGCAAGCGGAGAGGTGGCAGGCAGCTTGTGCGCGAGATGGAGGAGTGGCAATGGCAGAGCTCGAGTTGGGAGAAGGGAGAAGAAATGGAGAGGAGCCGAGCTGCTGCTGTCTTTGGTAGGGTTTATATAGCTTTGCTGGCTGCCTGAGCATGGGAGGCAATGTGAGGGTGGGCAGGGAGCAGTGCCGAAACGTCGACATCGCCACAGTACCAGGTACGCATGGCCCATTGTACTTGGCTTTGCCACTTTTCGGTGTGAACTTGGTGTTGCTCTTCTCAGTGAACTTGGTTCTGTGGTGGCATGTATTTAGTGGAGGGTTTTGTGGATTGGGTTCATGGTGAATGTGTTGCTGCTGTTGTGGAGGGACCCCTGTCATTTGGTAGCTGCAAAAGTAGGTTCAATTCACTGTGGTGGCTTGTGGGCAATTGATCGAACACGTTCTGTGCATGCAGGTGTTCGGCTGAGGGAATAGGACAGCAATACATGCATGTTTTTTTCGGTGAACTCGGTTTATCATCTTAGTGTGGATTTGTGTCTCCTGTGTTGTTGGTGCTTTGGGGAGGGTCCTGTGAATTGGGATCATGGGTGCATGGGATGTTGTTTGGGAGGGACCCTGGTATTTATTAGCTACTGTTGTGAGCCGGCAAAGGTGGGTGCAAAGTGCTGTAGTGTCTTGTGGGCTTATGTCGAGCACCTCCTGTGCATGTCTGTTGGTTGTTTTGGGCAGGGCAGGCAAAGCAGACTTTGGGTGGTTGGCTGAGCAAGTGCACAGGGGTGGGCTGTCAGTCGGCTGGGGGAGGAATAATGGACTTGTGTGGTGAAATGGGCTGTGCTAGCAGAGGGGGAGATGGCCCAAGTGTAATAGGAGCTTTTGTATTTTGTAGGGATTTGAAAAGGAATGGCGTCTGTATTTGAGCTGGCACACATACAGTGTATTTGTAATGGGACTGTAATTTGAACATTTATTTTGGCTCTGTACTCAGACTGTATATATGGAACTGTACAATTGGACTGGACTTGGATCGGTATTAGAAATAGAATATGCACAAGGATTGGATTATTGAACTGCAATACGAGATTTGGTTTGCTTGGATGATACACCGCATCTTCGAACAGGGAATTAGGGATGACGCCCGATAAACAATTCCATCGGCAGTCTTAGGATTTCGTCGTGAGCGCTTTGCACGAACGGGCGACGGAAACAAAACAGTGATTTTTGGGACGACGCATGGCATACAAATCCAATCGTCGCGGTAGGAATAGAATTGAATATATTTGAATTGACACACAATAAATAAATACGCCGATCAATTGTAGACATTCGAAGGATTTATTGAGTTGAATTAATACAACGGTTTGAAATAACCGGAGGGTAAGAATTGAGAAAGATATGTCGTGCTGCGACATAAGGGAAGATTTTCAGGTTAAATATTCTGTGATTTGGTAGCACTTAATAAATCAGACCGTGAAGATATGGGAAAGAAAGGACGTTGGACTGAGGGCGTCCCTTTAGGAGATATGATTTAATCGAGATCTTTAGCACACAACCTAAATACACACAAATGCATAATAAATCCCAGCATGCAAAAAGGTTTTAAAAAGATTTTTGATTATTCTGAGTTTTTAATTCCGTATTTCAGAATCGAAATTTTCGGGATGTTACAACCTTCTTCGCCAGCCGCGTTTTGGGAAGAAAAGAGAAGAAAGAGGAGGATAGCTGTCATGTGGGCTCCCACGTATTTTTTTTGTTATCTTTATTTGCTGAGTAGGATGTCAAATCAACGAAACTGGACATATATGTTAGAGTATATGGTAGTTAGAGTCATATTAGGATATGATTGATTTGTGTAGACTCCTTTCATATCTGTAATTCTTCCTTATCTCCTCTCCATGTACTCTTATATATACCAGCCCCCTGAGGCTCAATACAGTCAATCCACGATTCGCAATATCCTCTCTCCCTATACTATCCAACATGGTATCAGAGCTTCGGCTTCTACTTCGTCGTTCTACCCCGCGCATCATCGGCTTGATCACCCGTTCGAACGGCCGGCTACGACGACACCTTGCTGCTAATCATCTTCGACTACGCGTCTACGCCATCAAGCTTCGGGCTGCCGCTGCGTCGCCCCCCTCGGGCCGCAGTTCCGCTGCCTGTGGTCCACACCTCCACTGGTTGTTGCAGTGCTGACAGGCGCCCTCCTTAGCATGGCTACATCACCGGTGGACTTCTCGCCGCTGCATCGACATGGAACTGCAGTTGTTGTCACGCCCGGAATTTCTATCCAAAATTCCAAACGCTTACATGTGTGTGAACCCTCGTCCAGGAATCAGCCGAGGCACACAATAACAAATTGATAATAGAGTACAATTATTACTCTAATTAATAAGCGAATAAAATGTCATTACAGAGGTAGATAGTTCCTCTCAATCAATAAAGATCTAAGCAGCGGAAAAATAAGATAAACGGCGCAGGCGGCTCCACTCCACAGGCAGCTTGACCACGGCTACACCTAATCCTCCACACCATCAGCTTCACTGTAGAACTCTTCCTCTGATGAATGATTGCAAGGTGAGTATATGACATACTCAGCAAGTCACGCAGCAAATATGCAAATGCACAGGATAACAAAGGGTGGCATAGTAGGGTTTCATTTGCATAAACAGCATTTAATAAACATTTCAGAATTTATAAAACAGTTAAGTAATAATTAAACAATATTAATCCAACGCTCTACAACATACCCTGTTGTAAAGGCCCAACCATTCTGAACAACCATACCCGGCTGTACAGATCCATCTCCAAACTAGGAGCTAAACAAATTATTACCAGTTATAGCATCTTTTATTATGGTGAGAAGTGTGAGACTAATCACGAAAGACATTGTTAGACCCGCCCATAACCGCGGGCACGGCTATTCGAATAGTTTTACTCTGATCAGAGGTGTACCACTGTACCCACAAGACACAGCCCCACATCATGTCACCATGTGCCTCAATACCACCACGGTACCTCGGAAAGGAGCTGTGACAATACCTCTCGCACAACACAATCCACTACAGCGCACCTTTCCTGGATCATAATCACCCCCTTATAAACAAGGCATGGACTCCCCAGCGACCCCCGTGGGCTTATCTCCGCCACTTCTCAGTCTGGTGCCCCACAATGAACCATGCTATACAAAAGGTAAAGCCGTTGCCCACGCTGGCTTGTGGTTGGCACGGTTAATGTTTCACAACCGAAACTCGTGAACCGGTCCTTAATTGTCATGAGCACGACTCTCAAAACCATGTGCTCACAACCCACCATTATCAAGTTTTAGTTGGCAAGTAATTAATTAACCAATCACGATTGACCATCGTGAACTAACAATAAGCCATCATTAAATAATAGTGAGTCATAAGTTATCCCAATAGTGTGCTAATGTTTCTAAGCATGGCTAAGCAATCACATCTAATACTCAGCAAGCCACGCAGCAAATATGCAAGTGCACAGGATAACAAAGGATGGCATAGTAGGGTTGCATTTGCAAAAGCAGCATTTAACAAACATTTGAGAATTTAATAAAGCAGTTAAGTATTAAACAATATTAATCCAACGCTATACAACATACCCTGTTGTATAGGCCCAACCATTCTGAACAACCATCCCGGCTGCACAGTTCTATCTCCAAACCAGGAATGTACCATTCCAAACCAGGAGCTAATCAAATTATTACCAATTATAGCATCTTTTATTATGGTGAGAAGTGTGGGACTAATCACGAAAGACATTGTTAGACCCGCCCATAACCGCGGGCACGGCTATTCGAATAGTTTTACTCTGATCAGAGGTGTACCACTGTACCCACAAGACATAACCCCACATCATGTCACCATGTGCCTCAATACCACCACGGTACCTCGGAAAGGAGTTGTGACAATACCCCTTGCATAACACAATCCACCACAGCGCACCTTTCCTGGATCATAATCACCCCCTTATAAACAAGGCATGGACTCCCCAGCGACCCCCGTGGGCTTATCTCCGCCACTTCTCAGCCTGGTGCTCCGCAATGAACCATGCTATACAAAAGATAAAGCCGTTGCCCACGCTGGCTTGTGGTTGGCACGGTTAATGTTTCACAACCGAAACTCGTGAACCGGTCCTTAATTGTCATGAGCACGACCATCAAAACCATGTGCTCACAACCCACCATTATCAGGTTTTAGTTGGCACATTAATTAATTAACCAATCACGATTGACCATCGTGAACTATCATTAGATAATAGTGAATCTTAAGTTATCCCAATAATGTGCTAATGTTTCTAAGCAGGGCTAAGCAATTATATCTAATATCTAGTTGAACCAATATAAATAAAGCTCAACTAGTCAAATTGTAATAACCCAAGGTATCAAGGAATAAGGTAATCAAGAACAAAAGGGCTATAACAAACAATAGGTTAATTCCACCCAATGACATTCGAAAATAAATGCAATAGTTGAATAGAAACAATAGCTTTAAATAGGATCAACATGCTCAAAGGGTTGTTTGGGATCTGTGTGACTTGCCTTGCTGGCCTTGGAATTCTTCAAACTCTTCTCCTGCGAAAACGGACTCCCCGGAAACGACGGAATCTAAGCAGAAAAGAGCAAAATCATCAAAACAGCACATAAACAAGCATGAACAGTACATGTGGATATTTTTAACATGTAGATCTCAATTTTAGAAAAATTTAGAGACTTGAACCAACTAAATCCGAGCTAAGATGAATTAGTTATGAATTTTTAAAGATTAAATCGGATTAAAACACTTATATTGATTTTAATTGAATTATGACGCAATAATGAATTATTTTTGAAAAGGAAAAGAGGATTTATTGCGTCAGCGGGCTAGGGTTTCGGTGGACCGGGCGCACGGGCGACGGTTCACGCGAACGGACGGCCGAGATCGACTTGATCCAAAACGGACGGCCGAGATCGATCGGTCCACGACCGGTCTACGACGAACGGCCCCGATGACGTCAGCGGTGACGTCACCACCGGCGGCGGCGGCTCGGCGGCTCGGACGGCGCACGCTCGCCGGCGAACGGCGGCGCTTCGGCACGAACGGAGGGCACCAACGGGTAGAGCGCGACGCGGCGAACTCACCGGTGACCAAAAGAGCGGCGGAAGATCAACGGACGGCGACGGCGACGACGAAGAAACGGCGGCGGTCTTCGGGTCGACGGCGGCGACGGTGCTCCGGCAGTCTACAGCGACGGCGAAGGGGCGGACGAGGACGGAGACGCGACGGCGACCACGATGACGACCTTCCCGAGCGACGGCGACGGCTGAAACGGCGGCGGCGCACGGCTGGAGCGACGCGGCGACGGCGGCGCTAGGGCACACGGTGCTAGAGCTCTTCCGGCGACGAGAGGCGAATGCGAGGGTGGCGGCGGGTAGAGGAGACACCGGGGGTCCTTTTAAAGGGGCTAGGAGGCAACGGCGAAGGCCCACGGCGGCCGGTGACGAGAAGGAAAGTTCGGGAAAATCGAATCCGAAACAAACTCGAATCCACGAATTTCCAAACGATTTTAGCCGGTGTTTCCAAAGGAGAAAAGGTAGAGGAGATCTCGAGGATCATTTCCCCTCTATTGATTCGGCCGGAGAAGGAAAGGATTGGCCGAATTGGAAAGCAGCGGCGGCGGCGCGGCGCTAGAGTTTCGGCCGGACGAAGACGACGATCCCGATAGGTGGGACCCACCTGTTAGCGACAGCGTGCTCGCGCGGGCGGCTGCGGCTGCGGACTGGGCCGGCTGGGCCGAGGAGAGAGAGAGAAGGGTTTTGGGCTGACTTTCGGCCCAAAGCCAAAAGAGACTTTTTAAAACCTTTTTCAATTTAAATTATTTCTTAAATGCAATTCCATTTATTAAAAAATACTTCCTTAGCTCAAATAAATCCCAGAAAAATCTAGGAATTATAGAATTAAGCAAAGTATTTAATGAAATTTTATCTGGCCCCATTTTATATTGGAATTTATTAATTAAAATTAGATCTTCTCTTCTAGGCTTTTAAAATTATTTCTAAAAAAATTCCATTTAAACAACAATTTATATATTTTGAATTTTCAGGGTGTGACAGTTGTGTTGTCTTCTCGAACCACAACTTTGCCGCTTTCGTCGTTTTCATCGTCGTTAGCGCTTCGACACCCTCGTCGTCCGCATTGGTCATCGTCAGCCACTCGGATCTTCTTTGTCTACTTCGAGCATCGCCGCCGCGTCTCCAAGTTGCCACCGTCGCCGCTCTAGGCCGGTAGTCCAGCTACCTCTACATGGCTACTGACGTTGCCGTCCAGGCCGTTGGTTCCGCTACTTCGCCTTCTTTTTCGTCCATCATGATTCATCGCCAGTGTCGCCGTATCTTCCTCGACTACACTTTGCTCTTCTCCGACAACTACCTGCTGCTCCGGCAATTCTCCCTCTACGTCGTTCTCGCGTTGCGACCGTTCCGGAGGTCTTCTCTGCTAGTCTCCTTCAACATTGGCTTATGATTCATGGTGGTCCCCTGCCTCGCCCACGCGGTATTGGAAACACTGGCGTGCGCGTTCGTCCCGAGTTGTCCCGGGGTCTGGCAAACCCTGTGTGGCGTCTCGTCCTTCACGGTTCGACTACATCGGCTTTTCGGCGTCATCTTCCTCAACGACTGCCATGATTGTGTCACCGTCTTCATCTCCAGTGCATCCTCGCGCACCTTGGTCCACGACGCCCCTCCCGTGCGTCCACGACCACTCTACGGCGCCCTATGCGCGTCCTACGGCTCGGCTACCTCGACATCAGCTTCCTGACTTTGGCTACAACGACCACGGCTACTCTACACACGGCTTCATCGACTACGGCTCCCTTGCACCCTTCGCTTTGGCTACATTGACTATGGCACACAGGGCTATCATCCGTATTGAGTACTCTTGCCGGTTTCTTCTCCAGTCCAAGTGTCCACGCTGCTCACGCTTGGACTGTGGGGGATGTTAGAGTCATATTAGGATATGATTGATTTGTGTAGACTCCTATATCTGTAATCCTTCCTTATCTCCTCTCCATGTACTCCTATGTATATCAGCCCTCTGAGGCTCAATACAGTCAATCCACGATTCGCAATATCCTCTCTCCCTGTACTATCCAACATTATATACTGCTATATAATCTAAATTACACTGTTTTATATAATTTAGGGGATGAAGATTTCTAGTATTGTGGATTAGGAATGTCATACAAACTCGACGTAAAGATAAGGGATGACAGGTTAACTCGACGTAAAGTTGGAGTTTCAACTATATAAACAGCCAATATCTATCTACCAAAAAAAAATCCCCTCGACGCACCCATCCTGATTCACGCATCCAAACTCATTCCACGTTCACGTTGTTGCTAATTGCTAACAAATTCATCTTCTGATCATTTCAGACACGTTTCACTAATTTTGTGGGGAAAAACATACCACCTAAGTAGAACTGAAACATATTTAAGCCTGGATTCCATGCTTAGACACACAAAAACAAAAAAGGTTGTATTAAGAAATCAAAGCTTTACAAAATTTTAAGTGAAGTTTCACAATTTTATAATTGAAGTTGCACATGGTTAAAAAGTATTGTTTTTGGGATGGAGGGTGCAAATGCACTCGATCGAAAAGAAAAATATGTTCTCTGAATCGCTCAGCATTCAACGCTTAGTGAGGGTTAGATTACATACACATTGAATCTCCTTATTAATATGCCTAGTACAAGCATTTTTCAAGCACACGAGAAAACCTACTAGCACTTGCTACATATCACCAGTCCAAAAGCATAATATTTCAGTACAAGCCATTTCATGCCATTGCAAATTAGATGGAAGCAACAGCTACAGAAGCAAACTCAACAGCTACAGAAGCAAACTGAGATAAAATAGTAAACGTTGGGACTTTACTTATTATTAGTATGTCAAGTACTAACTTCTTTTAGGCAAGCATAACAAAACCTACTAGCATTTGCAAGTTGCAACATATCGCCAGCTCTCCCCGGAAAAAAAAAACATATCGCCAGTTCATGCCATTGCATATTGGACGGAAGCTGCATGTACAGAAGAAAATCAAGCTAAATAGTGTCCAGCTCTTCTAGAATCACAAAATAGTATCCAACTCTTATGTACAAAAGGTGTTCATTCCCAACAAAAAATGCTAGTAGATGTACAGTCTAGCAAAAAACAACTCTATATATCCCTGTCAAAACAAATTTGCAATCATCTCATAGCAAAACAAAAAAAAAAGATTCATACCATCAATTACAGCGAAACATGCAGATAACAAAAAAAAATCACCATCCATACAACCAAAATTGCATACAAATATAAGATTAACCAAGGAACTGAAAAGACAAACAGATTCTTCAGTACAAGCCAGTTTAGTCTATGCATTGTGCAATTGGAAATTGGATGGAAGCAACAAGAACAGAACTAGGTATTTGTTCTTAAGTAAATGATGTTAAACTCTGCAAGTTTAGTCTATGCATTTTGCAAGTGTATGTGACTGACAATTAAGGAAAAAACCCGACAACAAAACTTATGCTGGGAAATAAACCAAAATATTCTAAGAATTCTCATTAATTTGCAACTTAAGTTGCACGTATTTATAACTAAAGTTGTGCATATTTATAACTTAAGTTGCACATGATTGCATTTTTTTATTCTTAGAAAAATCACAAAAATAGGTAAAATACCTAGAGGAAAATTTCCTAGATACACAACAGTAGCAAGTATTCAAGGGTGCGGAAATAAAAAAAAATATTACTCTAGGTACCTAGATACACAATGCAGCAAGCATTCAAGGGTGGCAAAATAAAAAAAAAAGAAAACAAAATGCAAAAAGCACAAGCAGTTCGGAACTGGCCCTACAGCCATTTTTCTGATATATAACATTACTGAGAACATTCAAATTTTTAGTTTTCGAAAACTTGCAGCTAAATCCTAAAAAGTTGCAAAAGACTCCTTCCATATCTGTAATTCTTCCTTATCTCCTCTCCATGTACTCTTATATATACCAGCCCCCTGAGGCTCAATACAGTCAATCCACGATTCGTAATATCCTCTCTCCCTATACTATCCAACATGGTATCAGAGCTTCGGCTTCCACTTCGTCGTTCTACCCCACGCATAAACGGCCGGCTACGACGACACCTTGCTGCTAATCATCTTCGACTACGCGTCTACGCCATCAAGCTTCGGGCTGCCGCTGCGTCGCCCCCCTCGGGCCGCAGTTCCGCTGCCTGTGGTCCACACCTCCACTGGTTGTTGCAGTGCTGACAGGCGCCCTCCTTAGCATGGCTACATCACCGGTGGACTTCTCGCCGCTGCATCGACATGGAACTGCAGTTGTGTTGTCTTCTCGAACCACAACTTTGCCGCTTTCGTCGTTTTCATCGTCGTTAGCGCTTCGACACCCTCGTCGTCCGCATTGGTCATCGTCAGCCACTCGGATCTTCTTTGTCTACTTCGAGCATCGCCGCCGCGTCTCCAAGTTGCCACCGTCGCCGCTCTAGGCCGGTAGTCCAGCTACCTCTACATGGCTACTGACGTTGCCGTCTAGGCCGTTGGTTCCGCTACTTCACCTTCTTTTTCGTCCATCATGATTCATCGCCAGTGTCGCCGTATCTTCCTCGACTACACTTTGCTCTTCTCCGACAACTACATGCTGCTCCGGCAATTCTCCCTCTACGTCGTTCTCGCGTTGCGACCGTTCCGGAGGTCTTCTCTGCTAGTCTCCTTCAACATTGGCTTATGATTCATGGTGGTCCCCTGCCTCGCCCACGCGGTATTGGAAACACTGGCGTGCGCGTTCGTCCCGAGTTGTCCCGGGGTCTGGCAAACCCTGTGTAGCACCCGTTCCGTCGTGGCGCCTAGCGGGAAAATTATCTCTTAAAAACCCTAATCGCGAAATTTGTTTCTTTGCTTGTTGTCTAGTGTCCGTGCCATCTCAGATCTCAAATCCCCAATCTATCGTCGAGTTCAATTCCGAATCCAATCCTTCCAAATCAAATTCCTCCGCAAAAGTCTATTTTGCCTCCCCCGGGGTCGATGGGCCGAATTTTTCTCGGCCCATCTCCCCCTCCCTCCCCGGCGCCCTCTCTCTCGCTCTCTCTCCTCTCCCTCCACTCCGCTCCGCCCGCACGTTGCGCGCGCGTGCGCGGGAGCCGCGCCGAGCGCCCCTCGCCCCTCCGCTCTGCCGGCGCGTGCGTGAGCCGCCGCGCCAAGCGCCCCTCCCCCCTCCGCTCTGCCCGCGCGCGTGCGCGTGAGCCGCCCGCGCCGAGCCGAGCCCTTCTCTCCGCTCCCTCGCTGCCGCTCCCCGCGCTCGTTCGCGCGAGCGCGCCCGCGTGGTCCCCGCCCGCGTCGCGTCTGCGCCGCCCGGCCCCGCTGCCCTGTCGCGCCTGCGGCCGCGCAGCCGCTCGGCCCCGCAGCCAGCGCGCGTGCCCGAGCCGCGCCTCTCAATCCGCCGCGCCTCCCGTTGCATCCCGCGCGCGCGTGCCGTGGTGGCCGACCGCCCGGTCGCCGCCGCCGTCAGCCTCTGCCCGCGCCTGTCGCCCGTGTCGCCGCTCCGCTCCAAATCGCCCCGCCGTCAACGCCGTCGTCATCGCCTCGGCCCCGCCACTCCGCGCGCAAGCCGCCAAGGGACGGAGGCAGAGCCCTCCTCCCTCAGCCACGTCGCCCCCGCTCCCCTCCTCCTTTTCCCAAAGAAGCAAAGGGCGAGCTCCCCTTTCTCTCCCTCCTTTTCCCCTTTTCCTCCCGCCGGCGTCATCCTCCCTCCGCCCTGTCGCCGATTTGGACGCGAGCGCCGAGCGCCAGCTCGCGCCTTGACCGCCCAAGTCGGTTTCCAAACCGACATTGCCGCCCTTTAAAGCCCCGGGCGCCCTCCCTCTATTCTCCTCCCATCGCCTCCACTCCATTGTTGCCGCCCCTCTGTTTCGCCGACGCCGTTCGTCGTTGCGCGCGTCGGAGGAGCCGGCACGAGCGAGGACGCGGAAGGGGACTCCGGGCGCTCGTCTTCCTCCTCTTCCCCGGCCCGAGGCCGGAGAGATTACTCCCGCGCCGTCAGCCTCTCTTCACAGCGCCCCTCCTCATCTCGGTAGTGCCTCCCTCCGTTCTTCCTCCTCGCTCCACCTCTCCCCCTAAATTTTCGGTAGTAGCTCGAGTAGCCTCCCCGTAGCTAGCCGGCGCCGCCCCGACCGTTGCCGCCGCTCGCCGTGTGCTCGCCGCCGTCGCCGCCCGTGCTCCGTAGCACCCGCTTGTCGCCGGCCTCGCTCGGCGTAGCTCCGCTCAATCCGACGCTAGCAACGGATTCCCGTGGCCGCATAGATGCTCTCACCGCCGGGAATTGGCCCCTCGTGACCTCGTCGCCATTTCCCCCTTCTCCCGCCGCCGCTTGCCGCCGCCGCAATTCATCGCCGTCAAGCTCCCTCCGACGAATCCGAGCCGTTGGCTCGTCTCTCCTCGACCTGAGCAACCACCCGGTGTGCTCGCTTTCGCCTGTATCGCCGTGGTTCGCTCCGCCGCTCGCCGCTGTCGACCGCCGTCCGTTCCGGCAGGCGTCGTCGACTCGTCATCTACCTCCCGCCAGCCCGCGTGGCAGCCACGTAGGCGCCACGTCGGCGCCAGCTCGGCCAAGACCGGGTCGAGCCGACCCCGGTCAGCCCCTCCCCGTGCGCGCGTTCCACCGCGAGCCGTGAGGCTGCGCGTGGGCCCGCCGCATCCGTTTCACCGCGGACCACGCGCGTGCACCGCATCCCTTCCCCGCCCGCGCGCGTGCGCCGCGTGCTCCCTCCGCACGGCGAGCCGAGCCGCTGACAAGCGGGTCCCACTCGGGACCGCGCGTGGTGAGCCCGGTCTACTGGCGCTCTCTCTCCTCCCCTCCCGCGCGCACGCGTCTTGGGCCGCCTTGGGCCGCCCAGCCCATTTAGCTCGGCCGGACCGCCCCAATTCTCTCGGGCCGCGCCCTAGCCGCCCGAGGAAAAGTCTATTTTCCCTCCCTCTTTTCTTTTCTTTTCTTTTCTTTTCCAAAAAGGATTTAATTAAATCCTTTTCCTTTAGACCAAAAATCCAATAATCTTAGAAATTCAATATCTTCTCAACCGTAAATCCGTTTGACTCCGTTCAACTTCCAAAATTCCTCAAATCTCGAGATCTATCTAATGGCACGCTTAGAGGTCATTAATAGGGCTTTATTTTCGCCGTTTGTTGAGTTGTCCCGTTTTGCGTATAGTTTCGAAGCCCGAAGACCCGCAGTACGAGGATTTCGAGGATCAAGCTCAAGATCTCGAGCAAGGCAAGCCACCTTTGAACATCTTGAGCCTATATTTGAAATTTAATTATGTTGCTTGAAAAATATTATGCATTGATAGGATCGCACTTAATTTGTTGTCCCGTCTGCAAGGCAGATTGGCGGACCTACCTATTTTGTTGCATTTGATCCTTCCTTTGTTAATTGTTATATCATGTTCCCTCGTAACCATCTAGTTGCGCCTCGATATTTGTGCACCCTGTGCGAGTATCGACGGTCGCCTTCAAACTTAAAACCTGAGTAACTTCTTGGGTAAAACTTGGGTTTTACAAAAGACTTGGAAAACCCGACACCTGGGTCGGTGCTTGCGAACTAAATGAATTTCCAAAACCGCGGACCGGGGAACGTACCGGGTGTACGGTTTTCCGCTCTTGCACCTAAGGACCGTTTCCTTGGAATTTCATCCAAACATAAGATAAGTACGACCACATGGGTGGAATGGGACACCCTTGGCTGAGTAATTAGCTTATCAGGGGAGCCTTGATGCCGAGAGACATGTGGATTCGCCGGGGTGGTGTCGGGGAGGACCCCTGGGCTTCCTGGCACAGTATGGTCTGGGACCTAACCTGTTGTTGGTCTGGGACCCCTCTCGTCGGCATATGGTAAACCTGTGTCGGCTTTGGAAATGCCTTGTCATGAAAGCTTGGAGGTCTCCCGACGTGGCTGATCCCCACGGGCTGGGTGATCCGGGTTAGTAATGTCGTGTGGGTAAAGTGTACCCCCTCTGAAGAGGTTAACAAACTGTTCGAACAGCCGTGCCCACGGTCATGGGCGGATGTGAGGTGATTCCTAGCGTAGTTTTGTTTGACTACTGCTTGTGAAATTGCTGTTGTGGAAAGGGGTTTGATGTTTGAAAAACCTGCAGCTGATGGGATCAGCTAGGCCCGGGTGGCCGTTTGAAAGTTGTTGGCCCGGGTGGCCGTTTGAAAAGCTGTTGGCCGGGTGCCAACCTTGTTTCAATTCTAAAGACTGATACATTGCACATACTCCGACCGGACGAGACGCACTGTCTCATCCGTGTCGTTTGAGAAGCACTCACTTAGTTGTTTTTAGAAAAAAGAGTTCAAATAAAATCAATTGCAAAAACAACAGCCTTTCCTTGAAGCCTGCATTAAACACTTATTTCCCATGGCTTGTTGAGTACTCCCGTACTCACCCTTGCTCTATATAAATAATCCCCCCCCAGTTGCTGAAAAAGATGAAGCGGAACCTGCTGATGAGGAGTTCTTCCAGGAGCAGGCCGGCTACGATGAGTTTTAGGGTTTCGGCCTAGTTCCCAAGTCGCGCCTGTGTTGATTGGTCCAAGTCCTGGCTTCCGTTTCCCTTTTGTAATGCAGTTGTGAGCTCGGGATCTGTCCGCAGCCCAACATGACTATACCTCTACTCTATAATAAAGAGACCTCTGTTGCTGTGATATTTTGTCTCCCTGTGATACCAGCACTGTTTCCTGGGACTGGTATCGATTAACAGGTTAATTTGGAGCGTCACGGGCTAGTTCCGGTCGGAACTGGTTAGTTTACACAACTGAATATATATGAACAAATTTCATTACATTTCATAAAGGAGTTAGTCTATATATTTTACATTATATCCTTGATGATGGTGCATGGAGGAGATATCTGTGTGTACCTTGGGCAGATACTGTATGGAGTGAAACTCTCGAGTATAGTGACCAAGTTTGGTCAATTTGTTAAAGAACTAAAAAGTTGATGGAGTGTGTTATCTCTTGCATCATGCATAGGTTCCTGTTGATAATGTTTAGTCAATATGGCCTAAATATGCATATCTCTTCTTTGATTAGTGCCCTTTCTTTTATTACCAGTCTATCATCATCCAAGCAGGCACTTGTGTGATAACTAATATCAAAATTAAGTCAGCTTCACCAAATCCAAGATTCCAAGTCCAGCAGAAAGGGCCCATACCAGAGAGTGTATATATATGTATGATATCCTCGTGGACATGGTGTCTACTTGTCTCTCCATGCATATTGGAAATTTGTGGTTAGCTGGTTTCACTCTGATATATATATATATATATATATATATATATATATATATATATATATATATATATATATATATATATGTATATATCACTAATTAATAGTACATAGTAATAAAAAAAGAATGTGCGGAAAAAAAGAATGTGCAATTTGTTAACAATAGTAGTGTAGTCATGGGTATTATATATATTTTCCATCCCTTGTACACATATATGCCCTTTAGGCCAACTCAATAGATCATCAATAGTAAATATCCCAAATCACTCCTAAAGTTAAGTAGTTAACACAATTACCATCGAAAAAACGAATGTGCAATTATGTTCTTTTCTTGAATGATTTGTTAATTGCTACATGTATCCTCTTTCTTGATTAAACATTAGAGAAAATTGGTGCCCCTGAATTTGTAAGAGTTCCAGATTAAATAGAGACTGTTAACAACGACAAATCGAACCTTCTAAGCAAAAAAGAAATGAACATAATGTCCCAGTTGATATTAACTATATTTGGGTCGATGCATGACACACGGTATCCCAAAATATAATCACCACGTTAGACTCAGCTTACATCACAATTAACTACTCCTGCCCCCAAGAAAAAGTCTTCCTCGTATGCTTGAGATATTTTAACAGATAGTCTCACGCTAATATATACTTCTCTTGTTAGGTACGGACTAATTAAATAAGCATAAAGAACTTAAGTTGATCGGGACAAGAGGAAAATATGAAAACTAGCTTGGCATTATCTCGACTATCTATCATCTGAATAGGACTGCACTATGAATTAATTGGATCACACCTGCTGCTAGTGAGGAGCTCCTTTTACCGTCTCCATCTAACCTCTCTAGACTCTAGAGGTACTCCATTTCAGAACTAACCATGCATTTGTACCTACCAAAAGGGCAATAAGCATCCCCAAAAAAAAAAACAGACTGCCTACTTGTCAATGAATCCAGTTCTGTCATATTAATACGATTCAGATTGTATTAATTGTGAAGTAATTTGTTATGCAGGCGTACGTTGAAGAGCTAGAGAAAGAGGTTCGCCGGCTGGTGGATGACAACTTGAATCTCAAGAAGCAGTGCAAAGAGGTACTCATCACTAATTCAATTCACAAGTGATCTTCACATCACTAATTAATTACTACCTCCGTATCAGAATATAAGAATCTAGAATCGGATGATGCGTTTTCTATTTTTGTCTAGATTCGTAGTGCTAGGAAACATCCCATCTGACCATAGGTTCTTATATTCTGGGATGGAGGTAGTAGTTGATAATAACTCATTACTTTTGAAATGTTGTGATTTGATCATTCATGTGACGAGCACTTGTACTTCTGCTTGGACAGCTGAAACAGGAGGTTGCTGCACTGGTGATGCCTACAAAGAGCTCACTGCGACGAACTTCATCAACTCAATTCTGAAGGTCGACCAAAACAAGCAAGATTATCTGACGATACAAAATCATTAGAAAGATCTAAATTATGTGTATTTGCAATCCGGTGTGCGTTTGTGCAGGGGTCAGGCATGAGAGAGGATATTGTGTGTAGGTGATCGATGGATGCTATGAACTACCTCTGCAGTTAGAAATGTGTTAGATCTTGTCTCTGCAAAGATGAACACCTTTTCTTACTTGTTCAACTCGATCAGCATGCAGTATCCTGTTCAATTTTTTTCCCCTTCAGCCATTCAGAAATTCAGAAGTGGCTATCATGCTTTAATTTTGTTTCAATCAGTAGTAGTATTTGTTATCTTTGAGGGACAGATGGGCTTGTCTCTTGTCAGCATTCACCTTAGCTTTACCTCTTACTAGTATATTTTATCACTGAGTGCGTTTATGCTCATAGGGCATATATATCTTATGTTGGATATAAGTTTTTTTTTTTTTGTCTTGTTTAGTTAAACTGAAGATGCATGGCCGACTGAACATGAGAAAAATATCATTTCGTTTGGAATGTCATGGAAAGCACTTTCTGAATGGCTAACAGGATATAATAAATATCAGCTCTCACCTTTGTCCACTATTGATAGAAAAGGAAAGGCAAGAAGATTGCCTTAATTAACCTAATTGTCATCAAATCAAAGTGGCCGGCTTATCGAGAACCTAGCTTTGTCTAGAAACTTTGCCTTGAAATGAATTGAAAAATCATGCATGCACTTGGCGTGTGATTCTCCTCCTTCCTATTGACAAAATACTTTTCGCCATGTCAACGCCGGAATGATCAGTATACACTATCCATTGATGCAGATTACTGGCGAACAAGAGCAGCAGCTCTTTTCCTTTTAGTTCTTCTTAGCTAGATATGAGAAATTTTCTTGGCCAAACATTGTAGAGTTTAAACAAAATTCTTCGGAACTTACATGCCGGCAAGCAAAGGAACACAACAAAGTTTAGCCTAACTTATATATTGACCGATTAAAATCTGTTATGCATGTTAAGAATTGAGACAGAAATTTAAGCCAAAGAGATTAATCTCTCGTAGAACAGCACGCAAATAACAGACATGACAACAAGGAGCGGTAATTAATTGAGTATACCTGTAGTGGTAGTAGTGGTAATTAATTGAGTATACCTGTACTTGGGCCTAATCGGTGGCGCCTTATGCTGCGTTGTACTCAAGCCCAAAATCAATTGGGCCTTTCCAATTGAGCCAAGCCCGAAAACCTAGAAGATAAGACAGAACATCGGAGACTTTTGATTGGAGCTTCTCTGTCCCGCTGTCCGGAATGGTGCACTGTCAGCTATGTACAAAATATATCTTGAACTCCCTGCTGCAGAAGAGTTCAGAGTTGAGAGGGTATGATCTGCACACTAACATATTATTCCTGTTGCATAGATATTGTTGGATTGTCACTGTGTGTAAGACAAGTATTCTATATATACTATATAATCAGTTTTCTTTGGTAAAAAGTTATACTGTCTTGCTATGCTAGTCGATGAATCTGATGGCGGGCATTGTTCTGAGAATGAACTTAGAAAACACATTCGTTCAAAAAAAAAAAACAGTTTGAGGCAGCGGGGAGCAGATCCAGTTTGAGGGAGGACTCCAAGTGGTGAAAAATTCATCAACTCATTACTTGAAACAAACAGGTTCAAAGAGTTGGATCATTGTTTTGTGTTTAACTCAAAGGCATAAAGACAATTAGTGCCACATAAATAAGCCAACATCCCCTCAAAAAATAAGCCAACATATATTAATGTTATTCACGTCTACTCCTACTTTTATCATCAACCCAAAGTAAGCAACCTGGATAAGATTCTTGTCACAAAACTATATATGCCCAGCAACAGCACAACTCCTTAACCCCCATTCAAGCCAACAAACCACTGATACGATAATATTTGCATCCAGGCAGGCTGCAGTATGATGCATATATGTCACTGGGTTCGCACATTCTACTCGGCGGCTTCTGCATCCTCCTCAGGTCGTCCAACTCTTGTGTCTACATCAAATAAAATAGCTATTATCTCATAAAATGTCCTTGAAGCAAGAATTAGTACTCAAGAGGAAGAGCATTCATGTTGTCCACATTGAGTACAACAGGAAAAGCAAAACCTAAAGCAATATACTACTTTTTCAAGTATGCTTTGGTCAAGTACTACCTTATTATTACTTGCTCTATTCTCTTGTTCTTTTGACATGGTACGAATGCACTTTGATTAATTACTTCATATTTAAATGCATGCTAGCAAAATATATTACACGCATAATGACAAGGAAACAAGAGTGACGACACATTTACTGCTATGAATTTTCACGAAGAACGCAAATAATTTTATGCATTAGTCGTCGACATTTTAGTGGAGGTGTCTTTATTCTGTTAACAGAGTTCAGGTTTTGTTTTTGCAAGTACAGTTAGAAACACAACGTTTGTCTGAAACTCACACAAAACAGTATATTGCATAATGAGTATTGGTACTACTCTGCCAAAAGGACTCTTGGTACTGTTCTGCCCTTGTATCAACATATCAAGCCTATCACCCTAAATAAAGTTACTACATTCTAGTCCTAGTTTGGTCATTCGGACCATCATAAACAAAGAACTATAATGATCAGCCCTAGATCCTTAAATGGCATTTTATTACCCATATGCACATGGCGCTGCATTTGTTCTGGAATACGAGCGGTAATTAAGTACCTGTGGTAGTGTTGAGGCGTTTGGAGATCCCAGTTGCAAGGTAGCATCGCATGGAGTAGAGGGTGTTCTTTTCGGGGTCAAGCTTGGCCACTCCTCGCAGCTCCTTGTTCCTGACGTCAACAGCGACCATCATTCCTCCCGTCTTAGCACCCCTGCCAGCAGCGTTGCCCAAGAGGTAAACAACATCATCATCGATGCAACTCAAGGCCGGGTAACACAAACGCAGGCGACCTAGGGACAAGGAAGAGGTTGCCCCTTGACCTTGAGCCTCCTCCCTGTGTTCATCACCGCTGTTGCTGAGCATGAGGCTATGAAGCAACTCGTAATGGTGACTTGGGTTGGTGTCAAGATGGACTTCACGCGATTCAGCAGTGCAGTCACGGCGCCAGTCGTCCCATGAAGTGACCGGGATAGGCATGCTCCATGTAGTGATTCTCCACGAACCAGGGTGGAACACGGAGCGTCGCCGTGTCGGCTGAGGTTCTCTGCTGCGGCGAACCCATTCAAGGTATGAAGTAGGATCTGCAGAGGTGGAGGTGGGTATGGTGGTGGTCACCGTTCTTGGTGAAACGATCTCCATCTCCAGATACTTGATGGAATCCTTGTGTTGGCTGATGGCGATGTCCCGACAAAAGGACACATCTCCATTGAGGTACATCCTCCAATTGCCCTTGGCCGGCCACGGCAGCGGCATGTCGCGGAGCTTCCTTGGAGACATTTCGTCGAGCACGTCGCAGAGGAGGATGCCGCGCCAGAGATCAACCCAGCCCACGGTGCCCTTCGCACCTCCGAGCGTGATGGTCTTGGTGGTGACGTGGTACAGCTGCCTCTTGGCTGAGTCCGGGATCGGGCACAGCCTGTCCCTCACCGGCTCCTCCACGGACACCTCCTCCGATGTCCAACTCCCAGACGAACAAGAAGATCTGTACAGGCGCAGCGTGGAAGTGAACTCACTCCAGACGTGGAGGGCGGCCACGACGTAGCGGTCGTCGCCGCAGCTGAGTATGGCGAGCTGGTGGTCACCGAGGGTAGGGGGAGGCGGGTTGGGGAGCAGATCCAGTTTCGGAGACGGGGGATCCGGATGGTAGACCAAGTAGTCGTTGTCATGCGGGGCACCAAGCTGATCGATGGGGACTCGGAGGAGGAGGAGGAGCTGGCCGTCGGCGTCGTCGACGGCGGCGGCGATGGCTTTAGGCGCGCCAAGCAGATTGCCATTGAAGGATGGGAGATCGGGGCAGTGGACGGAGAAGTGGGAGAGGGCAGGCGGGGACGCCTCCCACAAAGTCACCTCGATGGGATGGCCGGCGCTCAACCTGCAGCTGGCGGTGGAGGCGTTCTTGAGGGTGGACGTGTAGCCCCGGACGCCGAGCAGGAGGCTGCTGGCCGTCTTCTCCCCGGCGGCGCCGCCAGTCGCGGCCATGGCGTCGAATTAGGGATTTCGATTTTGGGGGTAAGGAAGGGGAATACAACAAACAGACGTTGACGGGTGGAGCGAAGGCTTTTATTTGGGATGCCCGCACCCGGGGTGATTAGTCCGCAAATGACCTAATTAGCGCTAATGGTAATATGTACTGGAGTAATATTTTTTTTAAAAAAATACATCAATAATTATTTTTTTAGGATAGTTCACAGTTTTAAAAAATAGTTGAAAGATCATGAATTTTCAGTTGAAATTTTCCATAATTCGAGTTGAAAGTTTTAGAAGTTTGAGTTAGAAATTTTTTTAATCGCGTTAAAAGTTTTTAAATTACCAGTTGAAAGTTTTCATAATTCAAGTTGAAAGTTTTTAAAATCAGGTTAAAAGTTTCAAAATTCGAGTTGAAAGTTCAAATTTCATGTTGAGAGTTCAAAGTTTTCAAATTTTGAGTTAGTTTTAAATTTTAGGTAGGACTTTTTTTTATTGAAATATGTAGATGTCACACCCTAAAAATCCAAAATATATAAATTGTTGTTTAATTGGAATTATTAGAATTTATTTTTTAAAAGCCTAGAAGAGAAGATCTAATTTTAATTAATAAATTCCAATATAAAATGGGGCCAGATAAAATTTCATTAAATATTTTGCTTAATTCTATAATTCCTAGATTTTTTCTGGGATTTATTTGAGCTAAGGAAGTATTTTTAATAAATGGAATTGCATTTCATGAATAATTTAAATTGAAAAAGGTTTTTTAAAAGTCTCTTTTGGCTTTGGGCCGAAAGTCGGCCCAAAACCCCCTCTCTCTCTCCCCGGCCCAAGTCGGCCCAGTCCAGCAGCAGCCGTCCCTCACGCGCGCGTTCGGTCGCTGACAGGTGGGTCCCGCCTGTCGGAGTCGTCGTCTTCCTCGCGTCGGCCGCCGCCCGAACCCTAGCGCCGCGCCGCCGCCGTCTCCTTCCAAATCCGGCCGCTCCTTTCCTTCTCCGGTGAAATCAATTGAGGGGAAACAATCTTCGGGATCTCCTCTACCTTTTCTCTTATGGAATCGTCGGCTAATTTCGCTTGGAAAGTGTTTGATTCGAGGTCGATTCGGATCGGTCTCTCTCTCCGAGCCCCGATCTTTCCTTCTCGTCGCCGGTCGCCGTGGGCCTTCGCCGCCGCCCTCCAACCCCTTTAAAAGGATCCCCGGTGTCTCCTCTACCCGTCGCCACCCTCGCCTTCGTCTCTCGCCGTCGGAAGCGCCCTAGCGCCGCCGTCGTCGTCGCCGCTCCAGCCGTGCTTCGCCGTCGCTCCAGCCGTCGCCGTCGCTCGGGGAGGTCACCATCGTGGTCGCCGTCACGTCGCCGTCCTCGTCCGCCCCTTCGCCGTCGCTGAAGATCGCCGGAACACCGTCGCCGCCGTCGACCCGATCTTCTCCGCCGCTTCAACCTCTTCGCCGTCGCCGTCCGTTGCTCTTCCGCCGACGTTTTGGTCATCGGTGAGTTCGCCGCGATGCCCGCATCGTGCTGGTGCCCTCCGTTCGCGTCGCCGCGCCGTCGTTCGCCGGCGAGGTTGCAAGCCCGAGCCGCCGCCGGTGGTGACGTCATCGCCGACGTCATCGGGACCGTCCGCCGTGAGCCGGCCGTGGATCGGTCAATCTCGGCCGTCCGTTTTGGATGGATCGATCTCGGCCGTTCGTTCTCGTGAACCGCTGCCGTGCGCCCGGTCCACCGCAAACCCTAGCCGCTGACGCAATAATTCCTTTTTCCTTTTCAAAAATAATTCATTATTGCGTCATAATTCAATTAAAATCCATATAAGTGTTTTAATCCGATTTAATCTTTAAAAATTCATAACTAATTCATCTTAGCTCGGATTTAGTTGGTTCAAGTCTCTAAATTTTTCTAAAATTGAGATCTACATGTTAAAAATATCCACATGTACTGTTCATGCTTGTTTATGTGCTGTTTTGGTGATTTTGCTCTTTCCTGTTTAGATTCCGACGTTTCTGGAGAGCCCGTTTTCGCAGGAGAAGAATTTGAAGAGTTCCAAGGCCAGCAAGGCAAGTCACACAGATCCCAAACAACCCTTTGAGCATGTTGATCCCGTTTAAAGCTATTGTTTCTATTCAAATATTGCATTTATTTTCGAATGTCATTGGGTGGAATTAACCTATTGTTTGTTATAGCCCTTTTTGATCTTGATTACTTTATTCCTTGATACCTTGGGTTATTTTAACTTGACTAGTTGAGCTATATATATTGGTTCAGCTAGATATTAGATGTGATTGCTTAGCCATGCTTAGAAACATTAGCACACTATTGGGATAACTTATGACTCACTATTATTTAATGATGGCTTATTGTTAGTTCACGATGGTCAAACGTGATTGGTTAATTAATTACTTGCCAACTAAAACTTGATAATGGTGGGTTGTGAGCACATGGTTTTGAGAGTCGTGCTCATGACAATTAAGGACCGGTTCACGAGTTTCGGTTGTGAAACATTAACCGTGCCAACCACAAGCCAGCGTGGGCAACGGCTTTACCTTTTGTATAGCATGGTTCATTGCGGGGCACCAGACTGAGAAGTGGCGGAGATAAGCCCACGGGGGTCGCTGGGGAGTCCATGCCTTGTTTATAAGGGGGTGATTATGATCCAGGAAAGGTGCGCTGTAGTGGATTGTGTTGTGCGAGGGGTATTGTCACAGCTCCTTTCCGAGGTACCGTGGTGGTATTGAGGCACATGGTGACATGATGTGGGGCTGTGTCTTGTGGGTACAGTGGTACACCTCTGATCAGAGTAAAACTATTCGAATAGCCGTGCCCGCGGTTATGGGCGGGTCTAACAATGTCTTTCGTGATTAGTCTCACACTTCTCACCATAATAAAAGATGCTATAACTGGTAATAATTTGTTTAGCTCCTGGTTTGGAGATGGATCTGTACAGCCGGGTATGGTTGTTCAGAATTGTTGGGCCTTTACAACAGGGTATGTTGTAGAGCGTTGGATTAATATTGTTTAATTATTACTTAACTGTTTTATAAATTCTGAAATGTTTATTAAATGCTGTTTATGCAAATGAAACCCTACTATGCCACCCTTTGTTATCCTGTGCACTTGCATATTTGCTGCGTGACTTGCTGAGTATGTCATATACTCACCTTGCAATCATTCATCAGAGGAAGAGTTCTACAGTGAAGCTGATGATGTGGAGGATTAGGTGTAGCCCTGGTCAAGCTGCCTGTGGAGTGGAGTCGTCTGCGCCGTTTATCTTATTTTTCCGCTGCTTAGATTTTTATTGATTGAGAGGAACTATCTACCTCTGTAATGACATTTTATTCGCTTATTAATTAGAGTAATAATTGTACTCTATTATCAATTTGTTATTGTGTGACTCGGCTGATTCCTGGACGAGGGTTCACACACATGTAAGCGTTTGGAATTTTGGATAGAAATTCCGGGCGTGACAGTAGATCTTTACCTATCATAAATGTTTAAGATGCTTTTGCCAAGTATTTTTGTACGTTGTCCCAGTATAATGCGCTGCGCAGTCCAATTTCCTCCCTGTGCGTATTTTTTTACGATTTTCCGGTCCGATTCCTCCATATCGCCCCCTCCCAAATTGCTCCACGTTTTCCGTTTTCCTGTCCAGATCACATCATGTCCTAGCAAGTAGAAAAAATTTTCTCCTCACATCAGTTCAGGCCCATGTAACCGCCACATTCCAGACCAATTTTACATACATACATACATACATACATACATACATACATACATACATACATACATATATATATATATATATATATATATATATATATATATATATATATATATATATATATATAGACTAGCAAAAGTGACCGTGCGTTGCACCGGGTGTTTACGGAGTGTGTATAGCGATCAAAAAGTATTGTTTGGTTTAGAGAACTAATCTGCTCAAAAAAATTGTTTGTTTTTAGATAAATAATATGCTCTATATTTGCGCACAGAGTGATGTCACGATGGATAAAATTTAACTGAACAATTTTTTAAACAGTCTAGTATTTCAATAATAATCACAAAGTTTTTTTTTAAATATTCCACTTTACATGTGTATGATATGAGCGATGTTCCTGACGCGTTAGCGTAACGATTGTACTACGGTGGATAAATTTAACTGATCGATTTTTAAGCAGTTTAGTATTAAAAAATAATAATCACAAATGTTTTTTTACAGTTATTCCACCTATACGTGTATGATATAAATGTTGTACCTGATGCATTGGCGTAATCTCTAATATCGAAATCTCTGCGGATTCGCGTGCAAACAACCCCTCCACGTGGCACAATACGATTCCAGCGTTAGTCCTCTCCCTCAGCTGTCGGATCGATGATGAACGGTGTGGAATAGCTGCGGTGGACCTCTTTGTAATATGTGAGGTTTTAGGGGTCTTTTTAAAAAAGTTATACCCTGCTATGCCCTTCTCTCCGCCGGCAGCCCCGCCCCCGCTTCCTCCGCCTCATTCGTCGGAGGTCGACCTACGCCGATGTCGCCGCCTCTTCCTCCTCCTCACGCTCCAGCTCCAGCTCCACCTCCGCCCCTCCGGCGCCCGAGGCCGACCCTCCCACGCGCCGGCGCGCTGTTCTGTGCGTCTCTCCCCTCAAGCTCGGCGGCAGTGGCACAGATTCACCTCGTCGCTGGATGTGGCGATGAATTCGGTTGCCGTGCTTGGGGATGGGGAGGGTGAAATCACGTGCATCGCTACGTCCGTCTTTGCCTGCCTTTTGATTCGCCAGCCGCCTCTCTCCCCAAGCCGCGGCACCGAGGGGATCTTGGACGGAGGCCACTGGCCGTGCAGCAAAGGGCGTGGCTGAGGACCGCGCTACCGCTGCCGGATGACGTCATGCAGGAGCAGGAGCTCCCTCCCCTGCTTCCCTATGTGTTCACACCACAGGTGATTAATTCCACCTGTAAACGGAATCGGAATCGGAATATATAAAGCGGCGCACATGGGGCGAGCGAGGAGGGGTGCCACGTAAGGATTTTGCTACAGTATATACAGCGCGCGGGGTGGCATTTTTGTGAAAAGGCCCTCCGCTTCGCGCGTAATTCGGCCGCCGTCCTCCATGAACAGTCCCACCGAGTTGTCTATTTACGTTTAGGCCTCTGGTGAATACAGTTATTGCATAGGAGGAAGGGAGATGTGGCGAGTTAGGGTCGCGCTGTAAAACTTGAAAGACGAGGGTCTTTTTCGCAAAAACGCCGTGCGCCCAGCCCCAAGCCCCCAACCTGCCCGCCGCTGCCTGCTCGTCTCCTCGTCCCTCCCGTCCCCCGTCTCGCCCTCTCCCTCTCCTTCTCCCGCCTCGCGTCGCCGCCGCCGCCGCCGCCCCGCGCGCCGCCCCTCCTCCCTCTCCCTCAGCCATCCTCCTCCTCCGCCGCCGGTCCATTCTCCGCCCTTCACCGCCTCCGTTGCCGGCCACCACTGCCCCCGTCCACGCCTCGCGTCGCCGCCCCCATCCCCGTCCCCGCCCCGTCGCTAGGGTTTCGTCACGAGCGACCTCCCGCCGTGGAAGCTTCCACCTTCCTCCTCATCCTTGTCCTCACGGCCGCGGCGTTCGCGGCGTAGGCGGCGGGGGACGGGTGCAGCGCCGGATGCGAGCTCGCGCTGGCCTCCTCATCCTCGAGCGCCTCCACCCCAATACTTTCTTCGTCCTCGCCTCGTCGCGTCGCTCTGTCTTCTCCCCTCCCTGCCTCTTCGGTTGATGTCTTCATTTCTTCCCCTTTCGTGCGAATGGGACCAACGGCGGATCAAGCGAGGGCGCCGCAGATCGACTGGCGGCACAGCTTCTCCCCATCCTTTGGTGCTGCATTGCTGGTATCATCGTCGTGTTTCCCGCTGTTGGTGCGTGTCTCACGGAGGTAAGGTTTGCAGCGTGCATAATGATGTGCGGTTGAAGTTGAACTCAGTTTTGTGTTCCTTTTTTGATATTTCGATTTTCTTCTTTTCATAGAAAGAATGGATTGGAGTAAATCAGCAGCGGTGTGGATTGTGCTCTGACCTCGGCAGGGGCGGATACAAGAACACAGCGATGAGATCCGGTGCGGTTTGTGGCGGACCAAGCATGCCGGCCGATGGAGATGGTTCTCTGCATCTACGCATTCCCCACCAACATGCCGCCCTTCAGGTACAAATCAAGTCTGATAAAACACTGCCATCCTTCTTGTGTTACATGTTCTGTGTTACATGGTGGCCTCCTCCTCCACCACAGCGGCGGTGTCGGCAAACAGATTTGAGAGGTAAAAACATCCCTTCTTGTGTTGCTTTACGGCCATATTTGAGAGGAGAATGGCATGATGCTGCAGTTTGATTTCACCGGCTTTCCTGCTTGCCGTATTTGTAATCTCAACTTTCATTTCAAGTGATTGTTGGGGCCAAACCTATGGTGGCTAGTCGCTGAGGTGGTGTCATTAATGGAGGCAAAGAGTGGCAAGTGGTGACCAAAGCGGAAGGACCTGGTGTGTTGCGCGTGCGCCGGCCACTGGCGGTGCGAGGCCACGGCGACGGTCATGCTGCCATTATCCAAGTATGGCTGCTGACCAATTTCTTCCCTGAAGTAGGTGAGGTTAGCCCGATAGGAACACATACCACCTATATTGTGATATTTGGAGCTAGGGCACATTCAGTCCTGTTATTTGATCTGTAGCATCAAGGTTGTAAAATTATCAGTTTTGCAGAGGATTTTTGGTCATCAAATTGGAGTTGATGATATTTTTTGAGACACTGAATTAACTAATATCAAATATATAATCTGGATTTCCCTTCAACTCAAAGCTTGTTGTTGTCTTGTTGTCTGCGTGCATGCTGGGGTGGCTCTTCTGCGGGCGATCAAAAGGGCAGTGACAGCATGTATTGACGAACGCAATGTGCTTGCTGGCCGAATAGACATGAACACATATCACTGAGAGGGAGTGAAACAGTGTTGACGAGTAGCCTGCTTTTGGGTTAGTTCTTGATCAAGCTAAAATGCACTTCTTTTTCTTGATCGGTATAAAGGGCACCCTTTTTTTTTCTTGCAGCATTTTCATATGCACCCAATATTGCCCACACGGCCACACCACCATCATCTATAGGCAAGTAGTATGTTCATGTGCAAATTTTGCAGGGATCAAATAAATGTCATTTCCCTGATCCATTATTTGGCTATCTCGTGTACTTGATGCCGATTTTTAATTTCTTATTGCTGCATGAACTATTTCTTTTGGACGGTCAGAGTCTCAATCCTTGCCATCATTAACCGAGAATCTTTTTTCCATGATTCTTACTGTTTCAGGTGATAGAAATAGCATTGTAGTAGGGTGGTAATAGCAAGAAGCCGAAAGGTAAGGATCAGGCTATAACGTTGGGGCATTGGCAACTCAATTAAAAGGTAAGTATCTATTGGTCACAGAGCTTGACAACTTTGAATCTTTGATGATCGTATTGTACCATTGTTTCAGTTGTAGTGGCCATTGTTCCTGTTAAATGCAAGTTGATACTAATAAACCCATTGAATAGAGGCCTTCATATAATTCAATGTTTAAGAGAAACCAACCGTGGACTGGAGCTCTCAGATTAGTTTATTCAAGCCACTTTTTTCTAGCATGCAATTATTTCGTGGCTTATTGCATTCCCTATAATTTTCATTGACTTAGAGGAGGTTTGGGGCTTTTTATTTTTAATGAGGTGCAACAATCTGTCCATCTCACTCGTTGGTGCAATTACATTTTTTGCTTGATTTTCTTCACTGCTTTATGACGACTGAGATAAAAACTTATCTGTGCAGCTTCATGTTTCTGATGCAGGGGTAGGGTAGTTGTCTGGTTGTTCATGTTCTGATTTAACTCATTAGTGTTGTGCTAAATGGAAGGTCAAGCTGCTCTACATGCAGGCAAGAACAGACAAGCCTGAAAATTTTTGTGGCAAATTCTTAGCTCAACCTGAAATTCCGAAGCTGAAATCTGTATTCAGTCTTCAACTCTATGCTCCGACGACGCTGGCGCCGGCTCACGACTTCTGGCTGCTGCGGTACACCTCCATTCTCGGTGATGGAAGCTTAGTGGTTAGTTGTCTGATCATGGAGCGCAAAACAAATTATCCATGTGCTGATGTGCAATTAATACCAAAGTATTTGTGTGTCACTATGATGTCTTGTCTGCTTGCCTGAATGTTCTTGTTCTGAATTCTGAAGGTGTGTGAGAGATCACTCAGTAGCAAGCAAGGAGGCCCAAGCATGCCACTTGTCCAGCCTTTTATCAGAGATGAGATGCTTCCCAGTGGGTTCTTGATCCGACCTAGCGATGGTGGAGGCAGCGTGATACACATCGTTGATCATATGGACCTGGAGGTAATAACTAATAACCATTACAATTTCTTATCCAAATAGTTCATTCATCTAGCAGAAAGAAATTTCAGCCAATTTTTTTGTGTTCACAGCCTTGGAGCGTGCCTGAAGTTGTGCGACCTCTGTATGAATCTTCTGCCTTGGTTGCGCAGAAGATATCGATGGCGGTACAGTAATTATAGTACCCTGTTCTTGATGTTCTTGTTGATTTGTAAAAATTATTGCCTAATTCAGTCATGCAAAATTCAGTCTTTACGCTGCCTGAGGCAGGTTGCCTACAAAGATACCCGTTCTGTGATCACAGGATGGGGAAGGAAGCTTGCGGCTTTGCATGCTCTGAGCCAAAAAGCTCACCACGTAGGACTCCTGAACAGCAGATGCTTCTTGGTTCTTGCCATGAATCTTCAGTTCAAAAGTGTGAAAAATAATTTTGCATGCTCTCTTTTCAGAGGCTTCAATGAAGTTCTCAATGGGCTTGCGGATGATGGATGGTCCGTGATCGAGAGCGATGGCATCGACGATGTTTGCATCTCTGTCAATTCATCCAAAGTGACCGGTTGCAATGCAACATTCAGCAGTGGACTCACTATTGTCAGTACCGGTGTTCTTTGTGCCAAGGCATCCATGCTGTTGCAGGTTAGCTTCACTATGAAACTAGAATTAGTACTTTCTTTTTGTTTGTTTTGTAATTGCCAATATTTTTCATACAATATTTCTTCTGCTGTTTGCTAGGATGTCTCTCCTCCATCACTACTGCAATTTTTGCGCGAACACCAGTCACAATGGGCTGACGATGAAACCAAACTTCTGCAATTTACCCATGTCTCGTCTTGGAGGATTCAGTGGTCAGGTCATACTTCCTTTAGCACACACTTTTGAACCTGCAGAGGTAAGTCCATCTTCTACTGTCTGTCGGTTACAAAAAAGGTCCTGTCCAATTCTGTTTTCCTGCTCGATGTTTTGGTGCAACCATCTACTGTTTCAGTTCCTGGAAGTTATCAAGCTAGGAAACACCAGAAACTACCAAGATACACTGGTGCACCGTGATCTGTTCCTCTTGCAGGTGACTTCTTGATTCATGAAACTTATCACCAGTTGAAGAATCATTTTCTTTTTTCCTCTGTAAAACTTGTGTTCTTGGCCTGATTGCAATGGCAGATGTACAATGGAGTAGAGGAGAGCAGTGCAGGAACATGTTCAGAGCTAATCTTTGCACCCATCGATGCATCGTTCAGTGATGATTCTCCGCTGCTGCCTTCCGGTTTCTACATCATCCCTATCGATTCTCCTCTGTAAGTAAATCTCACACAATTAGATAATACACTAGCATTTCGAATCAAATTTTCTAAAATTTTTATGCTATAAAAAACATAATTCTTCTGGATTTTCTTTCCTTGCAAATGTTAGGACACATCTAGCTCGAACTGCATGCTAGATCTCGCTTCCATGCTCGAAGCAGCGACGCCATGGAGCAGGATCAGCGGCATCAATAGCAGCGGCGAGCTCCAAGGCGGTGATGACGATCGCGTTCCAGTTCGCGTTCGAGAGCCACCTGCAGGGCAGCGTGCCCGCCATGGCGCAGCAGTACATGTGCAGCATCATCTCATCGGTGCAGAGGATTGCCGTGGTGCTCTCATCCTCCCGCCTCGTCCCTCCCGGCGTTGCCGCCGCCACGCAGCACGCGCCGGCGACTCGGTGCTGCCCAGATGGATTTGCCAGAGCTATAGGTTTGTGGCTTCGCAGCTGCTTGTAATACAGTTCATATCTGTAAGATTTTTTAAAAAAAAACAGTTCGCTTTTCAGAACTCATGATGCTTTGCTTATGCAGATTTCATTTTGGAGCTGAACTCATCAAATCTGCAGATGCCAACAGCAGCAGTGAATCGGTTCTGAAAGCAGTTTGGCATCATCCCAGTGCCATACTCTACTGCTCTCTCAAGGCTTCTTCAGCCTCTATTTTTCTTTTTCTGATTAAGATACAGATTTTACCTAGATTTTTATAAATTCGTTTTTTTAAACTGTTGAACTGTATATTTCGAACGAAAAAAATTTATATAGAAGCTTTAATTATAAGATAAATCTATTTTTCAATTTTAAAATAATTAAACCTTAATTAGTGAGATGTTAATGATTTTCTCGTTTTACCTGTCCGAACTTAATCTTTTATCTTAAACTCGAATGGGGCCAGTACTCAATACTGTTATGCATGGAGGATTGTTTGTTATCTCAATTTATTTCAGGGACTTTTGAATCTTTTGTGCAGCTTGACTGAAATTTTGTTGACACAAATTCACCTTAAAGTTGACAGTGTTGCACACCATTAACCATTTGATTTTTCATGTAGGTGATGCCAGTGTTCACGTTTGCAAACCGAAGACGGAGGCGGCGCCAGGCACAAGATGGCGGAGGAGGTGAACAAATCTATGATCATCAGGAAAATCAATCAAATTTATGTTACCTAATCTATCCAACAAGTGAACAAATTGGAGGCAGCTAAGACTACATAAGAAATTGAAAAGCACGGCCATACTCTTTTGACTAAGTTTCGAAGTCAGGCTTGCAAGGATAGACTAAAGCTCTTATATCAGTCTTTCTTCTCTTAGCAAATTCTCATTGCTAGATCTCAGATCATCTTGCAAACCTCTTATATCATTTATATCATTTTCCATATGCAAATCTGTGGTTCATCTCTAAATTGTAATGACTGGGTAAGCTCTCTGGTCCTCCCATGTCCTTGACAATAACAGTAATATCCTTCAACTTTTCAACTTATCTTCATTCTCACAGGTAAGTCTTGTAATTCATCTTCTATTTGTGCTAGCCTTGATGTTAAGTCTGCATTTATAACGGTACTCTCTTGAGTTTCTAAACTAACTTCATCAATGGATTATTTGACAGGTGATGCCTGGTAAGTCTTGTAATTCATCACAGGTAAGTCTTGTAATTCATCTTCTATTTGCTGCACTGGTGATGCCTACAAAGAGCTCACTGCGACGAACTTCATCAACTCAATTCTGAAGGTCGACCAAAACAAGCAAGATTATCTGACGATACAAAATCATTAGAAAGATCTAAATTATGTGTATTTGCAATCCGGTGTGCGTTTGTGCAGGGGTCAGGCATGAGAGAGGATATTGTGTGTAGGTGATCGATGGATGCTATGAACTACCTCTGCAGTTAGAAATGTGTTAGATCTTGTCTCTGCAAAGATGAACACCTTTTCTTACTTGTTCAACTCGATCAGCATGCAGTATCCTGTTCAATTTTTTTCCCCTTCAGCCATTCAGAAATTCAGAAGTGGCTATCATGCTTTAATTTTGTTTCAATCAGTAGTAGTATTTGTTATCTTTGAGGGACAGATGGGCTTGTCTCTTGTCAGCATTCACCTTAGCTTTACCTCTTACTAGTATATTTTATCACTGAGTGCGTTTATGCTCATAGGGCATATATATCTTATGTTGGATATAAGTTTTTTTTTTTTTTGTCTTGTTTAGTTAAACTGAAGATGCATGGCCGACTGAACATGAGAAAAATATCATTTCGTTTGGAATGTCATGGAAAGCACTTTCTGAATGGCTAACAGGATATAATAAATATCAGCTCTCACCTTTGTCCACTATTGATAGAAAAGGAAAGGCAAGAAGATTGCCTTAATTAACCTAATTGTCATCAAATCAAAGTGGCCGGCTTATCGAGAACCTAGCTTTGTCTAGAAACTTTGCCTTGAAATGAATTGAAAAATCATGCATGCACTTGGCGTGTGATTCTCCTCCTTCCTATTGACAAAATACTTTTCGCCATGTCAACGCCGGAATGATCAGTATACACTATCCATTGATGCAGATTACTGGCGAACAAGAGCAGCAGCTCTTTTCCTTTTAGTTCTTCTTAGCTAGATATGAGAAATTTTCTTGGCCAAACATTGTAGAGTTTAAACAAAATTCTTCGGAACTTACATGCCGGCAAGCAAAGGAACACAACAAAGTTTAGCCTAACTTATATATTGACCGATTAAAATCTGTTATGCATGTTAAGAATTGAGACAGAAATTTAAGCCAAAGAGATTAATCTCTCGTAGAACAGCACGCAAATAACAGACATGACAACAAGGAGCGGTAATTAATTGAGTATACCTGTAGTGGTAGTAGTGGTAATTAATTGAGTATACCTGTACTTGGGCCTAATCGGTGGCGCCTTATGCTGCGTTGTACTCAAGCCCAAAATCAATTGGGCCTTTCCAATTGAGCCAAGCCCGAAAACCTAGAAGATAAGACAGAACATCGGAGACTTTTGATTGGAGCTTCTCTGTCCCGCTGTCCGGAATGGTGCACTGTCAGCTATGTACAAAATATATCTTGAACTCCCTGCTGCAGAAGAGTTCAGAGTTGAGAGGGTATGATCTGCACACTAACATATTATTCCTGTTGCATAGATATTGTTGGATTGTCACTGTGTGTAAGACAAGTATTCTATATATACTATATAATCAGTTTTCTTTGGTAAAAAGTTATACTGTCTTGCTATGCTAGTCGATGAATCTGATGGCGGGCATTGTTCTGAGAATGAACTTAGAAAACACATTCGTTCAAAAAAAAAAAACAGTTTGAGGCAGCGGGGAGCAGATCCAGTTTGAGGGAGGACTCCAAGTGGTGAAAAATTCATCAACTCATTACTTGAAACAAACAGGTTCAAAGAGTTGGATCATTGTTTTGTGTTTAACTCAAAGGCATAAAGACAATTAGTGCCACATAAATAAGCCAACATCCCCTCAAAAAATAAGCCAACATATATTAATGTTATTCACGTCTACTCCTACTTTTATCATCAACCCAAAGTAAGCAACCTGGATAAGATTCTTGTCACAAAACTATATATGCCCAGCAACAGCACAACTCCTTAACCCCCATTCAAGCCAACAAACCACTGATACGATAATATTTGCATCCAGGCAGGCTGCAGTATGATGCATATATGTCACTGGGTTCGCACATTCTACTCGGCGGCTTCTGCATCCTCCTCAGGTCGTCCAACTCTTGTGTCTACATCAAATAAAATAGCTATTATCTCATAAAATGTCCTTGAAGCAAGAATTAGTACTCAAGAGGAAGAGCATTCATGTTGTCCACATTGAGTACAACAGGAAAAGCAAAACCTAAAGCAATATACTACTTTTTCAAGTATGCTTTGGTCAAGTACTACCTTATTATTACTTGCTCTATTCTCTTGTTCTTTTGACATGGTACGAATGCACTTTGATTAATTACTTCATATTTAAATGCATGCTAGCAAAATATATTACACGCATAATGACAAGGAAACAAGAGTGACGACACATTTACTGCTATGAATTTTCACGAAGAACGCAAATAATTTTATGCATTAGTCGTCGACATTTTAGTGGAGGTGTCTTTATTCTGTTAACAGAGTTCAGGTTTTGTTTTTGCAAGTACAGTTAGAAACACAACGTTTGTCTGAAACTCACACAAAACAGTATATTGCATAATGAGTATTGGTACTACTCTGCCAAAAGGACTCTTGGTACTGTTCTGCCCTTGTATCAACATATCAAGCCTATCACCCTAAATAAAGTTACTACATTCTAGTCCTAGTTTGGTCATTCGGACCATCATAAACAAAGAACTATAATGATCAGCCCTAGATCCTTAAATGGCATTTTATTACCCATATGCACATGGCGCTGCATTTGTTCTGGAATACGAGCGGTAATTAAGTACCTGTGGTAGTGTTGAGGCGTTTGGAGATCCCAGTTGCAAGGTAGCATCGCATGGAGTAGAGGGTGTTCTTTTCGGGGTCAAGCTTGGCCACTCCTCGCAGCTCCTTGTTCCTGACGTCAACAGCGACCATCATTCCTCCCGTCTTAGCACCCCTGCCAGCAGCGTTGCCCAAGAGGTAAACAACATCATCATCGATGCAACTCAAGGCCGGGTAACACAAACGCAGGCGACCTAGGGACAAGGAAGAGGTTGCCCCTTGACCTTGAGCCTCCTCCCTGTGTTCATCACCGCTGTTGCTGAGCATGAGGCTATGAAGCAACTCGTAATGGTGACTTGGGTTGGTGTCAAGATGGACTTCACGCGATTCAGCAGTGCAGTCACGGCGCCAGTCGTCCCATGAAGTGACCGGGATAGGCATGCTCCATGTAGTGATTCTCCACGAACCAGGGTGGAACACGGAGCGTCGCCGTGTCGGCTGAGGTTCTCTGCTGCGGCGAACCCATTCAAGGTATGAAGTAGGATCTGCAGAGGTGGAGGTGGGTATGGTGGTGGTCACCGTTCTTGGTGAAACGATCTCCATCTCCAGATACTTGATGGAATCCTTGTGTTGGCTGATGGCGATGTCCCGACAAAAGGACACATCTCCATTGAGGTACATCCTCCAATTGCCCTTGGCCGGCCACGGCAGCGGCATGTCGCGGAGCTTCCTTGGAGACATTTCGTCGAGCACGTCGCAGAGGAGGATGCCGCGCCAGAGATCAACCCAGCCCACGGTGCCCTTCGCACCTCCGAGCGTGATGGTCTTGGTGGTGACGTGGTACAGCTGCCTCTTGGCTGAGTCCGGGATCGGGCACAGCCTGTCCCTCACCGGCTCCTCCACGGACACCTCCTCCGATGTCCAACTCCCAGACGAACAAGAAGATCTGTACAGGCGCAGCGTGGAAGTGAACTCACTCCAGACGTGGAGGGCGGCCACGACGTAGCGGTCGTCGCCGCAGCTGAGTATGGCGAGCTGGTGGTCACCGAGGGTAGGGGGAGGCGGGTTGGGGAGCAGATCCAGTTTCGGAGACGGGGGATCCGGATGGTAGACCAAGTAGTCGTTGTCATGCGGGGCACCAAGCTGATCGATGGGGACTCGGAGGAGGAGGAGGAGCTGGCCGTCGGCGTCGTCGACGGCGGCGGCGATGGCTTTAGGCGCGCCAAGCAGATTGCCATTGAAGGATGGGAGATCGGGGCAGTGGACGGAGAAGTGGGAGAGGGCAGGCGGGGACGCCTCCCACAAAGTCACCTCGATGGGATGGCCGGCGCTCAACCTGCAGCTGGCGGTGGAGGCGTTCTTGAGGGTGGACGTGTAGCCCCGGACGCCGAGCAGGAGGCTGCTGGCCGTCTTCTCCCCGGCGGCGCCGCCAGTCGCGGCCATGGCGTCGAATTAGGGATTTCGATTTTGGGGGTAAGGAAGGGGAATACAACAAACAGACGTTGACGGGTGGAGCGAAGGCTTTTATTTGGGATGCCCGCACCCGGGGTGATTAGTCCGCAAATGACCTAATTAGCGCTAATGGTAATATGTACTGGAGTAATATTTTTTTTAAAAAAATACATCAATAATTATTTTTTTAGGATAGTTCACAGTTTTAAAAAATAGTTGAAAGATCATGAATTTTCAGTTGAAATTTTCCATAATTCGAGTTGAAAGTTTTAGAAGTTTGAGTTAGAAATTTTTTTAATCGCGTTAAAAGTTTTTAAATTACCAGTTGAAAGTTTTCATAATTCAAGTTGAAAGTTTTTAAAATCAGGTTAAAAGTTTCAAAATTCGAGTTGAAAGTTCAAATTTCATGTTGAGAGTTCAAAGTTTTCAAATTTTGAGTTAGTTTTAAATTTTAGGTAGGACTTTTTTTTATTGAAATATGTAGATGTCACACCCTAAAAATCCAAAATATATAAATTGTTGTTTAATTGGAATTATTAGAATTTATTTTTTAAAAGCCTAGAAGAGAAGATCTAATTTTAATTAATAAATTCCAATATAAAATGGGGCCAGATAAAATTTCATTAAATATTTTGCTTAATTCTATAATTCCTAGATTTTTTCTGGGATTTATTTGAGCTAAGGAAGTATTTTTAATAAATGGAATTGCATTTCATGAATAATTTAAATTGAAAAAGGTTTTTTAAAAGTCTCTTTTGGCTTTGGGCCGAAAGTTGGCCCAAAACCCCCTCTCTCTCTCCCCGGCCCAAGTCGGCCCAGTCCAGCAGCAGCCGTCCCTCACGCGCGCGTTCGGTCGCTGACAGGTGGGTCCCGCCTGTCGGAGTCGTCGTCTTCCTCGCGTCGGCCGCCGCCCGAACCCTAGCGCCGCGCCGCCGCCGTCTCCTTCCAAATCCGGCCGCTCCTTTCCTTCTCCGGTGAAATCAATTGAGGGGAAACAATCTTCGGGATCTCCTCTACCTTTTCTCTTATGGAATCGTCGGCTAATTTCGCTTGGAAAGTGTTTGATTCGAGGTCGATTCGGATCGGTCTCTCTCTCCGAGCCCCGATCTTTCCTTCTCGTCGCCGGTCGCCGTGGGCCTTCGCCGCCGCCCTCCAACCCCTTTAAAAGGATCCCCGGTGTCTCCTCTACCCGTCGCCACCCTCGCCTTCGTCTCTCGCCGTCGGAAGCGCCCTAGCGCCGCCGTCGTCGCCGCCGCTCCAGCCGTGCTTCGCCGTCGCTCCAGCCGTCGCCGTCGCTCGGGGAGGTCACCATCGTGGTCGCCGTCACGTCGCCGTCCTCGTCCGCCCCTTCGCCGTCGCTGAAGATCGCCGGAACACCGTCGCCGCCGTCGACCCGATCTTCTCCGCCGCTTCAACCTCTTCGCCGTCGCCGTCCGTTGCTCTTCCGCCGACGTTTTGGTCATCGGTGAGTTCGCCGCGATGCCCGCATCGTGCTGGTGCCCTCCGTTCGCGTCGCCGCGCCGTCGTTCGCCGGCGAGGTTGCAAGCCCGAGCCGCCGCCGGTGGTGACGTCATCGCCGACGTCATCGGGACCGTCCGCCGTGAGCCGGCCGTGGATCGGTCAATCTCGGCCGTCCGTTTTGGATGGATCGATCTCGGCCGTTCGTTCTCGTGAACCGCTGCCGTGCGCCCGGTCCACCGCAAACCCTAGCCGCTGACGCAATAATTCCTTTTTCCTTTTCAAAAATAATTCATTATTGCGTCATAATTCAATTAAAATCCATATAAGTGTTTTAATCCGATTTAATCTTTAAAAATTCATAACTAATTCATCTTAGCTCGGATTTAGTTGGTTCAAGTCTCTAAATTTTTCTAAAATTGAGATCTACATGTTAAAAATATCCACATGTACTGTTCATGCTTGTTTATGTGCTGTTTTGGTGATTTTGCTCTTTCCTGTTTAGATTCCGACGTTTCTGGAGAGCCCGTTTTCGCAGGAGAAGAATTTGAAGAGTTCCAAGGCCAGCAAGGCAAGTCACACAGATCCCAAACAACCCTTTGAGCATGTTGATCCCGTTTAAAGCTATTGTTTCTATTCAAATATTGCATTTATTTTCGAATGTCATTGGGTGGAATTAACCTATTGTTTGTTATAGCCCTTTTTGATCTTGATTACTTTATTCCTTGATACCTTGGGTTATTTTAACTTGACTAGTTGAGCTATATATATTGGTTCAGCTAGATATTAGATGTGATTGCTTAGCCATGCTTAGAAACATTAGCACACTATTGGGATAACTTATGACTCACTATTATTTAATGATGGCTTATTGTTAGTTCACGATGGTCAAACGTGATTGGTTAATTAATTACTTGCCAACTAAAACTTGATAATGGTGGGTTGTGAGCACATGGTTTTGAGAGTCGTGCTCATGACAATTAAGGACCGGTTCACGAGTTTCGGTTGTGAAACATTAACCGTGCCAACCACAAGCCAGCGTGGGCAACGGCTTTACCTTTTGTATAGCATGGTTCATTGCGGGGCACCAGACTGAGAAGTGGCGGAGATAAGCCCACGGGGGTCGCTGGGGAGTCCATGCCTTGTTTATAAGGGGGTGATTATGATCCAGGAAAGGTGCGCTGTAGTGGATTGTGTTGTGCGAGGGGTATTGTCACAGCTCCTTTCCGAGGTACCGTGGTGGTATTGAGGCACATGGTGACATGATGTGGGGCTGTGTCTTGTGGGTACAGTGGTACACCTCTGATCAGAGTAAAACTATTCGAATAGCCGTGCCCGCGGTTATGGGCGGGTCTAACAATGTCTTTCGTGATTAGTCTCACACTTCTCACCATAATAAAAGATGCTATAACTGGTAATAATTTGTTTAGCTCCTGGTTTGGAGATGGATCTGTACAGCCGGGTATGGTTGTTCAGAATTGTTGGGCCTTTACAACAGGGTATGTTGTAGAGCGTTGGATTAATATTGTTTAATTATTACTTAACTGTTTTATAAATTCTGAAATGTTTATTAAATGCTGTTTATGCAAATGAAACCCTACTATGCCACCCTTTGTTATCCTGTGCACTTGCATATTTGCTGCGTGACTTGCTGAGTATGTCATATACTCACCTTGCAATCATTCATCAGAGGAAGAGTTCTACAGTGAAGCTGATGATGTGGAGGATTAGGTGTAGCCCTGGTCAAGCTGCCTGTGGAGTGGAGTCGTCTGCGCCGTTTATCTTATTTTTCCGCTGCTTAGATTTTTATTGATTGAGAGGAACTATCTACCTCTGTAATGACATTTTATTCGCTTATTAATTAGAGTAATAATTGTACTCTATTATCAATTTGTTATTGTGTGACTCGGCTGATTCCTGGACGAGGGTTCACACACATGTAAGCGTTTGGAATTTTGGATAGAAATTCCGGGCGTGACAGTAGATCTTTACCTATCATAAATGTTTAAGATGCTTTTGCCAAGTATTTTTGTACGTTGTCCCAGTATAATGCGCTGCGCAGTCCAATTTCCTCCCTGTGCGTATTTTTTTACGATTTTCCGGTCCGATTCCTCCATATCGCCCCCTCCCAAATTGCTCCACGTTTTCCGTTTTCCTGTCCAGATCACATCATGTCCTAGCAAGTAGAAAAAATTTTCTCCTCACATCAGTTCAGGCCCATGTAACCGCCACATTCCAGACCAATTTTACATACATACATACATACATACATACATACATACATACATATGTATATATATATATATATATATATATATATATATATATATATATATATATATATATATATATATATATATATATATATATATATATATATATATATATATATATATATATATAGACTAGCAAAAGTGACCGTGCGTTGCACCGGGTGTTTACGGAGTGTGTATAGCGATCAAAAAGTATTGTTTGGTTTAGAGAACTAATCTGCTCAAAAAAATTGTTTGTTTTTAGATAAATAATATGCTCTATATTTGCGCACAGAGTGATGTCACGATGGATAAAATTTAACTGAACAATTTTTTAAACAGTCTAGTATTTCAATAATAATCACAAAGTTTTTTTTTAAATATTCCACTTTACATGTGTATGATATGAGCGATGTTCCTGACGCGTTAGCGTAACGATTGTACTACGGTGGATAAATTTAACTGATCGATTTTTAAGCAGTTTAGTATTAAAAAATAATAATCACAAATGTTTTTTTACAGTTATTCCACGTATACGTGGATGATATAAATGTTGTACCTGATGCATTGGCGTAATCTCTAATATCGAAATCTCTGCGGATTCGCGTGCAAACAACCCCTCCACGTGGCACAATACGATTCCAGCGTTAGTCCTCTCCCTCAGCTGTCGGATCGATGATGAACGGTGTGGAATAGCTGCGGTGGACCTCTTTGTAATATGTGAGGTTTTAGGGGTCTTTTTAAAAAAGTTATACCCTGCTATGCCCTTCTCTCCGCCGGCAGCCCCGCCCCCGCTTCCTCCGCCTCATTCGTCGGAGGTCGACCTACGCCGATGTCGCCGCCTCTTCCTCCTCCTCACGCTCCAGCTCCAGCTCCACCTCCGCCCCTCCGGCGCCCGAGGCCGACCCTCCCACGCGCCGGCGCGCTGTTCTGTGCGTCTCTCCCCTCAAGCTCGGCGGCAGTGGCACAGATTCACCTCGTCGCTGGATGTGGCGATGAATTCGGTTGCCGTGCTTGGGGATGGGGAGGGTGAAATCACGTGCATCGCTACGTCCGTCTTTGCCTGCCTTTTGATTCGCCAGCCGCCTCTCTCCCCAAGCCGCGGCACCGAGGGGATCTTGGACGGAGGCCACTGGCCGTGCAGCAAAGGGCGTGGCTGAGGACCGCGCTACCGCTGCCGGATGACGTCATGCAGGAGCAGGAGCTCCCTCCCCTGCTTCCCTATGTGTTCACACCACAGGTGATTAATTCCACCTGTAAACGGAATCGGAATCGGAATATATAAAGCGGCGCACATGGGGCGAGCGAGGAGGGGTGCCACGTAAGGATTTTGCTACAGTATATACAGCGCGCGGGGTGGCATTTTTGTGAAAAGGCCCTCCGCTTCGCGCGTAATTCGGCCGCCGTCCTCCATGAACAGTCCCACCGAGTTGTCTATTTACGTTTAGGCCTCTGGTGAATACAGTTATTGCATAGGAGGAAGGGAGATGTGGCGAGTTAGGGTCGCGCTGTAAAACTTGAAAGACGAGGGTCTTTTTCGCAAAAACGCCGTGCGCCCAGCCCCAAGCCCCCAACCTGCCCGCCGCTGCCTGCTCGTCTCCTCGTCCCTCCCGTCCCCCGTCTCGCCCTCTCCCTCTCCTTCTCCCGCCTCGCGTCGCCGCCGCCGCCGCCGCCCCGCGCGCCGCCCCTCCTCCCTCTCCCTCAGCCATCCTCCTCCTCCGCCGCCGGTCCATTCTCCGCCCTTCACCGCCTCCGTTGCCGGCCACCACTGCCCCCGTCCACGCCTCGCGTCGCCGCCCCCATCCCCGTCCCCGCCCCGTCGCTAGGGTTTCGTCACGAGCGACCTCCCGCCGTGGAAGCTTCCACCTTCCTCCTCATCCTTGTCCTCACGGCCGCGGCGTTCGCGGCGTAGGCGGCGGGGGACGGGTGCAGCGCCGGATGCGAGCTCGCGCTGGCCTCCTCATCCTCGAGCGCCTCCACCCCAATACTTTCTTCGTCCTCGCCTCGTCGCGTCGCTCTGTCTTCTCCCCTCCCTGCCTCTTCGGTTGATGTCTTCATTTCTTCCCCTTTCGTGCGAATGGGACCAACGGCGGATCAAGCGAGGGCGCCGCAGATCGACTGGCGGCACAGCTTCTCCCCATCCTTTGGTGCTGCATTGCTGGTATCATCGTCGTGTTTCCCGCTGTTGGTGCGTGTCTCACGGAGGTAAGGTTTGCAGCGTGCATAATGATGTGCGGTTGAAGTTGAACTCAGTTTTGTGTTCCTTTTTTGATATTTCGATTTTCTTCTTTTCATAGAAAGAATGGATTGGAGTAAATCAGCAGCGGTGTGGATTGTGCTCTGACCTCGGCAGGGGCGGATACAAGAACACAGCGATGAGATCCGGTGCGGTTTGTGGCGGACCAAGCATGCCGGCCGATGGAGATGGTTCTCTGCATCTACGCATTCCCCACCAACATGCCGCCCTTCAGGTACAAATCAAGTCTGATAAAACACTGCCATCCTTCTTGTGTTACATGTTCTGTGTTACATGGTGGCCTCCTCCTCCACCACAGCGGCGGTGTCGGCAAACAGATTTGAGAGGTAAAAACATCCCTTCTTGTGTTGCTTTACGGCCATATTTGAGAGGAGAATGGCATGATGCTGCAGTTTGATTTCACCGGCTTTCCTGCTTGCCGTATTTGTAATCTCAACTTTCATTTCAAGTGATTGTTGGGGCCAAACCTATGGTGGCTAGTCGCTGAGGTGGTGTCATTAATGGAGGCAAAGAGTGGCAAGTGGTGACCAAAGCGGAAGGACCTGGTGTGTTGCGCGTGCGCCGGCCACTGGCGGTGCGAGGCCACGGCGACGGTCATGCTGCCATTATCCAAGTATGGCTGCTGACCAATTTCTTCCCTGAAGTAGGTGAGGTTAGCCCGATAGGAACACATACCACCTATATTGTGATATTTGGAGCTAGGGCACATTCAGTCCTGTTATTTGATCTGTAGCATCAAGGTTGTAAAATTATCAGTTTTGCAGAGGATTTTTGGTCATCAAATTGGAGTTGATGATATTTTTTGAGACACTGAATTAACTAATATCAAATATATAATCTGGATTTCCCTTCAACTCAAAGCTTGTTGTTGTCTTGTTGTCTGCGTGCATGCTGGGGTGGCTCTTCTGCGGGCGATCAAAAGGGCAGTGACAGCATGTATTGACGAACGCAATGTGCTTGCTGGCCGAATAGACATGAACACATATCACTGAGAGGGAGTGAAACAGTGTTGACGAGTAGCCTGCTTTTGGGTTAGTTCTTGATCAAGCTAAAATGCACTTCTTTTTCTTGATCGGTATAAAGGGCACCCTTTTTTTTTCTTGCAGCATTTTCATATGCACCCAATATTGCCCACACGGCCACACCACCATCATCTATAGGCAAGTAGTATGTTCATGTGCAAATTTTGCAGGGATCAAATAAATGTCATTTCCCTGATCCATTATTTGGCTATCTCGTGTACTTGATGCCGATTTTTAATTTCTTATTGCTGCATGAACTATTTCTTTTGGACGGTCAGAGTCTCAATCCTTGCCATCATTAACCGAGAATCTTTTTTCCATGATTCTTACTGTTTCAGGTGATAGAAATAGCATTGTAGTAGGGTGGTAATAGCAAGAAGCCGAAAGGTAAGGATCAGGCTATAACGTTGGGGCATTGGCAACTCAATTAAAAGGTAAGTATCTATTGGTCACAGAGCTTGACAACTTTGAATCTTTGATGATCGTATTGTACCATTGTTTCAGTTGTAGTGGCCATTGTTCCTGTTAAATGCAAGTTGATACTAATAAACCCATTGAATAGAGGCCTTCATATAATTCAATGTTTAAGAGAAACCAACCGTGGACTGGAGCTCTCAGATTAGTTTATTCAAGCCACTTTTTTCTAGCATGCAATTATTTCGTGGCTTATTGCATTCCCTATAATTTTCATTGACTTAGAGGAGGTTTGGGGCTTTTTATTTTTAATGAGGTGCAACAATCTGTCCATCTCACTCGTTGGTGCAATTACATTTTTTGCTTGATTTTCTTCACTGCTTTATGACGACTGAGATAAAAACTTATCTGTGCAGCTTCATGTTTCTGATGCAGGGGTAGGGTAGTTGTCTGGTTGTTCATGTTCTGATTTAACTCATTAGTGTTGTGCTAAATGGAAGGTCAAGCTGCTCTACATGCAGGCAAGAACAGACAAGCCTGAAAATTTTTGTGGCAAATTCTTAGCTCAACCTGAAATTCCGAAGCTGAAATCTGTATTCAGTCTTCAACTCTATGCTCCGACGACGCTGGCGCCGGCTCACGACTTCTGGCTGCTGCGGTACACCTCCATTCTCGGTGATGGAAGCTTAGTGGTTAGTTGTCTGATCATGGAGCGCAAAACAAATTATCCATGTGCTGATGTGCAATTAATACCAAAGTATTTGTGTGTCACTATGATGTCTTGTCTGCTTGCCTGAATGTTCTTGTTCTGAATTCTGAAGGTGTGTGAGAGATCACTCAGTAGCAAGCAAGGAGGCCCAAGCATGCCACTTGTCCAGCCTTTTATCAGAGATGAGATGCTTCCCAGTGGGTTCTTGATCCGACCTAGCGATGGTGGAGGCAGCGTGATACACATCGTTGATCATATGGACCTGGAGGTAATAACTAATAACCATTACAATTTCTTATCCAAATAGTTCATTCATCTAGCAGAAAGAAATTTCAGCCAATTTTTTTGTGTTCACAGCCTTGGAGCGTGCCTGAAGTTGTGCGACCTCTGTATGAATCTTCTGCCTTGGTTGCGCAGAAGATATCGATGGCGGTACAGTAATTATAGTACCCTGTTCTTGATGTTCTTGTTGATTTGTAAAAATTATTGCCTAATTCAGTCATGCAAAATTCAGTCTTTACGCTGCCTGAGGCAGGTTGCCTACAAAGATACCCGTTCTGTGATCACAGGATGGGGAAGGAAGCTTGCGGCTTTGCATGCTCTGAGCCAAAAAGCTCACCACGTAGGACTCCTGAACAGCAGATGCTTCTTGGTTCTTGCCATGAATCTTCAGTTCAAAAGTGTGAAAAATAATTTTGCATGCTCTCTTTTCAGAGGCTTCAATGAAGTTCTCAATGGGCTTGCGGATGATGGATGGTCCGTGATCGAGAGCGATGGCATCGACGATGTTTGCATCTCTGTCAATTCATCCAAAGTGACCGGTTGCAATGCAACATTCAGCAGTGGACTCACTATTGTCAGTACCGGTGTTCTTTGTGCCAAGGCATCCATGCTGTTGCAGGTTAGCTTCACTATGAAACTAGAATTAGTACTTTCTTTTTGTTTGTTTTGTAATTGCCAATATTTTTCATACAATATTTCTTCTGCTGTTTGCTAGGATGTCTCTCCTCCATCACTACTGCAATTTTTGCGCGAACACCAGTCACAATGGGCTGACGATGAAACCAAACTTCTGCAATTTACCCATGTCTCGTCTTGGAGGATTCAGTGGTCAGGTCATACTTCCTTTAGCACACACTTTTGAACCTGCAGAGGTAAGTCCATCTTCTACTGTCTGTCGGTTACAAAAAAGGTCCTGTCCAATTCTGTTTTCCTGCTCGATGTTTTGGTGCAACCATCTACTGTTTCAGTTCCTGGAAGTTATCAAGCTAGGAAACACCAGAAACTACCAAGATACACTGGTGCACCGTGATCTGTTCCTCTTGCAGGTGACTTCTTGATTCATGAAACTTATCACCAGTTGAAGAATCATTTTCTTTTTTCCTCTGTAAAACTTGTGTTCTTGGCCTGATTGCAATGGCAGATGTACAATGGAGTAGAGGAGAGCAGTGCAGGAACATGTTCAGAGCTAATCTTTGCACCCATCGATGCATCGTTCAGTGATGATTCTCCGCTGCTGCCTTCCGGTTTCTACATCATCCCTATCGATTCTCCTCTGTAAGTAAATCTCACACAATTAGATAATACACTAGCATTTCGAATCAAATTTTCTAAAATTTTTATGCTATAAAAAACATAATTCTTCTGGATTTTCTTTCCTTGCAAATGTTAGGACACATCTAGCTCGAACTGCATGCTAGATCTCGCTTCCATGCTCGAAGCAGCGACGCCATGGAGCAGGATCAGCGGCATCAATAGCAGCGGCGAGCTCCAAGGCGGTGATGACGATCGCGTTCCAGTTCGCGTTCGAGAGCCACCTGCAGGGCAGCGTGCCCGCCATGGCGCAGCAGTACATGTGCAGCATCATCTCATCGGTGCAGAGGATTGCCGTGGTGCTCTCATCCTCCCGCCTCGTCCCTCCCGGCGTTGCCGCCGCCACGCAGCACGCGCCGGCGACTCGGTGCTGCCCAGATGGATTTGCCAGAGCTATAGGTTTGTGGCTTCGCAGCTGCTTGTAATACAGTTCATATCTGTAAGATTTTTTAAAAAAAAACAGTTCGCTTTTCAGAACTCATGATGCTTTGCTTATGCAGATTTCATTTTGGAGCTGAACTCATCAAATCTGCAGATGCCAACAGCAGCAGTGAATCGGTTCTGAAAGCAGTTTGGCATCATCCCAGTGCCATACTCTACTGCTCTCTCAAGGCTTCTTCAGCCTCTATTTTTCTTTTTCTGATTAAGATACAGATTTTACCTAGATTTTTATAAATTCGTTTTTTTAAACTGTTGAACTGTATATTTCGAACGAAAAAAATTTATATAGAAGCTTTAATTATAAGATAAATCTATTTTTCAATTTTAAAATAATTAAACCTTAATTAGTGAGATGTTAATGATTTTCTCGTTTTACCTGTCCGAACTTAATCTTTTATCTTAAACTCGAATGGGGCCAGTACTCAATACTGTTATGCATGGAGGATTGTTTGTTATCTCAATTTATTTCAGGGACTTTTGAATCTTTTGTGCAGCTTGACTGAAATTTTGTTGACACAAATTCACCTTAAAGTTGACAGTGTTGCACACCATTAACCATTTGATTTTTCATGTAGGTGATGCCAGTGTTCACGTTTGCAAACCGAAGACGGAGGCGGCGCCAGGCACAAGATGGCGGAGGAGGTGAACAAATCTATGATCATCAGGAAAATCAATCAAATTTATGTTACCTAATCTATCCAACAAGTGAACAAATTGGAGGCAGCTAAGACTACATAAGAAATTGAAAAGCACGGCCATACTCTTTTGACTAAGTTTCGAAGTCAGGCTTGCAAGGATAGACTAAAGCTCTTATATCAGTCTTTCTTCTCTTAGCAAATTCTCATTGCTAGATCTCAGATCATCTTGCAAACCTCTTATATCATTTATATCATTTTCCATATGCAAATCTGTGGTTCATCTCTAAATTGTAATGACTGGGTAAGCTCTCTGGTCCTCCCATGTCCTTGACAATAACAGTAATATCCTTCAACTTTTCAACTTATCTTCATTCTCACAGGTAAGTCTTGTAATTCATCTTCTATTTGTGCTAGCCTTGATGTTAAGTCTGCATTTATAACGGTACTCTCTTGAGTTTCTAAACTAACTTCATCAATGGATTATTTGACAGGTGATGCCTGGTAAGTCTTGTAATTCATCACAGGTAAGTCTTGTAATTCATCTTCTATTTGCTGCACTGGTGATGCCTACAAAGAGCTCACTGCGACGAACTTCATCAACTCAATTCTGAAGGTCGACCAAAACAAGCAAGATTATCTGACGATACAAAATCATTAGAAAGATCTAAATTATGTGTATTTGCAATCCGGTGTGCGTTTGTGCAGGGGTCAGGCATGAGAGAGGATATTGTGTGTAGGTGATCGATGGATGCTATGAACTACCTCTGCAGTTAGAAATGTGTTAGATCTTGTCTCTGCAAAGATGAACACCTTTTCTTACTTGTTCAACTCGATCAGCATGCAGTATCCTGTTCAATTTTTTTCCCCTTCAGCCATTCAGAAATTCAGAAGTGGCTATCATGCTTTAATTTTGTTTCAATCAGTAGTAGTATTTGTTATCTTTGAGGGACAGATGGGCTTGTCTCTTGTCAGCATTCACCTTAGCTTTACCTCTTACTAGTATATTTTATCACTGAGTGCGTTTATGCTCATAGGGCATATATATCTTATGTTGGATATAAGTTTTTTTTTTTTTTGTCTTGTTTAGTTAAACTGAAGATGCATGGCCGACTGAACATGAGAAAAATATCATTTCGTTTGGAATGTCATGGAAAGCACTTTCTGAATGGCTAACAGGATATAATAAATATCAGCTCTCACCTTTGTCCACTATTGATAGAAAAGGAAAGGCAAGAAGATTGCCTTAATTAACCTAATTGTCATCAAATCAAAGTGGCCGGCTTATCGAGAACCTAGCTTTGTCTAGAAACTTTGCCTTGAAATGAATTGAAAAATCATGCATGCACTTGGCGTGTGATTCTCCTCCTTCCTATTGACAAAATACTTTTCGCCATGTCAACGCCGGAATGATCAGTATACACTATCCATTGATGCAGATTACTGGCGAACAAGAGCAGCAGCTCTTTTCCTTTTAGTTCTTCTTAGCTAGATATGAGAAATTTTCTTGGCCAAACATTGTAGAGTTTAAACAAAATTCTTCGGAACTTACATGCCGGCAAGCAAAGGAACACAACAAAGTTTAGCCTAACTTATATATTGACCGATTAAAATCTGTTATGCATGTTAAGAATTGAGACAGAAATTTAAGCCAAAGAGATTAATCTCTCGTAGAACAGCACGCAAATAACAGACATGACAACAAGGAGCGGTAATTAATTGAGTATACCTGTAGTGGTAGTAGTGGTAATTAATTGAGTATACCTGTACTTGGGCCTAATCGGTGGCGCCTTATGCTGCGTTGTACTCAAGCCCAAAATCAATTGGGCCTTTCCAATTGAGCCAAGCCCGAAAACCTAGAAGATAAGACAGAACATCGGAGACTTTTGATTGGAGCTTCTCTGTCCCGCTGTCCGGAATGGTGCACTGTCAGCTATGTACAAAATATATCTTGAACTCCCTGCTGCAGAAGAGTTCAGAGTTGAGAGGGTATGATCTGCACACTAACATATTATTCCTGTTGCATAGATATTGTTGGATTGTCACTGTGTGTAAGACAAGTATTCTATATATACTATATAATCAGTTTTCTTTGGTAAAAAGTTATACTGTCTTGCTATGCTAGTCGATGAATCTGATGGCGGGCATTGTTCTGAGAATGAACTTAGAAAACACATTCGTTCAAAAAAAAAAAACAGTTTGAGGCAGCGGGGAGCAGATCCAGTTTGAGGGAGGACTCCAAGTGGTGAAAAATTCATCAACTCATTACTTGAAACAAACAGGTTCAAAGAGTTGGATCATTGTTTTGTGTTTAACTCAAAGGCATAAAGACAATTAGTGCCACATAAATAAGCCAACATCCCCTCAAAAAATAAGCCAACATATATTAATGTTATTCACGTCTACTCCTACTTTTATCATCAACCCAAAGTAAGCAACCTGGATAAGATTCTTGTCACAAAACTATATATGCCCAGCAACAGCACAACTCCTTAACCCCCATTCAAGCCAACAAACCACTGATACGATAATATTTGCATCCAGGCAGGCTGCAGTATGATGCATATATGTCACTGGGTTCGCACATTCTACTCGGCGGCTTCTGCATCCTCCTCAGGTCGTCCAACTCTTGTGTCTACATCAAATAAAATAGCTATTATCTCATAAAATGTCCTTGAAGCAAGAATTAGTACTCAAGAGGAAGAGCATTCATGTTGTCCACATTGAGTACAACAGGAAAAGCAAAACCTAAAGCAATATACTACTTTTTCAAGTATGCTTTGGTCAAGTACTACCTTATTATTACTTGCTCTATTCTCTTGTTCTTTTGACATGGTACGAATGCACTTTGATTAATTACTTCATATTTAAATGCATGCTAGCAAAATATATTACACGCATAATGACAAGGAAACAAGAGTGACGACACATTTACTGCTATGAATTTTCACGAAGAACGCAAATAATTTTATGCATTAGTCGTCGACATTTTAGTGGAGGTGTCTTTATTCTGTTAACAGAGTTCAGGTTTTGTTTTTGCAAGTACAGTTAGAAACACAACGTTTGTCTGAAACTCACACAAAACAGTATATTGCATAATGAGTATTGGTACTACTCTGCCAAAAGGACTCTTGGTACTGTTCTGCCCTTGTATCAACATATCAAGCCTATCACCCTAAATAAAGTTACTACATTCTAGTCCTAGTTTGGTCATTCGGACCATCATAAACAAAGAACTATAATGATCAGCCCTAGATCCTTAAATGGCATTTTATTACCCATATGCACATGGCGCTGCATTTGTTCTGGAATACGAGCGGTAATTAAGTACCTGTGGTAGTGTTGAGGCGTTTGGAGATCCCAGTTGCAAGGTAGCATCGCATGGAGTAGAGGGTGTTCTTTTCGGGGTCAAGCTTGGCCACTCCTCGCAGCTCCTTGTTCCTGACGTCAACAGCGACCATCATTCCTCCCGTCTTAGCACCCCTGCCAGCAGCGTTGCCCAAGAGGTAAACAACATCATCATCGATGCAACTCAAGGCCGGGTAACACAAACGCAGGCGACCTAGGGACAAGGAAGAGGTTGCCCCTTGACCTTGAGCCTCCTCCCTGTGTTCATCACCGCTGTTGCTGAGCATGAGGCTATGAAGCAACTCGTAATGGTGACTTGGGTTGGTGTCAAGATGGACTTCACGCGATTCAGCAGTGCAGTCACGGCGCCAGTCGTCCCATGAAGTGACCGGGATAGGCATGCTCCATGTAGTGATTCTCCACGAACCAGGGTGGAACACGGAGCGTCGCCGTGTCGGCTGAGGTTCTCTGCTGCGGCGAACCCATTCAAGGTATGAAGTAGGATCTGCAGAGGTGGAGGTGGGTATGGTGGTGGTCACCGTTCTTGGTGAAACGATCTCCATCTCCAGATACTTGATGGAATCCTTGTGTTGGCTGATGGCGATGTCCCGACAAAAGGACACATCTCCATTGAGGTACATCCTCCAATTGCCCTTGGCCGGCCACGGCAGCGGCATGTCGCGGAGCTTCCTTGGAGACATTTCGTCGAGCACGTCGCAGAGGAGGATGCCGCGCCAGAGATCAACCCAGCCCACGGTGCCCTTCGCACCTCCGAGCGTGATGGTCTTGGTGGTGACGTGGTACAGCTGCCTCTTGGCTGAGTCCGGGATCGGGCACAGCCTGTCCCTCACCGGCTCCTCCACGGACACCTCCTCCGATGTCCAACTCCCAGACGAACAAGAAGATCTGTACAGGCGCAGCGTGGAAGTGAACTCACTCCAGACGTGGAGGGCGGCCACGACGTAGCGGTCGTCGCCGCAGCTGAGTATGGCAAGCTGGTGGTCACCGAGGGTAGGGGGAGGCGGGTTGGGGAGCAGATCCAGTTTCGGAGACGGGGGATCCGGATGGTAGACCAAGTAGTCGTTGTCATGCGGGGCACCAAGCTGATCGATGGGGACTCGGAGGAGGAGGAGGAGCTGGCCGTCGGCGTCGTCGACGGCGGCGGCGATGGCTTTAGGCGCGCCAAGCAGATTGCCATTGAAGGATGGGAGATCGGGGCAGTGGACGGAGAAGTGGGAGAGGGCAGGCGGGGACGCCTCCCACAAAGTCACCTCGATGGGATGGCCGGCGCTCAACCTGCAGCTGGCGGTGGAGGCGTTCTTGAGGGTGGACGTGTAGCCCCGGACGCCGAGCAGGAGGCTGCTGGCCGTCTTCTCCCCGGCGGCGCCGCCAGTCGCGGCCATGGCGTCGAATTAGGGATTTCGATTTTGGGGGTAAGGAAGGGGAATACAACAAACAGACGTAGACGGGTGGAGCGAAGGCTTTTATTTGGGATGCCCGCACCCGGGGTGATTAGTCCGCAAATGACCTAATTAGCGCTAATGGTAATATGTACTGGAGTAATATTTTTTTTTAAAAAAATACATCAATAATTATTTTTTTTAAGGATAGTTCACAGTTTTAAAAAATAGTTGAAAGATCATGAATTTTCAGTTGAAATTTTCCATAATTCGAGTTGAAAGTTTTAGAAGTTTGAGTTAGAAATTTTTTTAATCGCGTTAAAAGTTTTTAAATTCCCAGTTGAAAGTTTTCATAATTCAAGTTGAAAGTTTTTAAAATCAGGTTGAAAGTTTCAAAATTCGAGTTGAAAGTTCAAATTTCACGTTGAGAGTTCAAAGTTTTCAAATTTTGAGTTAGTTTTAAATTTTAGGTAGGACTTTTTTTTATTGAAATATGTAGATCTTTACCTATCATAAATGTTTAAGATGCTTTTGCCAAGTATTTTTGTACGTTGTCCCAGTATAATGCGCTGCGCAGTCCAATTTCATTTCCTCCCTGTGCGTATTTTTTTACGATTTTCCGGTCCGATTCCTCCATATCGCCCCCTCCCAAATTGCTCCACGTTTTCCGTTTTCATGTCCAGATCATATCATGTCCTAGCAAGTAGAACAAATTTTCTCCTCACATCAGTTCAGGCCCATGTAACCGCCACATTCCAGATCAATTTTACATATATATATATATATATATATATATATATATATATATATATATATATATACATGCTCCCCCTCACATCTATAGATGGCCATATGGCCCGAGGCCCACGGCCCGGCACGAAGCCCGCAATTTTGGCCCGGCCCAAGCACGGCCCGGCCCGACTAGGGTCGTGCCCGTGCCGGCCCGGCCCGACAGCCGGGCCATGCCTGGGCTGCACCCTCGGCACGGTGGGCCGGCCCGGCACGGCCCGATCAAATAAAAAAAATGTAGGGACAAAAAATAGACTTATATAATCGTATATGGCATGGCCCAAGAAAATAGGTATACAAAATAGACTTATTTCCAGCCATTTAAACACAACCCACAGAGCTGAGGGATCAAAAATAGACTTATTTCCAGCCATTTAAACACAGCCACAGAGTTGAGGGATAAAAATAGACTTATTTCCAGCCATTTAAACACAGCCCACGGAATTGAGGGACCAAATATAAACTCTTTATGTGAGGCAGCACAATAGCCCATCGTGCCTTCGGGCCGGCCCGGCACGGCCCGACTAGTATTGGGCCGTGCCTGGGCCGAGTATGCCGCCCGTGGGCTGGCACGGCACGGCCCGGTGCATCGGTCGGGCCGTGCCGGCCCGACAAGCCTCGGCCCAGGCATGGCCGGGCTTGGGCCGTGCCGTGCCGGGCGGCCCAGATGGCCATCTATACTCACATCCTACCGACCTACCCCCACCCCTCCCAACCCACCCCCGTGCACCTCAACCACCGGCGCCCCCTACCCCTCCCAAATTTACTAGTAAATTGTTTACTATCGAATCTACATGCTATAGCTATATATATTAGAAACCGTCCAGCCACTTTCCTCTCCCTGACTCCCTCTCCACATTTTACGGATCCGGCAGTTTCTCGTGCGGCGAGAAGAAGCGGTGGCGGCGGCTCGGGGCGACGAGCGACTGCGGGCGCGGCGTCGGCGGGCGGGAGGCGCGGCGGCTCCACCTCCTCCACCGCCGAGCGGCGGCGGGCGCGGTTTCGGGCTTCCTCCTGCTTCCTTCGGCGACGGGCGATGGCGACATCTTGCGCTAGCGGCGGGCGACGACGGCGCTCCCATCGGTCACTGGAGGCGGCTCGGACAAGGGCTCCCTTCCCTACTCCGGCCATGAATCAGTGACGGCACCGGTGGGATCTTGTGAGGAGGAGGTTGTGGTTGTCGACGGCATAAGGGAGCGGCGGGGCAGCGGCGGGTGGACGACGACGGCCTACTACGGGCTCGTCAAGCCATCCCCCGCCCGGATCCGGCGGTGGCCGTCCCTCGCGGCAGCGTCGGGCGACGCCAGCGGAGAGCACCGGGCGTGCACGTCGTGGAACTCCGAGAGGCTGCCCGGGGAGAGCGGGTTGTCGAGGCGGACATGGCGCGCGAGGGCATCCTTGGCGTCGTCGTCGTCTCCCCCGTCGAGCCGGAGCAGCAGCCGTCGGAGCGTGAGGTGATGCCGCCGCGCGGCGCCGATGGCGGCGAGCAGCGCGGAGCAAGCCTCGCACGCCTCCTCCGTCACATCAAAATACTCAATCAGCAGCGTCTCCACGCGGTGACGCCGCGGCCGCCGCCGCCGCCGTTGCTGGAGACGAGCACCCCGAGCAAGCGACTCCGGGCTCGGCTCGAGGACGAAGTCGTCAAGAACAGTATAAGAGCACGACTGCTCCGAGTCATCCGCCGCGCCGCCATCACCGCCGGCGTGCAAGAAGTCGTCCTCCCTGGCACCGCCGCGGCCGGCGCAGGGGGTGGAGGTGGAGAGCTTGAAGGAGGAGAAGGTGTGGGTGAGGTGGTGGTGGGCGTGAGACCATAGGTCGAGGAAGGACTTGGAGCGGAAGGCCTGGTTGTACTCCTCGTCGACGGCGAGCGGTGGCCTCGCCGGAGTGGCGGAAGGGGTGGAGTTGCTTCTCTCGATCATGGCTCCCTCTGCAGCATTGGCGCGAAGATGAGGAAGACGACGACCAAGTTAGTAAGTTATTAGTAGTTAGTTAAAGCAGCAAATTAATTAAATTAAGGCGGCAAACAACGCGGAAGAGCAAGCATGAGAGCGCGAAAGCGTCAAGAAATGGAGATGAGTCTCTTTGGGAGCACAGCTATCTCTATAGCTTGCTGTTGCTTGTGATGCAAGTGTGCAATTTAGCTACACTACCATTGACTCTCTAGTGTGCAACGTGTACAAGCTATTGGCTATAGCTTAGCTAGCAGATGAAACTTGAGGAAAAGCATGCATTTGTAGGTCGGTTAACCGGCCTAAATGTACCCTGTTTAGTTTTCAGATTATTTGTCCGATTATTGAAACAGATTATTTGCTCTACGCTTCAGAAAATACATTTCTGAAGAAAAGAAAAAAAATCTCTGTTGTATTGCTCATACCAATTGTATTAAGTTATTTGCTAAGTTTGTATCTCAAAATTTTTATACTTTTTATATATAATCAAGTGAATAATCCGTAGCAACAACCTACTCAATAATCTAAATTACACAGGACTAATTGGCTTACCCACCATAGTTATTTTAAGTGAATAATTGTGTGTGTGCTTCTTGATTAAAGTTTTGATTCTAGCTAGCTGCAGGCTTGCCTACCATAACTTTTGTTCTGATGCAAATGTAGGGATTAGTTAACGAGTATGAATTAAGGCGAGTGGAACATTGTAGGTAGTTTGATCTTTCAAAACGATTTGCGCAAACTGAACAAAACCGAAACACACAAGAGCTGACAAATATGGATTTTATTATGAGGTCATGCATGCATGTTGCTACTTAAAAAAAGTTTAAACATTGGCAGAATTTTATAATAAGCTTCCAGTATAAAACTGTTGAATTCAAAGATGCTATACATGTATAGCAAGTGTCTACTTACGAGTTCCGAGGCTAAATATGGATTTAGCCAACGAAGGTGACGACGAAGACCTCATCTGACTCGCCGGATGAATTAAACAGAAAAAAAGAAAAGGAGAAAAAACTCTCCAACTGTGTTATCTCGATCAACCGGCCGGTGCTCTGCTCTCACGACATGTGGAGCTTATTGGAAATTTCATTTGAGTTCATGCCTCTCCTCTTATATAGGGATCGACCCAGGAATGTAGCTATATAGCTAGCAATGGAGAGAGAGAGAGAGAGAGAGAGATTATTAGGGGAAGCTAGCTCTTGCAAGGCAAGAAACAAGATCCAAAAGCCAAGAAGAGAAAGGTGTCCTCTTTCTGGCACACACTGGAAAGGAGAAAAGATAAAGCAACACATCACAAGGAACACGAAAGCGATCCATCGAGCAATAGCAATATGCACACAACCTTACAATTTGCACCACAGATATGTGGCTATATATCTTCTTTATTATTTTGTTGGCATGTAACTGTGGTGTGTAGTGTTTGAGTAACATAACATCAAATATATGTTGAGCTTGACATGTAATCAATGGCGACTAATGATTCAACATAGAAATGTGCAGGAAATTGAGTGAGATTGCCTTATTTCTCTCGTTATGCTTATTTTGGGGAAAAAACCGCCGTGTGTTTAACCAGAGACATATATATTAAGTGGACGCAAAACATGGCGTTATAAAATGCTCCTTTGTTGCGGCTGTAATCAAGTTAAAGGAGATGGAGTAATTATATATCCGTGGCAAGCGAGTTTCATGCTTATCATGTTACGTGTTGTAGCTATCTCCCTAGTTTAGTGAATTGTTTTCATGTTATGCATACTCCCACTGTTTCAGGTTATAATATGTTTTTACTTTGATCAAAGTTAAACTGCTCTAAATTTGACTAAGTTTATGGATAAATTGCAGGGGTTTTCTAATATTATATAGCTTAAACTCATCGCATAAATTTAAGATTAAAAGTAATTAATTGTATCCATTCTTACAATAGTTATATGCTATTATGGCTCTAATAAACAACTATAGTTGACCACTTTATTTTATAGCACAAATTAAAACCACAAGAATATCGATATAATATTTATATATATTAATTAATAGGAATATGGGAAACATTACAATTGACATAGTCTTTTATATATCCTTTTCTTTTCTTTAATACATCCGTAAAAAAAATTAATCCTAACTATATATATATATATATATATATATATATATATATATATATATATATATATATATATATATATATATATATGCGTGTCCAGATTTATAGCTAGAATTTGCTTTTTATGGGACGGAATGGCAGCTAGCTAGCCAAGGTGGAGCACGGTGGATCGAACACTTGGAATTTTGCGGGAGGAGACTTTGCTGCTCTCGCTGCTAGGAGCTATATATACGTATTAGTTGTACGTACGTACGTACACAGATACTATGCGCGTAGTTAAAATTAATTTCACGCGCCGCTTGCTAAGCGAGGTCGTCATCCATCGATCAGGTAAAGTTAATTAAGCTTGGACGCGTCGGCAATTGCTATAGCTAGCTGGATCTCGATCGATCTCGATACGCATGAGATCGACGTAGCAGATCGATCGATCGATCGCTTGCCGTTGCCGCATGTAATTTGAAATATTTATCCATTATTAATTCACATTCATGCCGCGTCAGTACGCATATGCAATATCCGATCCGATATCGATTTGATCCCGTAATTAAGATATTAATTCTACGTGTTAGATAACCCATATGCATGCATATGGTTGATATCGATCGGCCGACGACTGTACGTAGTGCGTTGCATTAATTAGCTACGTACGACATATATGCATGTAGGCTCCCATGGTCTAATAAGCTAAAGAAAAAGTCAAATTTTAAAATTTTAAATTTATTTATTTTGAGATATAGCATTGGCTTTACTAATAAGCCAGACGATCGGTACTGTATCCACGATCCACACATACATAGTCTTTGCATGATCCAGCTAGCTCCGATGGCAAGCACCGCAAGCTCACGTAACCCTGCGGTAATTTTTTGCCGCTCACAATATAGGTATAAGAACTGAATGTAATATTTTTTATTACTATAAATCTAGACAGGCTATTAAATGATTCATTCGGTTGTAAGCTTTTATTTTTGCGACGAGAGGAGTAGTATTTCATCAGTATGTCGTTACGTGCCAAGCATGCATCAACTCATAATTGTTTTTGATCTGGGAGTACCTTTTACAAGCACTAACTTGCTCGGCATGGGCCGTAATGGATTGATGGGCCTTTGATCCCGACCCTCCCTGCTCCTGGTCAACAAGGCCCACCACCCACGGACTAATGGGCCAAATTCTACTGAAATGCCGTTACGGCCCAAATAATACTATATGCCGCACACTCGTTGCTATTTCCGATCTGGGCCAGAAAATATTATGCCGCACTACCAGCCCAGTACACTTCCAGCCCATCTTGATATGTATGGCCCGCACGTTCAGCGTAATCCCGTACCGCATCACATACGTGTGTCCAGATTATAATCACGTGGCTGGCTGACTGGCTGAATGGCGGGCGTCTACCTGGACCAAATCGTCGCCACGTCATCAATCAATCTATCCCTTTTAGGAAAATCAAAGAAAAACCCATGATTAAGGGGAAGGATGGAAGACGGCTTCAAAGTCGAAATGAAACGCATGTGCAGGAGAACCTTCGAATGGATCAACTCTACATATTTATAGATGGAGATGGACAGATAAACAAAGGCCCCCATCGGTTAGTCTCGCTTATTATAAGTCATAACGGGCTTATTTGCGATTAAAAAATAATATGTGAGTAAAACTTTTGTATATATGTTCTTAGTGATTGAAAAGCCAAAGTTGAAAAAAAAACTATGTTGAAAAAGAATCAAATTCAAATTTAAGTTTTTAAATTCAAATTTTGGCTTTGGCTTATAAGCTTTAGGGCAAACGATGAGGCCCAAACATGTGAACAAATGATCAGTAGGCTTTATTAGTACATCTTTTGCTTTTGCAATTACTTAGTTTACGGTGAGCATGTTTTCTGAACTACTTGTATTAAAATAGTTTAGTTTTAAAAGCTTTTTTAATAAAAAAAAGTATATATATAAGAATTCAAATGAATCTAATTTTTAAATTGCTTGCTTCGATTAGCTCAGTTCTATACTTCTATTTCGTCTGTTGGTCACGTTTAGCGACAGTCGGACCGGTGCTAAACCTTCTTCTTAGCTGTATATAGGTGACGTCGATGTGTGATGGTGGAATTTTTTCTTCTTTCCTAGCTACTCCCTCCGTTTCACAATATAGGTCATTCTAACATTTTCCACATTAATATGCATGTTACTGAATCTAGACATATATATCTATCTAGATTCGTTGACATCGATATGAATGTGGGAAATGCTAGAATGACTTACATTGTGAAACGGACGAAGTATTGCCTTTGAAGACTCTATCCTCGTAATTATTTCCTACTTTAATCAATAAATCATACCACTGATTGTTCAAAAAAACAAAAACCTTATCCATCATCAATGGTGTATTCTGCAAATAAAATCACCACAGCTTATATAATTGCATATAACATAGGTAGCTACAAGGATGAGCTTGATACCTATGCATGAATTAATTGATTTTCTATTTCATATAGCTAATGTAACAGCTAATTTACTGCATATACTTTCTCTCTTAGTGGCTACTCCCTCCGTAAAAAAAAAACCCAATTCTAGGTTTAAACCTGGACTCTGGGTTTTTTTTTGATGGAGGGAGTATATGTGAAATAACCAAATATTGCCGCTAAGTACCCTGCTATATCATTGACATTGCTCTAATCATTGATGACATATATAAGCTTGACTTGGTCAAAAAGAAAAAAAAATCTACCTTTTCCGCGCACGCATGCATATTGCTGTGCCGGTCGCCATCAGCAACCTTCTTTAATTAGCTTTCCAAAACTTCAATCACAACACAATAACATCCACCACAAAGCTAATTAAGCTAGTCGTAACAAACAAGCTAATATATGTCCACTGAACCATATTAATTCCAGTGATTAATCTCTTCTCCATCTCTGCCCTGCACCCTCGCCTCTGTTCGACAGGATGCCACCGTCGCCGCCGCTGCAGCTCGTCGCCCTGCTCCTCCTCTCTCTGCTCCTCCGATCCGCCACCGCGGCCGAGTACACCGTCGGCGATGGCCCCTGGGACACCGGCACCAACTACGCCACCTGGTCCGACAAGCACGCCTTCCTCGCCGGCGACATCCTAGGTTTCGATCAATTCGTTTCTTGGATTTGGATTGGATTTTGACGACGATATATATCCTACTAGCTACTAATGTTTGTGTTTGCGCCAGTGTTCCAGTACGTGAGGAGCCAGCACAACGTGCTCCAGGTGACGGAGGCCACCTACCGGTCGTGCGACACCGGCGGCGGCGGCGTCGCCGGCGTGATCAAGAGCTACGACACCGGCTACGACAGGGTGCAGCTCACGGAGCCTAACGCCACCTACTGGTTCATCTGCGACTTCCCCGGCCACTGCCTCGGAGGGATGAGGCTCGCCGTCAAAGTCGCCGCCGCCGCCGCCGGTGGCGGCGGCGGCGGCGAGGGAGCCCGCCGCCCAGCGGCGTCCCCTTGCATCCGCCGGCCGCCAGCGGCGCGGGGCGGAGCCAATGGCCGGCGTGGGGGTTGACTCTCGCCGTCCTCCTCGTCGTCTTCCATTATTGTATTATTATTTTTTGAGCTTGATGGTTTTGTTTTTTTCCGGAGAAAATTTAGAGACTTTGTTCGTTTGATTTGGGTGGGTTGATTTGTTCAACGAATTGTTCCCTACAAGCTGGTGATTCAACTGGTAAACAAAATAATTAACTATTGTCCAATTGATTGATTTTTAAACTTTACTCTCAGTATAATAAGGGTTGATGTTTTATTCTCTATTTTTCTAATAATACTAACTCTATACACGATTGCACATGCACTTATACAGATTTGTTGTATTAGAAAGTGACGCGCAATCATGTATCATGTAGCAACATTTTAGAACAGAAAAAGTAATGAACGACATTTTGTTTGAACAGTAATAAACAACAGACTTGGTGGACTTGATCAGCATTTTGTCTATATGTTATTACAACTTGGAGCTGGTCTTGGCAAGTTGGCATATCCTCTCTTCTACTGTGGGCCACTGGGCCTTAGTGGATTGGTTCAATTGGGCCCAAATACAGCCCAGCATAATGCGTCGTCGAGCCCTTCTACGTACCCTTTCTCGGAGATTGGCCTGGAATATTTTGGATGGATCGATCGAACGCCATGGCCGGCGCCGGCGCCGGTGAAGGCGGCACCGTCCTGGTGGGCGTCCGAGGCTACGACAGCGGCCACCGCGAGAAGGAGGGAGGCAGCACGGCCACCTCCAGAACAAGCAACGGGCGTCCCATCGAGATGACATTCTGGAACGAGGCCCCTCCCGCGCTCTCCCACTTCTCCGCCCACGGCTCCGATCTGCCGCCCGCCGCCCATGGCGATCTGCTCCTGGCGCCCAAAGTCATCGCCGTCGCCGACGGCTTGCTCCTCCTCAGAGTCCCCGTCAACCCCGTGCCCGGCGGCAAGAGTCTCTTCCGTCAGGACGACTACTTCGTCTACCATCACCATCAACCCGCCAGGCTAGATCTGCTCCCCAGGCCGTGCCAGCAATATTGCTTACGCGACGACGATTTCGCCATCGTTAGCATCTGCGGCGACAAGCAGCAGTACGTCGTTGCCGCCCTCGAGATGATCAACCTGCCCAGTCAATTCGCGCTGCACCGGTACAAATCTTCTTCTGGTGGTGGCGATGGTGATGAGATCGCCGGAAATTGGACGTGCGAGGAGGTGTTTGTGGAGGAGGCGGTGAGGGACAGGGTGTGCCCGATCCCTGACTCAGATGAGAGGCCCGTGTACCACATCACCACCAAGACCATCGTGCTCGGAGGCGCGAAGGGCACCGTCGGCTGGGTCGATCTCTGGCGTGGCATCCTCCTCTGCGACCTGCTCGACGAAATGTCTCCCCCAAAGCTCCGCGACATGCCGCTGCCATGGCCGGCCAAGGGCAACTGGACAAGATACCTCAGTGACAGCGAGTCCTTCTATCGGGACATCACCGTCAGCCAACACAAGGACTTCATCAAGTACGTCGAGATGGAAATCACCATGCCAAGAGTTGTGACCAAAACCATAATATCCTCCGGTGATCGCACCATGCCTGCAGATGATCCTCCTGATTCGTTCCTCGAATGGGTTCGCCGGAGCAGAGAACCTCAGCCTCAGCCGACGACACGGCAGCGCTCCTCCGTCCGGCGGCCTGGCCAGTGGCTCACTACATGGACCATGCCTATCCCGGTCACTTCATGGGAGGACTGGCGCCCTGACTGCACAGCTAACTTGCATGATTTCCATGTCGTCGACAACACAGCCCATCATGGGTTGCTGAATAAGCTCATGCTCAGCACCAGCGATGATGAGGAAGCCAAAGGGTCCAGCTTGTCCCTAGGATGCCTGGCTATGTCTTACCCCGCCTTGAGCATCGACGACGACGATGTTGTTTACCTCTTGTGCAATTCTGCCAACAGGGATTGTGATATGGGAGGAGTGATGATCGCCCTTGATGTCAGGAAGAAGGAGATTCAAGGAGATGCAATGTGAGTTATTTATGTATCTTGACTTACCTTTGCATCCGCTGTGTACTCGGCAATTGTCGAGTATTTGGGCACATTGCCAGTGATTGTTTGCTTTGAGTTCAACACAAAAGTCATTTTTTTGGAATGTCGGCCTAGCATTTAGTTTGAGTGAGATAATGAATTTAATTCATCACTTGATTCTTGATGAGTTGTTTGGTTTGAGGAATGGGATGGGATTATCCATTACCACCTCATTCCTCAACGCACATGCTATGCTATGTTGTTGGATGAAAATTACTCAGCAATAGTATTTTTTCATCATACTCATTAGAGGTAGTTAAGAACTTATTTACAGCTAACATGCTAACATAAAATTGAGCGTTAGTGAGCAGTTCCATGAGTAACATAAAAGAGTAAACAAAATTGAGCTAAGCTAGCAGCCCAATTTTCTGGTTTCTGGTGTAAGCTAAGACTTTGGTGCAACATTAACATTGCAATTCCTGCGGAGGATGGCAGGCCACTTGGATCGCGACAAGACGGCATTTTCAGAACGGCTACAGGACAGATTTCGATAGTTTGTTCATGCTCATTTGTTGGCTTATTTGGAGAGAGCGGAATGTTAGGATCTTTCAGCACATCGCCAAGTCGGTTGATTTGCTAGCAAACGGCATCAATAAGGAAATCGTAGTTTGGAGGGCAGCAGGGATCTTTTCCCAGCCTGGCGAGTAATCCCAATCAGAGGCGGGGCTTGCCACATTGTTTTCTATTTCCTTACCGTCTTTAAGTTTGTTTGAGACCAGCGCGATATCCTTCATATAGTTATAATTAAAACTTTATTTCCTCCAATCATAATGAGATTGGCCTGCCAATATTTGGCCGACCCGGAAAAGGAGTTCTGGTTCCTTCCATTGTCCCTCCCACTCAAAACATCATCAGATTTATCGTAAATAGGTAAAAGCGAGGAGTTCCACGAAAGAACAATAAAGAGCTAGCACATTCAGACGGCTACCTCTAACTTTTGTTTGTCGTTTTCATATCCAGGTTTGCCTCATTTTACACCATCCTCTCCTTTGAACAGTTCATATAATTATTCACACGTGTCAGTAAGGATATCCACCGAAGAAAAATAAAAGAGTGAACACATTTGAGCAAGCGGTATAATTTCTTTGAAGTTTTTTGCTTGTTGCTTTCGTCCAGGTTGTCTCCTTTTACACCATCGTCCTATGAACAGTTGACATTTATATCTTCAGCTATGTACATTATATCTTACGTCATCCTCCAATCAAAACGATCATCTTTGCCAAGAAGATCGTTCATATATACTAAACCCGTAGCAGCGTGTTCAATATGTGTATTTGAAATCTATCAATCTATCTATCTTATTATACGCGTGCAGAATTAGAATCAATCTCTAGCTAGGACCTTTACATGCAAACGGTCTCAAAAGAGTTTTGTCCGATTTCCTAAACCAATTAACCAGAGTTAGGTTCTAGACAAATTAGGCTATAATACATATATATATATTAATGAAGTAGCAGACAACGAACCACTGTAGAACCGTAATTTGGATGCGTTTTTGTTGATATGAAGATAGATGCTAGCAACGAGCGACGGAAATCCGAAGCAGCGGGTCAAGCCGTGCGGCTGCACAATGAGCCGGATTTGGGTGATGCACGTCAGCAACCAGAAAAGCATGACGGCATGTGCACGGATTTTTTATTTGATTTTGAAATAACACAATAAAAAATGAAAGAAGAGTTCATGCCGAACACAATTAAAGATTAATTAAAATCCATAATAAAAAATAAAATAAATTTAGAAATTAGAAAAATCAAATAAAAGAGTTCAAGTAAAAATACGTTTTACAAACAACTGAAATTAGGAATAAAAAATAAAAAATATTAGAAGAATAATTCATATAGACACAGTATGAGATTAATAGAAAATAAAATAAATTTCACAATTAAAAAAGAAAAAGAAGAGTACAAATAGGAATATAATTTATAAATAACTAAAATTCGAAATTAAAGAAAAGATTGTTGAAAGAAAAGATCATCTAGAACCCATCACGAGATAAATTAAAAATCAAAATAAAAATAAAATAAAATTTGAAAATATAAAATAATTATATAAGAGTGCAAGTATGAATAAAATTTATAAATAACAGAACATCGGAATGAAAAATATGATTTTTCTTTAAAAAAAAGGTCCATATAGAACACAACAATGATAAATGATAATAAAGAGGGAAAAACAATAAGTTAATAGAGGAGTAGGGTGATGATGCATGATGAGACATATAAAAACTATAAACAAAATCTCAAATAGAAATCCAATGACAATTAAGATGAGGGACGACGAGCATGCCGTTAAATACTTAAATAGCACGGTCACTACAGTTGGCTGGACTTTTAAAAAGTAAAAAAGTAAACCCCAATGATAATTACGTTCGATTTTTAAAATCGAGGGGAGTTAGCGGGTGGGCCATAGAGGATCACAGTGGTGGAGCTGATGACTGTTTGACCGAACTTCTAGAAAGTAAAGAAAAAGAACCCCAATAATAATTTTGTTTGATTGTTAAAATCCTATTGGCAATAAAAATAAGGGGTAGCGGGCGGACCATAGAGGACCCAACTGGACAATAAACTCTAAAAGCTATAAGATCCAATTTGTAAAGGTTTCAAGGAGAAAGAAATATAAATAATGGTAGATCAAGCAAGCAAATAAAAAATGATATGACAGAAGTAAGGGGTAGCAACTGGTGTGACTTTTAAAAATTATAAAATTAGAAACACATGGATGATAAGGTTTGGTCTTTCAAAGTCTTAAGACAACGAGACAAATATTTAATAAATTTTAAGTAAAATCATATAAAAATATTTACTTTTGTATGGGTGCTAGCCGCGCAATTGCGCGGGCACCCAACTAGTTGTTATAATAAACCCGTAGCAGCGTGTTCCTACCGCTTTTGTGTTCAAATTATAACATTTATGCAGCTTAGTATTTTAATAGATCATACTAATATGTGTATTTTAAATTATTATAATAAACCCGTAGCAGCGTGTGGGGTATCATCTAATGTAAAAGATACCAACGTTGGCACCGAGGTATCAACACATTTCCAGAAATAAGTCTTGCTAATGGTATTTTCATGAAATACGGAGTAAGTTTTTCTTAGAAGGCTAGATTGTAAAAGAGTAAATTTTACAAAGCCTCACCTATAATGGTCAAAGTTGCACAAAACCACATAAAATTTGGCACGTGACATATAACTTAAGATATTAATGGTCCAAGTTCCATAAAACCACGTCACTAATCAGTTTGACATATTCACATATCAAAATTTTAAAAGGCTATAGTTACATGGATGTAGATCATTTATATGATGAATAAAGAACACATAAATTTGAGATGTTATTGTAGAATTCAAAACTGTGATAAATAAAAGTCGAAATGATCAATAGTGTGGTCTTGTGTAACTTAAAGTATAATAATACATGAGGCTAGGTAAAATTTACTCTTTGTAAAACATTTTTTTAATATTTATATTTATTTCATTTTGAAGTTTTATAGAAATATACTCCTCCCACCCTATTGTAAAAAAAATCATTTCAAAGTTTCACAATTTTGCAGGTGGCCCCTCCCGACGATAAATCGCCCAACGGGAGGCCTGCAAAATTGTCGCGATGTGCCCCTTCTACGGGGTGCCACGTCACATAGATGGTCTTATTGTAGGGTGATTTATATGCCGAAGGAGAGTATTTTTGCAAAACTTTGGAACGATAATTTATATTAGAGTAGTTTTTATAAATCTTTAGAAAAACAATAATAAAAAAATCCTGTAAAACTTGCAGCGCAACTGAACACTCCGTAGTCCAAGACGCGGGCCGTCTTGGTCCGTTCGGACCACAGCCCACAGGCCGACTTCAGTAGACTGCAGTCGCCTCCTCGCACCTACTACCCTACTAGGTCATGCCATTCCACTCGAGCCAACTCCACCATTCAAACCAAACGCCGCCGCCGCCGCCGCCTCCTAGGGTTTAGGGTTCATGCGAGTTCCTCTCGAAAAAAAAGAAAAAGAAAAAAAAAACATCCGCGAGATCCGCCGCCAAGATCGGTCGCGGCGAGGTCCTCCGCTCGGTCGGACGGGGGAGCGTCGGCGCGCGCTTGCGTCGAGGTTGACGGCGAGGGTGGAGCCTCAGTTCCCACCGCTCCCCTAGAAGACCTTCTCTACGATGGGATCCAACTATCCGCGGCGAGATCCTCCGCCCGATCGGCAGGGGCAGGTTCCACCGCGGGGAGATCCTCCGCCCGGTCGGCAGCGGCAGGTTCCACCGCGGGGAGATCCTCCGCCCGGTCGGCAGCGGGTACCGCCGCGGCTTCTGATCACTCCCTTCCGCGACATAGGTCAGAGGCTGAGCACCGGTCAGGCCTTCAAGCCGATCGGTCAGGTGTCCGTCAGCCGGATGTTGGCCGGCCCGCAGTTGTTCGGCCGGCTAGCTTCGCAGCTCTTCGAGGTTGACCGCTCGCTGGCCTTCTCTACCGCTGGTGACTCCGCAGAGGAGGGTGATGAGGAGGACGAGGAGGGCGAGGAGGAGGAGACCGCTGGTGACTCCGCAGAGGAGGGTGATGAGGAGGACGAGGAGGGCGAGGAGGAGGAGACCGAAGAGGAGTGTGTACAGAAGGATGAAGGAGGGGAGAGCACTTTGCCTCCACCGCAAGTGCCTCGTGTGCCCAGAGATTTTTGTGAAACAAAACTCATATCCTTTCTGGGCCGGGGGTATAAGATCATCCTCCAGTCCAAGAATGGACCCTGCTCCTTGATAGCCATATGTGAGATTTTGTTTGTTGTTTATACTATACCCGCTGATAAACTGTCCCATGTAGCTTAACTACTCTGTTTTGCAGGCAATTATCTAATCCTTACCAGGAAACTCTCCTTGCCACCATCCATGACAATTGTTTACCTTGATTATTTAGTTGACCGTGTGTTTAGTCAAGTTTTCAGCAAAATGAAGGTTCGATCTGATCCACTTATCAAAACAATATATTCCATTTTTTTAATTGAAGATTATTAATCACATTGCAATGTGTAGGATGACAGCTATAAAACTGCACAGGCAACGGTGGAACAAACGGCTACAGGACTAGATATTGATATTTATTGCACAAGGTTTGTGGTTAAGCGAGTTCTTAAGCAATAATATAGCCTCCATTTGTATATTTTGATGTGTAATTGGTATGCGCAGTGTCGACGGGTTTGAGGACACCCCTCAGTATGGGCTTTTTAGAATCCTGGATATCCCTTTATATCATGCCTGGGTACTAGACATGAACAATCAGGTATGCTACTGGGAGATGTCTTTTAGTATGATTGAACCATGGCTACTTATTACATGGATTAATTTAGTGTTGTAGTCATGTTAATATTTTTTTTCTTGGGTTTTTCCTAATTTTTTCTTCTGTGGTATGTTTGTGAACAGGAAGACACCATTTTATTGAATGCAGTTGATGGACGTTCATACAATCAGCTGAATATCGATAGGGCTAAATACAACTCAAAGAAAGATGCTGATTTTATGATAGATGCTGCTGAAACTAGAAGATGTAACGATCTTACATTTTTCACCTGTCAACTATTTACGGATGCAAATATGTTTCTTTCTTTGATCGCTAATGCTCTGTTTTTAAATTGTTTATTTGTAGATGAGTTGATTCACACGTTCTTGAAAGATAATCCTGGACAAGTCACAGAGTTTGGGTATGCATGCTAGCTATAGGTAAATACAATTGTCATTTTGTTTCTTCTATTGACATTTTTTTTTAAAATCACAGTTTACACACTTTGAAAGCAGCAACTCCTGATAGGAAGTTGTTCATTTTCTTTCAAAACGAGCACTTCAACGTTGTATACAAGGTATTGTAATTTACGAGTTGTGATACCTGCCTTTTTTTAAATAAACTTGGTATGCTAGTTTTCATTCTATTTTCTTCTTTTCAGTACCATGGAAGATTTTTTGTTCTGGAATCAGATGTGGGCTTCCGGAACTACCAAAATATTTGGCGATCTGTTGATTCTGTAAGCCCTTAGTAATTCTGCCACTTTCTTTGATTAAGCAGTGCATTTTTTTAATTACTGACCTTTTTTGTTTAAAAATAATTAGCCTGGTGAAAGCGGTGTGTTGGTTCATGATATCACAATCTCAAGGGACCAACATTCTGTGTTGAAAAGTGGCAATTATTTTGAAGGTGCTAAGCAAAGCTTTAAGAAGAAGCCTCACAGTGCCAGGCAAACCCAGCATCATGTACGTTTTTGTTGCCTTAAATGTTAACTGCTATCCCATGCTTAGCACATTGTTGTTCTAAATGTAGAATTGCCATGTTACTTCAGCATGTTGCTAGAAATATGCATTCCTTTGATTGTAGGATTTTAGTGGCAAATCTACTGTGTTCAAAGCCACTTCTATTGTCACGGTCTTTTTGATGTTACCTGTAAACACTCATATTGCTATAACCATGTAATATATTCATCTAGTTGATTTGATCTAGCAAAATGCCTTCATCATTTTTTTTCTCTGTTCTAGAGCGTAAGCTCGTCACTTGAGTCAAGCCAAGGTCCTCCTCCAGTACGGCATTCCCGTATGGCAGGAGAACATGGTAGCAGCTCCAGTGTTAAGCCAAGGCCATCACCCACCAATGCGCAGCTAGAAACCAGGCCTCCCTCTCCTGGAACAGTGAGAGCAGATTTTGCGTCTTATTTCATGAGTGGAAAAGACCAAAAGCTGGAACACATGTTCCTCGACTTTTTAAGAAGGTAAAAATCTATCATTCTTAGGAAATATGTTTTATGGCTTATGAAATCAAAGCAGCATCTGATCTGTTTTTTAATCAGCTTCGAGCGGAACAATATACCATATTATGGAGCAATTGTTGATTCTATGAAGACCCTGAGCTCTCCTGAGATGCACATACATTTCGATCATATTTGGAGTTATGCTCCTGAACTCGCACATGACTTGTGCCAATGCTACCCAAGGTGACTTTCTTGTCCTAGATCATCTTCATATGAGAGTCAGTGTCTTAATTTCTATATTTTTTGCAGGATTCAGAAGAATCTTGAAAATGCTGTGCGCACATTTATTCATGATTTGAACTTACCAGGTTTTCATTGTGAAAATCCAGTAATATGCATATGTGACATGCCCAAACCGGATAGGTATTTTACTTGAGTCCATTTAAATTTGGTCAATAACAATGGCTTGATGTTAACATTATTAGGAATAAATAATAGAGTACTATATTTGCAGATGGATTCCGTTGAGGACATTTCTGAAGCTACGTGGGTATCATCTGACCAAGCCCCGCCATATTAGATGTGATGGTTTTTTCCTGCCAGTGATAGATACCACCCAGATTGGGAGAATCATTTTAACCAATCTGTTGACAATGATAACAAGGTCTCATAAGGGAGGTAGATCTTGGAATGGCCATTGGGATTTGGATCATGTTATGGTCAGTGACTCGTTGGATGTTAAGATCGATTTGCCATGTACTTATCAAGCGGCATGTAAAACAGAGGCACATGATTTTCTTAGAGTTGCTACTGACGTTCTTCCAGAGTATGAGGTAGGTGGTAAATGGCCAGGCCTTTTTAGGCATCTTGACAAGTCACTTAGAAATTACATTGATCATCTGAGGTACGGCAGTGCGATGCTAAGAAAGTTTCAAAGATTTATCACCATCCATCCTGCACTGAAGTCGTCCTTGACAAGATTACAAATAATTGATAATATTTATTCAGCCCATCAAGCAACAACTGGCCAAGTGAAGAGATTACTTCAATCAATTCTGAACTCTGTGACACTTCGACAAGACTGGAGAGTCCGATGTCAAAAGCAGGATGGTAGTGTATCCTCTGTCTCCCCAATTCATACTGTTGTATATGAACACCACAGAGCTAAGATGGAAAAAAGTGAATCCAATGAACAAGGAGATGAGAATGCAGAAAAGGAAGGTCATGAACTTGGAGGCTATGTTGGGAATGATGGTGGAAATGAAGAATGCCCTGAACAACGTGAAGAGTATGAACCCTTTGAGAATTCAGTGGAAGATGGCATGGTTTACTTACGCCATGTTCGTCATCATGGTTGGAAAGGCTCAAAAGTGAGTTTTAATCTCTGATTTTCTTTTTTGTTGTATTTATCAATGCACATGCATATGATAGTTTTTGCTGTAGTGTACCATTTGATTAACTTCTATCATGGTATCGTAAGTGCTGCTATAAACACTCTTAACTAAAAAGTGATTTCATTTGAAGGACAATATGGGCAAACAACAATTCTTGCGGCTGTCTGATTTGGAACTGGTAAATTCAAATTCCTTGGATGAAATTTTACCTGCAATGGTGGAATGTCTAATATTGCATAAAGATGATTACCACCACATGTATGACAAGGATATCTATGATAGAGTTTTGGGATGGTAGGTATTTTTCTTCTTCTCAATTGTTTGATTTCAAAAAAGAACTGCCTTGCTCTCTGTTATATTTGCATTATTTGTTCTGCAGGATTGATGAAATATTGGAGAACTATGAACTCCTTGAGTTCCCTAAAAGGTACGTATTCAATACTACTAGACTACTCTACACACTATTGTGCTTTGGTCTTAAAAATAATAAAATGGTAGACTGGTGCTGATCTAAGGGAACACATCCTATGCACACAAGGCTTTTTCGTGTACACACCAACTAACAAATATCACAAAAATTCTGGAAAAAAATGTACATGAACTTTAAGTCGTATTATATATATGTGTAAAATCTCAACTTCAAATTCATTATATATAGGGGGTAACAAAAAAGACAATTCTGGCAGATTTACTCTTAAAACTGTCAGAGTTTTTATCTTATTTGTTACGTCTAAAATGTATTGAATTTAAAGTTAAGACTTTACATATAAGTGTAACACTAATGGAAATACATATGTACAATGTTTTCTAGGATTTTTGGTCTAATTTGTTAGTTGGTGTGCACGGTGTGTATACGGAAATCTTATGTGCACAGGATATGTTCCATTGATCTAACATCATCAATATATTTCTTTTAGTTGTTCAAATCTAAATATTCTGCTAGTTAAGGAAAATACTTGTGAAACATGTAATTGAAAGTCGAAGCTTCTCAAGTAAGAAAAAACTTTAATTACGTTCATTAACTGGTATTCTCCAAAAGTTTTTCTAACATAAGGCGCTTGTGTTCCAGCTATGAAAATCAAGACCTCAAAACTACTGAACGGTATGACCTTAAGGCTAAACTCATTTCTCCTTTTGCTTTCTTTGTGTATATTCTTCATTGTTGGGCTTGCGCTTTCTTCTCTCTACCTTTACACAACCTGTTATCAAACTTAAGGGGCAGTTTGGCAGAGCTCCACCTCCACCTCTCCTAGAGCTGGAGCCCAACCTAACAGTTTCAGCTCCACCCAAAAAGGGAGTGAAGTTGCTGGAGTGCTCTCACAAAATGAACTAGAGAGTTGGAGTTGGAGTGGGGTTCAGGCTGCTCCGCAACTATACTCCAAACCCAACTCTGAGTTAAATTTAAGAGTTGGATCCCTGCCAAACGGGCCCTCACTATATTATTTCCGCTCTTGCTCAATCATTAATGACATGTACACCCATGGATTAACCTCTGAAGAACACTGGAACAGTAGGTCATAAAGATAGGAATGAAATGGCACAGTAAATCCTTTGTTTTCTGGAATAGATTTGCTGCAGTAGCCACAAGTTGGGTGATTCATTTTGATGTTGCCGCTAGCTGTGTCATTTTCTTAGACTATTTTGGATAAGTTGGCAAAGCATTAGTGCAATGCTATATGTGAGGTAAAGACTACAAATAATGAATGCTCGAGTCTTTTGTGAACAGAATGCCATTCGAAGGTAGCAATGAGCCAATGATTGTGATGGATTTTATCTGTGATTATTACTGAAATTATCTTTAATGTTTTTTATGAGCCATCAAAATTTAATGCAGTCATTTTAAGGCCATACTACTCTTTCATGTCTTGTATTTCTTGTTATTACTGTGATACTGAACTAACATTGTCGCCTACATAAACAAGGAAATAACAAGAGAACAATACACTCGTGCATATTAAATAAAGTGTTTAGTGTTCATATGTCAGCTCGGCATCAACATGTTGAGGCCTAGCCAGTAGAGATAATATGTACTTAAAACAACTATAAGGTTACTTTCCAGGTTTCACTGGCAACTATAAGCTTATTTCCAGTTTTCACTGAATGAAGCCTTTGCTTGGTCCTTATATATGAACTTGTCTGTTCAGTGCATTCATGAAACTTTGTGATTCATTAGTGACTTACTGATACATATGTGACGATGTGCGCTGGATATGAAGGTTCATTCCAAGCACTAGTCATATGTAAAAAAAAGGTGCAATATGCACCTGATAATTGTAGTGCTGTGTATGTACATTTAATCTAACATAGTTAGTAGTTCATTAGAGTAATTAGAGTGGTTCATGATATTAGTTCATTAGTTACTCTAAACATAGTTATATGATGTGATCTTTCTTGTGATTTCTGTTGTGTTACACAGTTACGGCATAGATTTTCCTGCTATAACTCCAACAGGTCACGATGATGCCTTCCCCGATCCTCACAGGTTCGTCTCCAATCACCTAAAGTATAGGTAAATCATACTCACATAGTTAATAGTTTCTGTTTTTGTATGCAGTGGTATTGGTGGTGGCAGCAGCCAGCATGTTGGTAATATGACACCCATGGAACTCTCAAAAATATTTCTTTTTATGTTTCTGCATCTCTACAGTCTTGTTTTACCACTTATTTATACAACAGATCCAAATGATCCAAGCTTCTTTCCTTCTAATCCCTTGCATGTACCCTTAAGTGGCACAGGGTAATCCACTTTTTCTTTTTATTATCTTGTCATTTTAGTACACATGAGGTCATTTTTACTTATGAATGGACTTTAATATTTGAAAATAGGAGTGCTCCACCGAGTGGTCATTATAATCCAATTGGTCCACCAGATGTGCCAGGGCTTGAGCCTTCTTGCTCTGCGAGGTAATATAGTTGTTGAGGAACAGTATTTATACACAATATTCTTAGCAAATCTGTAAGTTCCAAGATTGCCAGATACTGTACTTGGCTGCGTTTAAAACCCATGACCAACAAATCAACCTTCTTTTTCATATACTTCAATTTCTGGCCCAACCTCCTGTTTCCTTAGCAAAGGACTATTTATATCTCACCTCCTGTTGTAACAATATAGTAATAATGTTGGATTAGCACTATCCTACATAATTCTTATATTCCCTTGGCATTACAAAGCTCTAAAAGAGTGTCCATTTACATCTGGTTAAAACTGTCAAAATGATTTTGGGTGATACCATTTTGATTGGGAGTTGCTCATCCTCTGATCAACAGGCAATGCTAACCTAATATAGATTTTTCTTTACATGCAGGCGTCCAAAGCAGGAGGCCCCCCTTCAAAGGCCACCTTCCTAATCGTATTTGAAGCACTTCGAACTGCTAGATTGCAAATAGCTTATCAGACATTGCCTGTAAAAACGTATGCAAACTCCTGTATTTATCATACCCTTGCACACCATATGCTCGATCACAGTTTACACACATATGCAATCGTATCAACCTATTTCCGTTACCCTTGCACACCTAATAGCGACCTGTGGGATGGAATGTAAAGCACCTCTCGCAGTCGTTCGAAGGTGCATCATCGTAAAGCAGAGCAGCTGCAGATCATCCTGTGGTGCCATCCGATCCATGTTGGTGTTGATGCTGTGATGCTGTTGAAGGCTTTTCCATCTTTTGCCGCGTTGCCAAAATTTTGAATTTTGAAACCTGATTCCTTTTTTTTTGAACAAAGTTTGTTTTTCAGCATTTGGCTTTTAAATCGCTAAGTACGTAACTAGAAGTTTATCATATTTTTTTCCTAATTAAGCCAGTATTAGGACAACCAATGTTTCCAAAATACTATAAGGAAGTGAATGATTTAAATTTTAAATTCTTCCTCGCAAAATAGTACAATAGTTTATAGTATACTTGTTTGATTAATCATCTCTCTTTTATTGTCTTAATCCAAGTACCCTCCACCCCTTCTCCATGGCTCCTTAATCTCTTCTCATTATATTATGGGGGTGGTGCCATGGAGACAGTAACTAGAATTGGACGATGCGTCTGAACGCGCCTGAACTCTGAAATAAAGCAATTTTTTTTTTCATATAGTATAGTTGGTCCGATTACAAAAAATATGTAGTTCAAACTTTAAAACTATAGTGAGATACATAAATTTGTTCATGTCTAATTTTAAGATTTAATTTGAGTAATTTTTTTTAAGGGACTCTAGTTGACAAACAACTGATTTCTCTTATACTCCCACCGTCCCAAAATAAGTGTAGTTTTGCACTATTTACGTTCAACGTTTGACCGTTCATCTTATTTAAATTTTTTTTATGATTAGTATTTTTATCGCATTAGATGATAAAACATGAATAGTACTTTATGTGTGACTAAATATTTTCAATTTTTTTTACAAATTTTTTAAATAAGACGGACGGTTAAACGTTCGGCACGGATATCCACGGCTGCACTTATTTTGGGACGGATGTAGTAGGTTTCAGCAGTTTTTCTTGACCGTACGGTACCCACGTGTCGCCCATCGCTCTTGTCACGGGCCTGTTCAGAATCTCGTTTTGTTGGTTGTAGTAGACCTTGCTACTTTTGTGGCCCACAAGCCACAGTCCAGAAAAGGAATGACTTTATGCCGACTTTGTATAACATCCCTAATCTAATATTAGAAATCTTTACCCCTTAATTATATACCCGTCACAAGTACAAGTAGAATGCATGTCAATGAGGGTAGAAACGCCATATCGTGTGCCTGGCTAGGATAAGACGGACGGAAAACGATCGAGAATTGACGGAAGTGTTAAAAATGGGAACGGGGTGAACTTTGGGTGCTATTAAAGTGAACCGGTATCTTTCGGTGCTATAAATCAAAAAACGTGAACTTTCGATACTATATAACCAATTTTGCCTTATTATATAATAAAACCGTATAATTTGGGTCTCTGTTTTCGTTGAGTCAGCAAAATAAAAAAACAAAAAGATTATGAGGCCTACATGTAAATGAGGTGGATGGTGGGAGATGGGGGAAGAGAAGAGGTGGCGGCGGCGATGGTCCCATCCTCCTAGGTCGACCGCGACTCCGCGAGAATGGTAGATCGGCAGCAGCACGCGCACATCCGACACAGCGCCATGGGTAAGCTCCCGCGGCGGCGGACTCGTCGTCTACGACACTGCTCTGGCGGGTGCAAACGCACGCGCCCGGCCCAACTCCACCCAGGTCGTTGGCTTCCAACTCCACCCAGGTCGTTGGCTTCCTCACGCTCACCGTCCTCCTGCTCCCGACCAGGCTCACGCTCACCAGCACCGTCGTCGTGCTCTGCCCATCGTGCTGCTCACTAGCCCCATCTGGGTGCATGTCGCCATCGTCGTTGCAGACGAGGCAGCAACAACCTTCCATAGTTTCATGGTCAAAAAAGAAGCACTGAAGACATCGTTGCCAAGGCCAATCATCTGCTTCAGCGATCGATGTGTAAGCACATCATTGACAGTTCGACAGTTCGTAATCAAACTTGAGCAGTAATTGAAACAATTTCAGCCAAAAAAAAGAAGAAAAAAAGAGTTCGAGCAGAAAACGGACTCTGTTTCTGACGTTCTGCAATCTGCATTGGTGGCCGGGTGAAGATCTACAGCGGCTGCCAGGGATAGTACAGGTTGGGCCCGGAGGGCGCACTGCGTGTGCCATCGGAGGCGGCGGCGGTGGAGGCGTTCTGTGGCGGACCGTGCCTGGTGCTTGGCTGCGTCGATGCCATCATGGACAGCTTCCGCCTCACGCTCGACCTTGGTTGTGGGGACACCGGTAATCCCATGTGTTATACAGTACCACTTCCTGGATCAGTAGGTGGTACACACATAGCACAGTATAATATTATAACTGACATCGTTTACCGGTGTTTCTATAATAATAATACAAGGGTAACCTTATTGGGTCCCGAAATAGACCAAGCATGATCACTTACAATACAAAATACCAAAGCAATAGATAGAACAGCGGAAGCGAAGCAACGGCGGTCCATCGAACTCCACAAGCAACGACTGGTGAACCTATGGTCCCTAATCCATCATCTTCAACACGTTCTTGACAGCAGCATGGCATAAATCTAATCGACGCCAACTTCTTTCTAAAAGATTTACGTACTCAGCAAGCCACCACTACAAAATGAATCTAATGCACACAGGGTTCAAGGATGGCTTAGTTTATTTGCATAAGGCTAGTTTTCACGATTCATTTCACAAGCCTATTGGCATAGCAGTTTTAACTGAAAAACAACGTTATTGTTGAAGTTGTAATTATTTAGGTTTCATCCACCTCTCCAAGCCCTGCTTAGTTCGGTTTACCCTCATATTTCGTCTTATTAACTCTACTATACTGACCTTCCCACTCTATGGGCGAGGTTCACATGTCTCTCATAACTACTCTAAGCAGTATTAAAATCTATAAGTCTAGTCAAGAGTAGTACAGGTCTCGGCGCTCATTAACCGCGAGCACAGCTATTCGAATAGATAGATTTACTCACACTGCAGTGGATGTACGCTTTTAATCCCGCACTCCGTGGCTTGCCCAACACATAAGCCTAGTCCCAACATATAAGACTTGCCACGGCACAGCTTTTCAGTCGCTCTCGCATTTCGGCACCCGCTCCAAGGACTATGAACCCCCATTGCGCCCCGGCACTCCTAACCCCTCTGCCGGATAGTGAGGGGAGTCCTGGCGCTCTAGGGAATTGGGGATATTATATTATATATATAGTTATAGGGTTCATTTTAAGTTTATACCATGGCCTTTACCTTTCCGACACTGCACTCATCACAACACACTTATACAGAACTAACCATGACTGAGGTGTCGCCCCACAAGAGCTTCCTAATCCGCTGGTCTATACCCACTGAAGAAATGCGGTCGTACTCTGTTCGTTTCTCGTATAGCTTCCTGACTCGGTCCATAACTGACTAGGGTCGGCGACTAACCGTTTCCAGACCCACCCATATTCTATTCATGCCGCCCCAGTCGAAATGGTTTTGTTGTATTAAGTTTTGGTTTTCGCAGAAGGTTTGTGTGTGGCGGGTGGCACTCATGTCTCCACCCGCAAATCATCAATCACTCACATCGAGTGATCTCACACCCATAATCATCTAGCATAAATATAGAGTGTACGTATGTCTATAATAGCATCGCTAAGCAATGTCAATAAATGACCACACATAAATAAACGACTCAGCTAATCAAAGGTATACAACATGTATAAAGGTAATCAATATCAAATGTAGGCATAATCGAGCATAGATACGCACTTTATAAATAGCATGCAATTTATTTGTAAACAAAACATTTATAAATCTAGGATCAATATGTTCAAGGAAGGGAGCGTAGTGACTTGCCTTGCTATAGGTTCCTAATGTCTTCGAGATATCCGCATTAGTTAGAATACCCGCGATCGATAAATATCCGACACGTCTGATAAATAACCGAAGAATATCCACGCATAATCCTAAAAGAAATAAAATAAAGCAACATTCAATACAACTAATGGTGCCAATTTAATAGATCTCGAATTTAGAGAGATTATGGATGTTGGACGGAGTCAATCGGGGTTATGGTCCAAAAGATATGAATTTCCGAAGTTGAAAGGTTTTATAAACCGAGGAGGGAGTGCTCTCGGGAAGGGAGGTGATTTAGACTTTATGATAGGGCTCTGGGCTGAAATGAGGATGTGTATGGACTTTAGTGTATAGGTAGGCCGATGGTGGGCTCTGGAGGATACCAATTAGACTTCTGTAGGTGAATGAATCCCTCGGGTTCTGCTAGGGGAAAAGTACACGCAAGGTCCCTCAACTTGTTAGCCATATACAAAATCGTCCCTTAACCGCAAAACCGGACATCCGACGTCCCCCAACTTACAAAACTGGTCACAATAGGTCCCTCGGCGGTTTTCACCCTGGTTTTGTCCCACGTGGCGGCTGACTCAGCGTGGGACCCACGTGGACCCCACATGTCAGTAAGCCACGTTAGCACCCTATCTCTCTTTCTCTATTTCTCTCCTTCCTCTCGCTCTTTGCTCTCGCACAGGCGGCGGCGCGCGCGGCCGAAAGGTGGTGCGGCTAGCGACGGCGGCTCCCGGGTGGCGGTGCGCGGGCTCAGGGCGGTGCGAGTTCGCCGGCCTCCCCGTCCCCCTCGTGCGGTCGGCGATGGCGGCGCGCGGCTACGGCCATCATAACTGACGCGGAGAGAAGGGCCGATGCGGCGGCGTCACCGACGCGGTGGAGAAGAGGGTCGGCACGGCCGACGGGGAAGAATCGGCGGAGAGGAGGAGCGGCGGCAAAGCTGGAGCCACACGCGCGGCCGGCGGAGGCGCGGGGAGGCCGGTGAGCTCCTCCCAAGTCCAAATCCGGCGGCGAGGCGGGAGGAACGCGGTGACGATGGCAGGGAGGCACGGGGAGGCCAGCGTCGGCATCGAGGCGGGAGGAATGCGTCGGCGTTGGCTCAGGGGAGCAAGGCGGCGGTGGCGGCGGTGAGGGGAGCAAGGCGGCGGCGTCAGCTTCCTCTCCGTGCTCGCCGACGAGAAGGAGCGGCGGGCGACCGCAGCGGCCAAGCTGGTCGGCTGGGCGGTGGCGACGAGGCAGGAGGAACGCGTCGGCGTCGGCTTGGCGGTGGCGGCGAGACGGGAGGAATGCGGCGACGACGGCGACACCATGATGGCGCTCGAGGACCGAAGCCACGATGCCCTCGACGGCTGCCACCCGTGCCCAGCTCCTTCCCCGGTGGCTGAGGCTGGGGGAGACGTCGACGCCGTCTTCCTCGGCTTCGTCTACAACCACGCGCCGCTGCCGCCCTTCACGCCGCCCGTCCCATGCCTGTCTGTTGGCCGCCGCGACCGCGCTGGGCTGCCGCCGCCCTTCCCTTCTCCCGTGTCGCCGCCGCCGCGTCGCCGGTCGGCGATCGTCGGACCTCCTCTCCCGCCTCACCCCGGCGACATCCCCACCCACCGCCCGGGCCGCCCATCCTGTCGAGAGGAGATAAGTGAGAGAGAGAGGAAGGGGGAGGAAAGATAGAGAGAGGTGATGACATGGCTTACTGACATGTGGGGCCCACGTGGGTCCCACGCTGAGTCAGCCACCACGTGGAACAAAACCGGGGTCAAAACCGCCGAGGGACCTTTTGTGACCGGTTTTGTAAGTTGGGGGACGCCGGATGTCCGGTTTTGCGGTTGAGGGACGATTTTGTATCTGGCTAACAAGTTGAGGGACCTTGCGTGTACTTTTCCCTCTGCTAGGAGGTAAATAGACTTCATAAGAGGGCCTGGTCCTTTGGACTTACACACTAAAGTACAGGGAAGTGATTTAGACTTCCATGGGGGAAGTCAACTCAGGGAGGAAGGGTCTAGACTGCGGGTCCCACTTCCTTTTCTTTTCCTCTAAATTTTCTTCCTCTATTCTCTCTCTTTCTTATCCCCTTTCTTCCTTCTTTCTCAATTCTTCTCGTTCTCTTCTCTGCTTCCCGCGCACATTGCAATATTGGACTGCAAATATAGGGCTTCGCTGTTTTGACACTCCGAGTGAATAACAAATGGGTCTATCTGTGTTTATAAAATATAGGTCCAGTGTCATTATAGCAAAGGTTAATGTTTGCAGTGTCATAATTGCAAACCCTCCGGGTGAGAGGGGCGGGGGCGGCGGCGTCGGGGCGGTGTGCGGCGGACCGGCGGTGAGGTGGTGCTCGACTGCAGGGTGGGCTGGCGCGGCGGCGGGGAATGGAGAGGGGAGGGCCGGCGTATGGTGGCTGAGGGCAGCGGCGCGATGGCCTGGCGCGGCTCGGCTCGGTGGCGTCCGGGTGGCAGCCTGGGGGCGTTGGTGGCGGGGCGACGCGCGGTGGGGAGGCGGCCTGGCCGAGGAGGGAGGATGGGGCGGCGAAGTGGCGGTCGGGGGCGGCGCAGCGCGGCCAGGTGGTGGCTAGCGGCGGGGATGGATGGGAGATGGGGGCGGCGGTAGTGAGGTGGAATGGAGGGGAGGCCGTCGGCGTGGTGACGGCTGCGGTCTGGCGACGGCGCGGCGCGGTTGGGCAGCGCCCGTGCGCGGCGCCGCAGCCATGGGGGAAGGGAGGCGGCACGGAAGTCAAAGGGGGGAGCGGCGTCGGGGCAGGAGGGTGGCGGTTCGAGGTGGAGGTGATACGGCGATGCCGCGCATATGGCGCGGGTGACGAAGCGGCAGTGTAGGGGATAAATGTCAGTGGGTTAGTGCGAGATAAGGGTTAGGGGTTAGCGTGTTAGCGAGTCATAGGTCAGTGAAACGGAAAATACAAGGGGTCAGTCGGCCCGTTTGGTTGGAGGGAGTTTTTAGTAGGGATTGGGAGTTTAGAGGGATGAGGCTATTAAGTGTCTTGTTTAGTTGGGAGACATGAGAATTTTGGTGAGATGGAGATGAGGAATTGAGGAAGGAACTCCCTCCTTTTCAATAGCTGGGTAGGGGCAGGTAATTGGGAGGAAATTCCTCCTTTACTTTGTCTAAGCAAATCTCGACCATCCGTTTTTATTAATGATCTAATCTCCAACTAAACTCCCTATCAATTTCTATCACCACTACCAAACAAGATATTGGGATTAAAAATCAAATTCCCATCTTAATCTCATCATCAATTCCCTCGTGTAAACAAACCGAGTGTGTTAGAGGTTAGTGAAACAGAAAATAAAGAGTCAGCGGGTTAGTGAGTTAGTGCAACAGAACAACAAAGGGTTAGATGTTAGGGGTTAGTCGTTCTCAGGTCATTCAATGGCGCGGCGGCCTTCCTGTCCTCTTGCTCAACTGAGGCCCAGCCGGAGCCGGCTGTGGCGGAGCAAGCGGAGAGGTGGCAGGCAGCTTGTGCGCGAGATGGAGGAGTGGCAATGGCAGAGCTCGAGTTGGGAGAAGGGAGAAGAAATGGAGAGGAGCCGAGCTGCTGCTGTCTTTGGTAGGGTTTATATAGCTTTGCTGGCTGCCTGAGCATGGGAGGCAATGTGAGGGTGGGCAGGGAGCAGTGCCGAAACGTCGACATCGCCACAGTACCAGGTACGCATGGCCCATTGTACTTGGCTTTGCCACTTTTCGGTGTGAACTTGGTGTTGCTCTTCTCAGTGAACTTGGTTCTGTGGTGGCATGTATTTAGTGGAGGGTTTTGTGGATTGGGTTCATGGTGAATGTGTTGCTGCTGTTGTGGAGGGACCCCTGTCATTTGGTAGCTGCAAAAGTAGGTTCAATTCACTGTGGTGGCTTGTGGGCAATTGATCGAACACGTTCTGTGCATGCAGGTGTTCGGCTGAGGGAATAGGACAGCAATACATGCATGTTTTTTTCGGTGAACTCGGTTTATCATCTTAGTGTGGATTTGTGTCTCCTGTGTTGTTGGTGCTTTGGGGAGGGTCCTGTGAATTGGGATCATGGGTGCATGGGATGTTGTTTGGGAGGGACCCTGGTATTTATTAGCTACTGTTGTGAGCCGGCAAAGGTGGGTGCAAAGTGCTGTAGTGTCTTGTGGGCTTATGTCGAGCACCTCCTGTGCATGTCTGTTGGTTGTTTTGGGCAGGGCAGGCAAAGCAGACTTTGGGTGGTTGGCTGAGCAAGTGCACAGGGGTGGGCTGTCAGTCGGCTGGGGGAGGAATAATGGACTTGTGTGGTGAAATGGGCTGTGCTAGCAGAGGGGGAGATGGCCCAAGTGTAATAGGAGCTTTTGTATTTTGTAGGGATTTGAAAAGGAATGGCGTCTGTATTTGAGCTGGCACACATACAGTGTATTTGTAATGGGACTGTAATTTGAACATTTATTTTGGCTCTGTACTCAGACTGTATATATGGAACTGTACAATTGGACTGGACTTGGATCGGTATTAGAAATAGAATATGCACAAGGATTGGATTATTGAACTGCAATACGAGATTTGGTTTGCTTGGATGATACACCGCATCTTCGAACAGGGAATTAGGGATGACGCCCGATAAACAATTCCATCGGCAGTCTTAGGATTTCGTCGTGAGCGCTTTGCACGAACGGGCGACGGAAACAAAACAGTGATTTTTGGGACGACGCATGGCATACAAATCCAATCGTCGCGGTAGGAATAGAATTGAATATATTTGAATTGACACACAATAAATAAATACGCCGATCAATTGTAGACATTCGAAGGATTTATTGAGTTGAATTAATACAACGGTTTGAAATAACCGGAGGGTAAGAATTGAGAAAGATATGTCGTGCTGCGACATAAGGGAAGATTTTCAGGTTAAATATTCTGTGATTTGGTAGCACTTAATAAATCAGACCGTGAAGATATGGGAAAGAAAGGACGTTGGACTGAGGGCGTCCCTTTAGGAGATATGATTTAATCGAGATCTTTAGCACACAACCTAAATACACACAAATGCATAATAAATCCCAGCATGCAAAAAGGTTTTAAAAAGATTTTTGATTATTCTGAGTTTTTAATTCCGTATTTCAGAATCGAAATTTTCGGGATGTTACAACCTTCTTCGCCAGCCGCGTTTTGGGAAGAAAAGAGAAGAAAGAGGAGGATAGCTGTCATGTGGGCTCCCACGTATTTTTTTTGTTATCTTTATTTGCTGAGTAGGATGTCAAATCAACGAAACTGGACATATATGTTAGAGTATATGGTAGTTAGAGTCATATTAGGATATGATTGATTTGTGTAGACTCCTTCCATATCTGTAATTCTTTCTTATCTCCTCTCCATGTACTCTTATATATACCAGCCCCCTGAGGCTCAATACAGTCAATCCACGATTCACAATATCCTCTCTACCTATACTATCCAACATGGTATCAGAGCTTCGGCTTCCACTTCGTCGTTCTACCCCACGCATCATCGGCTTGATCACCCGTTCAAACGGCCGGCTACGACGACACCTTGCTGCTAATCATCTTCGACTACGCGTCTACGCCATCAAGCTTCGGGCTGCCGCTGCGTCGCCCCCCTAGGGCCGCAGTTCCGCTGCCTGTGGTCCACACCTCCACTGGTTGTTGCAGTGCTGACAGGCGCCCTCCTTAGCATGGCTACATCACCAGTGGACTTCTCGCCGCTGCATCGACATGGAACTGCAGTTGTGTTGTCTTCTCGAACCACAACTTTGCCGCTTTCGTCGTTTTCATCGTCGTTAGCGCTTCGACACCCTCGTCGTCCGCATTGGTCATCGTCAGCCACTCGGATCTTCTTTGTCTACTTCGAGCATCGCCGCCGCGTCTCCAAGTTGCCACCGTCGCCGCTCTAGGCCGGTAGTCCAGCTACCTCTACATGGCTACTGACGTTGCCGTCTAGGCCGTTGGTTCCGCTACTTCGCCTTCTTTTTCGTCCATCATGATTCATCGCCAGTGTCGCCGTATCTTCCTCGACTACACTTTGCTCTTCTCCGACAACTACATGCTGCTCCGGCAATTCTCCCTCTACGTCGTTCTCGCGTTGCGACCGTTCCGGAGGTCTTCTCTGCTAGTCTCCTTCAACATTGGCTTATGATTCATGGTGGTCCCCTGCCTCGCCCACGCGGTATTGGAAACACTGGCGTGCGCGTTCGTCCCGAGTTGTCCCGGGGTCTGGCAAACCCTGTGTAGCGCCCGTTCCGTCGTGGCGCCTAGCGGGAAAATTATCTCTTAAAAACCCTAATCGCGAAATTTGTTTCTTTGCTTGTTGTCTAGTGTCCGTGCCATCTCAGATCTCAAATCCCCGATCTATCGTCGAGTTCAATTCCGAATCCAATCCTTCCAAATCAAATTCCTCCGCAAAAGTCTATTTTGCCTCCCCCGGGGTCGATGGGCCGAATTTTTCTCGGCCCATCTCCCCCTCCCTCCCCAGCGCCCTCTCTCTCTCGCTCTCTCTCCTCTCACTCCGCTCCGCTCCGCCCGCGCGTTGCGCGGGCGTGCGCGGGAGCCGCGCCGAGCGCCCCTCGTCCCTCCGCTCTGCCGGCGCGTGCGTGAGCCGCCGCGCCAAGCGCCCCTCCCTCCTCCGCTCTGTCTGCGCGCGTGTGCGTGAGCCGCCCGCGCCGAGCCGAGCCCTTCTCTCCGCTCCCTCGCTGCCGCTCCCCGCGCTCGTTCGCGCGAGCGCGCCCGCGTGGTCCTCGCCCGCGTCGCGTCTGCGCCGCCCGGCCCCGCTGCCCTGCCGCGCCTGCGGCCGCGCAGCCGCTCGGCCCCGCAGCCAGCGCGCGTGCCCGAGCCGCGCCTCTCAATCCGCCGCGCCTTCTGTTGCATCCCGCGCGCGCGTGCCGTGGTGGCCGACCGCCCGGTCGCCGCCGCCGTCAGCCTCTGCCCGCGCCTGTCGCCCGTGTCGCCGCTCCGCTCCAAATCGCCCCGCCGTCATCGCCTCGGCCCCGCCACTCCGCGCGCAAGCCGCCAAGGGACGGAGGCAGAGCCCTCCTCCCTCAGCCGCGTCGCCCCCGCTCCCCTCCTCCTTTTCCCAAAGAAGCAAAGGGCGAGCTCCCCTTTCTCTCCCTCCTTTTCCCATTTTCCTCCCGCCGGCGTCATCCTCCCTCCGCCCTGTCGCCGATTTGGACGCGAGCGCCGAGCGCCAGCTCGCGCCTTGACCGCCCAAGTCGGTTTCCAAACCGACATTGCCGCCCTTTAAAGCCCCGGGCGCCCTCCCTCTCTTCTCCTCCCATCGCCTCCACTCCATTGTTGCCGCCCCTCTGTTTCGCCGACGCCGTTCGTCGTTGCGCGCGTCGGAGGAGCCGGCACGAGCGAGGACGCGGAAGGGGACTCCGGGCGCTCGTCTTCCTCCTCTTCCCCGGCCCGAGGCCGGAGAGATTACTCCCGCACCGTCGGCCTCTCGTCACAGCGCCCCTCCTCATCTCGGTAGTGCCTCCCTCCGTTCTTCCTCCTCGCTCCACCTCTCCCCCTAAATTTTCGGTAGTAGCTCGAGTAGCCTCCCCGTAGCTAGCCGGCGCCGCCCCGACCGTTGCCGCCGCTCGCCGTGTGCTCGCCGCTGTCGCCGCCCGTGCTCCGTAGCACCCGCTTGTCGCCGGCCTCGCTCGGCGTAGCTCCGCTCAATCCGACGCTAGCAACGGATTCCCGTGGCCGCGTAGATGCTCTCACCGCCGGGAATTGGCCCCTCGTGACCTCGTCGCCATTTCCCCCTTCTCCCGCCGCCGCTTGCCGCCGCCGCAATTCGTCGCCGTCAAGCTCCCTCCGACGAATCCGAGCCGTTGGCTCGTCTCTCCTCGACCTGAGCAACCACCCGGTGTGCTCGCTTTCGCCTGTATCGCCGTGGTTCGCTCCGCTGCTCGCCGCTGTCGACCGCCGTCCGTTCCGGCAGGCGTCGTCGTCTACCTCCCGCCAGCCCGCGTGGCAGCCACGTAGGCGCCACGTCGGCGCCAGCTCGGCCAAGACCGGGTCGAGCCGACCCCGGTCAGCCCCTCCCCGTGCGCGCGTTCCACCGCGAGCCGTGAGGCTGCGCGTGGGCCCGCCGCATCCGTTTCACCGCGGACCACGCGCGTGCACCGCATCCCTTCCCCGCCCGCGCGCGTGCGCCGCGTGCTCCCTCCGCACGGCGAGCCGAGCCGCTGACAAGCGGGTCCCACTCGGGACCGCGCGTGGTGAGCCCGGTCTACTGGCGCTCTCTCTCCTCCCCTCCCGCGCGCGCGCGTCTTGGGCCGCCTTGGGCCGCCCAGCCCATTTAGCTCGGCCGGACCGCCCCAATTCTCTCGGGCCGCGCCCTAGCCGCCCGAGGAAAAGTCTATTTTCCCTCCCTCTTTTCTTTTCTTTTCTTTTCTTTTCCAAAAAGGATTTAATTAAATCCTTTTCCTTTAGACAAAAATCCAATAATCTTAGAAATTCAATATCTTCTCAACCGTAAATCCGTTTGACTCCGTTCAACTTCCAAAATTCCTCAAATCTCGAGATCTATCTAATGGCACGCTTAGAGGTCATTAATAGGGCTTTATTTTCGCCGTTTGTTGAGTTGTCCCGTTTTGCGTATAGTTTCGAAGCCCGAAGACCCGCAGCCGTGCCCACGGTCATGGGCGGATGTGAGGTGATTCCTAGCGTAGTTTTGTTTGACTACTGCTTGTGAAATTGCTGTTGTGGAAAGGGGTTTGATGTTTGAAAAACCTGCAGCTGATGGGATCAGCTAGGCCCGGGTGGCCGTTTGAAAGTTGTTGGCCCGGGTGGCCGTTTGAAAAGCTGTTGGCCGGGTGCCAACCTTGTTTCAATTCTAAAGACTGATACATTGCACATACTCCGACCGGACGAGACGCACTGTCTCATCCGTGTCGTTTGAGAAGCACTCACTTAGTTGTTTTTAGAAAAAAGAGTTCAAATAAAATCAATTGCAAAAACAACAGCCTTTCCTTGAAGCCTGCATTAAACACTTATTTCCCATGGCTTGTTGTAGCGCCCGTTCCGTCGTGGCGCCTAGCGGGAAAATTATCTCTCAAAAACCCTAATTGCGAAATTTGTTCCTTTGATTGTTGTCTAGTGTCCGTGCCATCTCAAGATCTCAATCCCCGATCTATCGTCGAGCTCAAATTCCGAATCCAAATCTTCCGAATCATTTCCTCCGCAAAGTCTACCTTGCCTCCCCCGGCCCATCTCTCCCCGGCCCTTTTCCCTCTCTCTCTCTCTCTCCCTCGCGCTCCCTCGCTCTCTCCCGATCCCGCCGCTTTGCCCGCGCGCCGCGCGCGTGCGCGCGTGAGCCGCCCGCGCCCCGCTTTTCCCTCCCCCGCGCGCCGTCGCCCGTTGCCTCGCGCCCGCGCAAGCCGAGTGGCCGACCGCCCGGTCGCCGCCGCCGTCAGCTCTGCCCGCGCCAGTCGCCGCTGTCGCCGCTCCGCTCCAAACCGCCCGCCGTCGTCATCGCCGGCCCCCGCCACTCCGCGCGCTAGCCGCCAAGGCCCGGAGGCCGTGCCTCACCTCCCTCTGCCGCGTCGTCGCCCCGCGCCCACCCTCTTTTTCCCGAATCGGCAAAGGAGAGAATTCCTTTCTCCTCCTCCTTTTCCCCTTCCTCCTTTTTCCTCTCCCGCCGGCGTCATCCCGTCTGCCACCGCTTTGGCCGCTAGCCGAGAGCCAGCTCGCGCTCTTGACCGCGCAAGTCGGTTCCCCAAACCGACATTGCCGCCTCCTTAAACCCCCGGCCTTCCCCTTCTCCTTTCCTCCCCATTTTCGCCTCCTCCACTGCCGTCTCTATTTTCGCCGTCTCCAAACGTCGCCGCGCGTGTCGGAGGAGCCGGCACGAGCGAGGACGCCGAAGAGGACTCCGGCCGCGCCTCTTCTTCCTCTTCCCCGGCCCGAGGCCGGAGAGATCACTCCCGCGCCGTCGGCCTCTCGTCACAGCGCCCCTCCTTCCCGCGGTGATGTTTCGCTTCGTTCTCCCTCCTCGCTCCGTCTCCCCCCCTTAGACTTCGGTTTTAGCTCGAGTAGACCTCCCGTAGTTGGCCGGCGCCGCCCCGACCGATGCCGTTGTTCGCCATGTGCTCGCCGCCGTCGCCGCCCGAGCTCCGAAGTAGCCGCACGTCGCCAGCCCAGCTCGGCATAGCTCCGTCCAATCCAACCCTAGCATCGAGTTCCCGTGGCCTTGTAGATGCTCTCACCGCCGGAAATCGACCTCTCGTGGCCTCATCGCCGTTTCCCTCTTCTCCCGCCGCCGGTTGCCGCCGCCGCAATCCGCCGCCGCCGAGCAACCTCCGGCGAATCCGAGCCGTTGGCTCGTCTCCTCTCGTCCCGTACTACCGCCCGGCGTGCTCGCCTTCGCCGGTATCGCCGTGGCCCGCTCTACCGCTCGCCGCCGTCGCCCGCCGTTCATTTGCGGTCGGTCGTCGTCTACCTCCTGCCAGCCCACGTGGCCGCCACGTAAGCGCCACGTCGGCGCCAGCTCGGCTGAGCTCGGGACGGGCCGACCCCGGCCGATCCCTCCCCGTGCGCGCGTTCCACCGCAAGCCGTGAGGCTGCGCGTGGGCCCGCCGCACCCGAGTCCTCCGTAAACCGCGCGTACACCGCTTTCCCCCTTCCGCCCGCGCGCATGCGCCGCGTGCTCCCTCCGCACGGTGGGCCGAGCCGCTGACAAGCGGGTCCCACCCGGGGCCGCGCGAGGTGAGCCCGGTCCACCGGCTCTCTCTCTCTCCTCTCCCGCGCGCGCGCGTAAATGGGCCGCCTTGGGCCGTCCGGCCCGTTTAGCTCGGCCGGACCGAGCCGAATACCTTTGGGCCGCGCCCTAGCCGCCCGAGGAAAGTCTAGATTCCCTCCCTTCATCATTTCCTTTTTCTTTTTCCAAAAGGGATTTAATTAAATCCTTTTTCCTTTAGACCAAAAATCCAATAACCTTAGAAATTCAATATCTTTCCAACCATAACTCCATTTGACTCCGTTCAACTTCCAAAATTTCCCAAATCTCGAGATCTATCTAATGGCACGCTTAGGGGTCATTAATAGGGCTTTATTCTCGCCGTTTGTTGAGTTGTCCCGTTTCGCGTGTAGTTTCGGAGCCCGAAGACCCGCAGTGCGAGGATTTCGAGGATCAAGCTCCAGATCTCGAGCAAGGCAAGCCACCTTTGAACAACTTGAGCCTATATTTGAAATTTAATTATATTGCTTGCAAAATATTATGCATTGATAGGATCACACTTAATCTGTTGTCCCGTCTGCAAGGCAGATTGGCGGACCTACCTAACTTGTTGCATTTGATCCATCCGTTGTTAATTGTTACACCATGTCCCCTTGTAACCACCCAGATGCGACGCGATATTCGTGCACTCTGTGCGAATATCGACGGTCGCCTTCAAATTTAAAATCTGAAGTAACAACTTGGGTAAAACTGGAGTTTTACAAAAGACTTGGAAAACCCGACACCTGGGTCGGTGCTTGCGAACTAAATGAATTTCCAAATCCGCGGACCGGGGAACGTACCGGGTGTACGGTTTCCCGCTCTCGCACTTAAGGACCGATTCCTTGGAATTTCATCCAAACATAAGACAAGTACGACCACATGGGTGGAATGGGACACCCCTGGCTGAGTAACTAGCTTATCAGGGGAGCCTTGATGCCGAGAGACATGTGGATTCGCCGGGGTGGTGTCGGGGAGGACCCCTGGGCTTCCTGGCACAGTATGGTCTGGGACCTAACCTGTTGTTGGTCTGGGACCCCTCTCGTCGGCATATGGTAAACCTGTGTCGGCTTTCGAAATGCCTTGTCATGAAAGCTTGGAGGTCTCCCGACGTGGCTGATCCCCACGGGCTGGGTGACCCGGGTTAGTAATGTCGTGTGGGTAAAGTGTACCCCCTCTGCAGAGGTTAACAAACTGTTCGAACAGCCGTGCCCACGGTCATGGGCGGATGTGAGGTGATTCCTAGCGTAGTTTTGTTTGACTACTGCTTGTGAAATTGCTGATGTGAAATCGGGTTCGATGTTTGAAAAGAATCCGCAGCTGACGGGATCAGCTAGGCCCGGGTGGCCGTTTGAAAAGTTGTTGGCCCGGGTGGCCGTTTGAAAGGTGTTGGCCCGGGTGGCCGTTTAAAAAGCTATTGGCCGGGTGCCAATCTTGTTCAAATCTAAAGACTGATACATTGCACATACTCCGACCGGACGAGACGCACTGCCTCATCCGTGTCGTTTGAGAAGCACTCACTTAGTTGCTTCTAGAAAAGAGTTCAAATAAAATCAATTGCAAAAACAACAGCCTTTCCTTGAAGCCTGCATTAAACACTTATTTTCCCCTGGCTTGCTGAGTACTCCCGTACTCACCCTTGCTCTATATAAATAATCCCCCCCCAGTTGCGGAAGAAGATGAAGTGGATCCTGCTGACGAGGAGTTCTTCCAGGAGCAAGTCGGCTACGATGAGTTTTAGGGTTTCAGCCTAGTTCCCAAGTCGCGCCTGTGATGATTGGTCCAAGTCCGGGCTTCCGCTTTCCTTTTGTAATGCAGTTGTGAGCTCGGGATCTGTCCGCAGCCCAACATGACTATATTCCTACTCTATAATAAAGAGACCTCTGTTGCTATGATATTCTGTCTCCCTGTGATACCAGCACTGTTTCCTGGGACTGGTATCGATTAACAGGTTAATTTGGAGCGTCACGGGCTAGTTCCAGCCGGAACTGGTTCGGGGCGTGACACTTGTTGAGTACTCCCGTACTCACCCTTGCTCTATATAAAAAATCCCCCCCCCCAGTTGCTGAAAAAGATGAAGCGAAACCTGCTGATGAGGACTTCTTCCAGGAGCAAGCCGGCTACGATGAGTTTTAGGGTTTCAGCCTAGTTCCCAAGTCGCGCCTGTGTTGATTGGTCCAAGTCCTGGCTTCCGTTTCCCTTTTGTAATGCAGTTGTGAGCTCGGGATCTGTCCGCAGCCCAACATGACTGTACCTCTACTCTATAATAAAGAGACCTCTGTTGCTGTGATATTCTGTCTCCCTGTGATACCAGCACTGTTTCCTGGGACTGGTATCGATTAACAGGTTAATTTGGAGCGTCACGGGCTAGTTCCGGTCGGGACTGGTTCGGGGCGTGACACCCTGTGTGACGTCTCGTCCTTCACGGTTCGACTACATCGGCTTTTCGGCGTCATCTTCCTCAACGACTGCCGTGATTGTGTCACCGTCTTCGTCTCCAGTGCATCCTCGCGCACCTTGGTCCACGACGCCCCTCCCGTGCGTCCACGACCACTCTACGGCGCCCTATGCGCGTCCTGCGGCTCGGCTACCTCGACATCAGCTTCCTGACTTCGGCTACAACGACCACGGCTACTCTACACACGGCTTCATCAACTACGGCTCCCTTGCACCCTTCGCTTTGGCTACATTGACTACGGTACACAGGGCTATCATCCGTATTGAGTACTCTTGCCGGTTTCTTCTCCAGTCCAAGTGTCCACGCTGCTCACGCTTGGACTGTGGGGGATGTTAGAGTCATATTAGGATATGATTGATTTGTGTAGACTCCTATATCTGTAATCCTTCCTTATCTCCTCTCCATGTACTCCTATGTATATCAGCCCTCTGAGGCTCAATACAGTCAATCCACGATTCGCAATATCCTCTCTCCCTGTACTATCCAACATTATATACTGCTATATAATCTAAATTACACTGTTTTATATAATTTAGGGGATGAAGATTTCTAGTATCGTGGATTAGGAATGTCATACAAACTCGACGTAAAGATAAGGGATGACAGGTTAACTCGACGTAAAGTTGGAGTTTCAACTATATAAACAGCCAATATCTATCTACCAAAAAAAAATCCCCTCGACGCACCCATCCTGATTCACGCATCCAAACTCATTCCACGTTCACGTTGTTGCTAATTGCTAACAAATTCATCTTCTGAGCATTTCAGACACGTTTCACTAATTTTGTGGGGAAAAACATACCACCTAAGTAGAACTGAAACATATTTAAGCCTGGATTCCATGCTTAGACACACAAAAACAAAAAAGGTTGTATTAAGAAATCAAAGCTTTACAAAATTTTAAGTGAAGTTTCACAATTTTATAATTGAAGTTGCACATGGTTAAAAAGTATTGTTTTTGGGATGGAGGGTGCAAATGCACTCGATCGAAAAGAAAAATATGTTCTCTGAATCGCTCAGCATTCAACGCTTAGTGAGGGTTAGATTACATACACATTGAATCTCCTTATTAATATGCCTAGTACAAGCATTTTTCAAGCACACGAGAAAACCTACTAGCACTTGCTACATATCACCAGTCCAAAAGCATAATATTTCAGTACAAGCCATTTCATGCCATTGCAAATTAGATGGAAGCAACAGCTACAGAAGCAAACTCAACAGCTACAGAAGCAAACTGAGATAAAATAGTAAACGTTGGGACTTTACTTATTATTAGTATGTCAAGTACTAACTTCTTTTAGGCAAGCATAACAAAACCTACTAGCATTTGCAAGTTGCAACATATCGCCAGCTCTCCCCGGAAAAAAAAAACATATCGCCAGTTCATGCCATTGCATATTGGACGGAAGCTGCATGTACAGAAGAAAATCAAGCTAAATAGTGTCCAGCTCTTCTAGAATCACAAAATAGTATCCAACTCTTATGTACAAAAGGTGTTCATTCCCAACAAAAAATGCTAGTAGATGTACAGTCTAGCAAAAAACAACTCTATATATCCCTGTCAAAACAAATTTGCAATCATCTCATAGCAAAACAAAAAAAAAAGATTCATACCATCAATTACAGCGAAACATGCAGATAACAAAAAAAAATCACCATCCATACAACCAAAATTGCATACAAATAAAAGATTAACCAAGGAACTGAAAAGACAAACAGATTCTTCAGTACAAGCCAGTTTAGTCTATGCATTGTGCAATTGGAAATTGGATGGAAGCAACAAGAACAGAACTAGGTATTTGTTCTTAAGTAAATGATGTTAAACTCTGCAAGTTTAGTCTATGCATTTTGCAAGTGTATGTGACTGACAATTAAGGAAAAAACCCGACAACAAAACTTATGCTGGGAAATAAACCAAAATATTCTAAGAATTCTCATTAATTTGCAACTTAAGTTGCACGTATTTATAACTAAAGTTGTGCATATTTATAACTTAAGTTGCACATGATTGCATTTTTTTATTCTTAGAAAAATCACAAAAATAGGTAAAATACCTAGAGGAAAATTTCCTAGATACACAACAGTAGCAAGTATTCAAGGGTGCGGAAATAAAAAAAAATATTACTCTAGGTACCTAGATACACAATGCAGCAAGCATTCAAGGGTGGCAAAATAAAAAAAAAAGAAAACAAAATGCAAAAAGCACAAGCAGTTCGGAACTGGCCCTACAGCCATTTTTCTGATATATAACATTACTGAGAACATTCAAATTTTTAGTTTTCGAAAACTTGCAGCTAAATCCTAAAAAGTTGCAAAAGTTTTTGCTAAAAATTTGCACATTCCAAAAAAGCAATGGGTATAAAAATCGACTGACAGATTGAAGATTTTCAATCACCTGCAAAATAACAAAGCAGTTTTTTTCTGTATGTTAAGTTTTTCTTATAAATTATAATGTTTTCCAGTTCTATTTTGATCTAAGGTATAGCTAGCATGTTTATATATACCCAATATAATGCCTCCTAAATTTCTTATCATCAAATTTGCTAACAGAAGTTTTATACCAATTCCCGCAGCAACGCGTAGGAAATCATCTGTTTAAGTATGGTGACCTCATGGTCACCGTCACCGAGGCAGTGGGGAGACGGGTTCAGGAGCAGGTCCAGTTTGAGGGAGGACTCCAAGTGGTGAAAAATTCATTAACTCATTACTTGCAACAAACAGGTCCAAAGAGTTGGATCATTGTTTTGTGTTTAACTCAAAGGCATAAAGACAATTAGTGCCATATAAATAAGCCAACATATATTAATATTACCGTCTACTACTACTTTTATAGAGGGGTTCATCAACCCAAAGTAAGCAACCTGGACAAGGTTCTTGTCACAAAACTATTAAGGCTGTGTTCGTTTGGACGTTTTTCCAGCGCGCTACAGTAACACGGAAAACGGAACGGTTCATTAACACGTGATTAATTAAGTATTAGCTAATTTTTTTTCAAAAATGGATTAATTTGATTTTTTTAAGCAACTTTTGTATAGAAACTTTTTGCAAAAAAATACACCGTGTAGTAGTTTGAAAAGCGTGCGCGAGGGGCAAAACACTGTAGGGCGCTGGGAAAACGTCCAAACGAACACAGCCTAACTATATATGCCCAGCAACAGTACAACTCCTTAACCCCCAATCAAGCCAACAAACCACTGATCCGATAATATTTGCATCCAGGCAGGCTGCAGTATGATGCATATATGTCACTGGGTTCGCACATTCTACTCGGCGGCTTCTGCATCCTCCTCAGGTCGTCCAACTCTTGTGTCTACATCAAATAAAATAGCTATTATCTCATAAAATGTCCTTGAAGCAAGAATTAGTACTCAAGAGGAAGAGCATTCATGTTGTCCACATTGAGTACAACAGGAAAAGCAAAACCTAAAGCAATATACTACTTTTTCAAGTATGCTTTGGTCAATACCTTATTACTTGCTCTATTCTCTTGTTCTTTTGACATGGTATGAATGCACTTTGATTAATTACTTCTTCATATTTAAATGCATGCTAGCAAAATATATTACACGCATAATGACACTGTTGGTACTTAAAGGCTTAAAAGCTAGCAGCTGTTGAGCTAGCTGTCTCATGAAGCTAGCTTAATTAAGTCTGATTTATATATATATATATGTAGACATCCAGAGAGAGAGAGAGAGAGAGAGAGAGAGAGCCAGAGACAAGCTTAGCAACAACAACCAAAAGCAAGGAGCACTAACTGCAGCTGTTGGCGATCGAATTAAGGATCCTGCAGCTACAAGCAAGAAGGTGCAGGTGCAGGGTGCGGCCATGGCGAACTACCACCACCAGGAGTACTACCAGATGGCGGCGGCGGCAGCGGTGGCGTGGCCGAGGGAGCCGGACAGCCCGCAGCTGAGCATCATGAGCGGCTGCAGCTCCCTCTTCTCCATCTCCACCCTGAGGGACGACGACGACGGCGGCGGCGTCCGCCTCGCCGGCGCCGCGCTGCCCGCCACGCCGGTGTCGCTCGCCGGGATCGCCGGCGGCGCCAGTACCCCCGGCGGCGACGAGGTGGACATGGAGGTGCGGCAGCAGAGCGGCGGCAGCGGCGACGACCGGAGGACCATCCGGATGATGAGGAACCGGGAGTCCGCGCTTCGCTCCAGGGCGCGCAAGAGGGTACGTACGTATATACAATACCAAATACGTATAATTATACGTATCATACTACAGTATTTATGTACGTATGTGTTTATAACGTACGGTATGAATTACTACTGATCATCAACAAATGTTCTCATATGTACTCTCTCCGATCAATATTACTTGTGCTTTCCGACAAAGCAATTCCGTTCTATTAAACGCAGGCCAATTTAATTGTCTGAAACGGCCGGCATGTACTTAATTATGTCCGGAGGGAGTAATTAACATGGAAATTTCTCTTTTCAAAAACTGAATATAATTAGAATTTAATTAAAACTGGATCTTTCACAAAAATAAAATGCTGCTAATAAGTCGATCACTTATAAGGTCATTGTTGGAATGCGATAATTTAATTAATTAGGTTTTCAATAGAAGTTTGTAGCAGGCGAAATTATATAATTTGCACATTGAATTATCAGTAAATTGCAGTCACGTCGTTATTCATCGTTAAGTTTTTGAGCTGAGCTGAACTGGTTAGTTTACACAACTGAATATATATGAACAAATTTCATTACATTTCATAAAGGAGTTAGTCTATATATTTTACATAATATCCTTGATGATGGTGCATGGAGGAGATATCTGTGTGTACCTTGGGCAGATACTGTATGGAGTGAAACTCTCGAGTATAGTGACCAAGTTTGGTCAATTTGTTAAAGAACTAAAAAGTTGATGGAGTGTGTTATCTCTTGCATCATGCATAGGTTCCTGTTGATAATGTTTAGTCAATATGGCCTAAATATGCATATCTCTTCTTTGATTAGTGCCCTTTCTTTTATTACCAGTCTATCATCATCCAAGCAGGCACTTGTGTGATAATTAATATCAAAATTAAGTCAGCTTCACCTAATCCAAGATTCCAAGTCCAGCAGAAAGGGCCCATACCAGAGAGTGTATATATATGTATGATATCCTCGTGGACATGGTGTCTACTTGTCTCTCCATGCATATTGGAAATTTGTGATATATATATATATATCACTAATTAATAGTACATAATAATAAAAAAAGAATGTGCGGAAAAAAAGAATGTGCAATTTGTTAACAATAGTAGTGTAGTCATGGGTATTATATATATTTTCCATCCCTTGTACGCATATATGCCCTTTAGGCCAACTCAATAGATCATCAATAGTAAATATCCCAAATCACTCCTAAAGTTAAGTAGTTAACACAATTACCATCGAAAAAACGAATGTGCAATTATGTTCTTTTCTTGAATGATTTGCTAATTGCTACATGTATCCTCTTTCTTGATTAAACATTAGAGAAAATTGGTGCCCCTGAATTTGTAAGAGTTCCAGATTAAATAGAGACTGTTAACAACGACAAATCGAACCTTCTAAGCAAAAAAGAAATGAACATAATGTCCCAGTTGATATTAACTATATTTGGGTCGATGCATGACACAAGGTATCCCAAAATATAATCACCACGTTAGACTCAGCTTACATCACAATTAACTACTCCTGCCCCCAAGAAAAAGTCTTCCTCGTATGCTTGAGATATTTTAACAGATAGTCTCACGCTAATATATACTTCTCTTGTTAGGTACGGACTAATTAAATAAGCATAAAGAACTTAAGTTGATCGGGACAAGAGGAAAATATGAAAACTAGCTTGGCATTATCTCGACTATCTATCATCTGAATAGGACTGCACTATGAATTAATTGGATCACACCTGCTGCTAGTGAGGAGCTCCTTTTACCGTCTCCATCTAACCTCTCTAGACTCTAGAGGTACTCCATTTCAGAACTAACCATGCATTTGTACCTACCAAAAGGGCAATAAGCATCCCCAAAAAAAAAACAGACTGCCTACTTGTCAATGAATCCAGTTCTGTCATATTAATACGATTCAGATTGTATTAATTGTGAAGTAATTTGTTATGCAGGCGTACGTTGAAGAGCTAGAGAAAGAGGTTCGCCGGCTGGTGGATGACAACTTGAATCTCAAGAAGCAGTGCAAAGAGGTACTCATCACTAATTCAATTCACAAGTGATCTTCACATCACTAATTAATTACTACCACCGTCTCAGAATATAAGAATCTAGAATCGGATGATGCGTTTTCTATTTTTGTCCAGATTCGTAGTGCTAGGAAACATCCCATCTGACCATAGGTTCTTATATTCTGGGATGGAGGTAGTAGTTGATAATAACTCATTACTTTTGAAATGTTGTGATTTGATCATTCATGTGACGAGCACTTGTACTTCTGCTTGGACAGCTGAAACAGGAGGTTGCTGCACTGGTGATGCCTACAAAGAGCTCACTGCGACGAACTTCATCAACTCAATTCTGAAGGTCGACCAAAACAAGCAAGATTATTTGACGATACAAAATCATTAGAAAGATCTAAATTATGTGTATTTGCAATCCGGTGTGCGTTTGTGCAGGGGTCAGGCATGAGAGAGGATATTGTGTGTAGGTGATCGATGGATGCTATGAACTACCTCTGCAGTTAGAAATGTGTTAGATCTTGTCTCTGCAAAGATGAACACCTTTTCTTACTTGTTCAACTCGATCAGCATGCAGTATCCTGTTCAATTTTTTTCCCCTTCAGCCATTCAGAAATTCAGAAGTGGCTATCATGCTTTAATTTTGTTTCAGTCAGTAGTAGTATTTGTTATCTTTGAGGGACAGATGGGCTTGTCTCTTGTCAGCATTCACCTTAGCTTTACCTCTTACTAGTATATTTTATCACTGAGTGCGTTTATGCTCATAGGGCATATATATCTTATGTTGGATATAAGTTTTTTTTTTTTTGGTCTTGTTTAGTTAAACTGAAGATGCATGGCCGACTGAACATGAGAAAAATATCATTTCGTTTGGAATGTCATGGAAAGCACTTTCTGAATGGCTAACAGGATATAATAAATATCAGCTCTCACCTTTGTCCACTATTGATAGAAAAGGAAAGGCAAGAAGATTGCCTTAATTAACCTAATTGTCATCAAATCAAAGTGGCCGGCTTATCGAGAACCTAGCTTTGTCTAGAAACTTTGCCTTGAAATGAATTGAAAAATCATGCATGCACTTGGCGTGTGATTCTCCTCCTTCCTATTGACAAAATACTTTTCGCCATGTCAACGCCGGAATGATCAGTATACACTATCCATTGATGCAGATTACTGGCGAACAAGAGCAGCAGCTCTTTTCCTTTTAGTTCTTCTTAGCTAGATATGAGAAATTTTCTTGGCCAAACATTGTAGAGTTTAAACAAAATTCTTCGGAACTTACATGCCGGCAAGCAAAGGAACACAACAAAGTTTAGCCTAACTTATATATTGACCGATTAAAATCTGTTATGCATGTTAAGAATTGAGACAGAAATTTAAGCCAAAGAGATTAATCTCTCGTAGAACAGCACGCAAATAACAGACATGACAACAAGGAGCGGTAATTAATTGAGTATACTACAGGTAGTAGTGTTGAGATGTTTGGAGATGGAAGTTGCAAGGTATCATCGAATGGAGGTGAGGGTGTTCTTTGTGGTGTCAAGCTTGGCCACTCCTCGGAGACATGTCGCGGAGCTTCTTCGGAGACATTTCGTCGAGCACGTCGCAGACGAGGATGCCCGCGCCAGAGATCGACCCAGCCGACGGTGCCCTTTGCGCCTCCGAGCATGATGGTCTTGGCTGGTGGTCAGGTGGTACATATGGCTCTCTCAGCTGAGTGATGGATCGGGCACAACCTGTCCCTCACCGGATCCTCCACGGACACCTCCTGGCATGTCCAACTCCGGGCGATCGGGACAGTGGACGACGGAGAAGTGGGAGAGGGCAGGCGGGCGGCGGCGGCTCGTTCCAGAATGCACCTCGATGGGATGGCCGGTGCTCGTTCTCGAACTGGCGGTGGTGGCGTTCTTACCGGCGGAGGTGTAGCCTCGGACGCTGCCGCTGGCCGCGTTCTCCGCGGCGGCGGCGGCCATGGCGCTGGATCGGAAGTGAACTTTTTTTTTTTTTTTTGGTTCTCCCTCTGCTTGAAGGCTTAACGTTGGGCTTGGGCCTAATCGGTGGCGCCTTATGCTGGGTTGTACTCAAGCCCAAAATCAATTGGGCCTTTCCAATTGAGCCAAGCCCGAAAACCTAGAAGATAAGACAGAACATCGGAGACTTTTGATTGGAGCTTCTCTGTCCCGCTGTCCGGAATGGTGCACTGTCAGCTATGTACAAAATATATCTTGAACTCCCTGCTGCAGAAGAGTTCAGAGTTGAGAGGGTATGATCTGCACACTAACATATTATTCCTGTTGCATAGATATTGTTGGATTGTCACTGTGTGTAAGACAAGTATTCTATATATACTATATAATCAGTTTTCTTTGGTAAAAAGTTATACTGTCTTGCTATGCTAGTCGATGAATCTGATGGCGGGCATTGTTCTGAGAATGAACTTAGAAAACACATTCGTTCAAAAAAAAAAAACAGTTTGAGGCAGCGGGGAGCAGATCCAGTTTGAGGGAGGACTCCAAGTGGTGAAAAATTCATTAACTCATTACTTGAAACAAACAGGTTCAAAGAGTTGGATCATTGTTTTGTGTTTAACTCAAAGGCATAAAGACAATTAGTGCCACATAAATAAGCCAACATCCCCTCAAAAAATAAGCCAACATATATTAATGTTATTAACGTCTACTCCTACTTTTATCATCAACCCAAAGTAAGCAACCTGGATAAGATTCTTGTCACAAAACTATATATGCCCAGCAACAGCACAACTCCTTAACCCCCATTCAAGCCAACAAACCACTGATACGATAATATTTGCATCCAGGCAGGCTGCAGTATGATGCATATATGTCACTGGGTTCGCACATTCTACTCGGCGGCTTCTGCATCCTCCTCAGGTCGTCCAACTCTTGTGTCTACATCAAATAAAATAGCTATTATCTCATAAAATGTCCTTGAAGCAAGAATTAGTACTCAAGAGGAAGAGCATTCATGTTGTCCACATTGAGTACAACAGGAAAAGCAAAACCTAAAGCAATATACTACTTTTTCAAGTATGCTTTGGTCAAGTACTACCTTATTATTACTTGCTCTATTCTCTTGTTCTTTTGACATGGTACGAATGCACTTTGATTAATTACTTCATATTTAAATGCATGCTAGCAAAATATATTACACGCATAATGACAAGGAAACAAGAGTGACGACACATTTACTGCTATGAATTTTCACGAAGAATGCAAGTAATTTTATGCATTAGTCGTCGACATTTTAGTGGAGGTGTCTTTATTCTGTTAACAAAGTTCAGGTTTTGTTTTTGCAAGTACAGTCAGAAACACAACGTTTGTCTGAAACTCACACAAAACAGTATATTGCATAATGAGTATTGGTACTACTCTGCCAAAAGGACTCTTGGTACTGTTCTGCCCTTGTATCAACATATCAAGCCTATCACCCTAAATAAAGTTACTACATTCTAGTCCTAGTTTGGTCATTCGGACCATCATAAACAAAGAACTATAATGATCAGCCCTAGATCCTTAAATGGCATTTTATTACCCATATGCACATGGTGCTGCATTTGTTCTGGAATACGAGCGGTAATTAAGTACCTGTGGTAGTGTTGAGGCGTTTGGAGATCCCAGTTGCAAGGTAGCATCGCATGGAGTAGAGGGTGTTCTTTTCGGGGTCAAGCTTGGCCACTCCTCGCAGCTCCTTGTTCCTGACGTCAACAGCGACCATCATTCCTCCCGTCTTAGCACCCCTGCCGGCAGCGTTGCCCAAGAGGTAAACAACATCATCATCGATGCAACTCAAGGCCGGGTGACTCAAATACAGGCGTCCTAGGGACAAGGAAGAGGTTGCCCCTTGACCTTGAGCCTCCTCCCTGTGTTCATCACCGCTGTTGCTGAGCATGAGGCTATGAAGCAACTCGTAATGGTGACTTGGGTTGGTGTCAAGATGGACTTCACGCGATTCAGCAGTGCAGTCACGGCGCCAGTCGTCCCATGAAGTGACCGGGATAGGCATGCTCCATGTAGTGATTCTCCACGAACCAGGGTGGAACACGGAGCGTCGCCGTGTCGGCTGAGGTTCTCTGCTGCGGCGAACCCATTCAAGGTATGAAGTAGGATCTGCAGAGGTGGAGGTGGGTATGGTGGTGGTCACCGTTCTTGGCGAAACGATCTCCATCTCCAGATACTTGATGGAATCCTTGTGTTGGCTGATGGCGATGTCCCGACAGAAGGACACATCTTCATTGAGGTACCTCCTCCAATTGCCCTTGGCCGGCCACGGCAGCGGCATGTCGCGGAGCTTCCTTGGAGACATTTCGTCGAGCACGTCGCAGAGGAGGATGCCGCGCCAGAGATCAACCCAGCCCACGGTGCCCTTCGCACCTCCGAGCGTGATGGTCTTGGTGGTGACGTGGTACAGCTGCCTCTTGGCTGAGTCCGGGATCGGGCACAGCCTGTCCCTCACCGGCTCCTCCACGGACACCTCCTCCGATGTCCAACTCCCAGACGAACAAGAAGATCTGTACAGGCGCAGCGTGGAAGTGAACTCACTCCAGACGTGGAGGGCGGCCACGACGTAGCGGTCGTCGCCGCAGCTGAGTATGGCGAGCTGGTGGTCACCGAGGGTAGGGGGAGGCGGGTTGGGGAGCAGATCCAGTTTCGGAGACGGGGGATCCGGATGGTAGACCAAGTAGTCGTTGTTATGCGGGGCACCAAGCTGATCGATGGGGACTCGGAGGAGGAGGAGGAGCTGGCCGTCGGCGTCGTCGACGGCGGCGGCGATGGCTTCAGGCACGCGAAGCACATTGCCATTGAAGGATGGGAGATCGGGGCAGTGGACGGAGAAGTGGGAGAGGGCAGGCGGGGACGCCTCCCACAAAGTCACCTCGATGGGATGGCCGGCGCTCAACCTGCAGCTGGCGGTGGAGGCGTTCTTGAGGGTGGACGTGTAGCCCCGGACGCCGAGCAGGAGGCTGCTGGCCGTCTTCTCCCCGGCGGCGCCGCCAGTCGCGGCCATGGCGTCGAATTAGGGATTTCGATTTTGGGGGTAAGGAAGGGGAATACAACAAACAGACGTAGACGGGTGGAGCGAAGGCTTTTATTTGGGATGCCCGCACCCGGGGTGATTAGTCCGCAAATGACCTAATTAGCGCTAATGGTAATATGTACTGGAGTAATATTTTTTTTAAAAAAAATACATCAATAATTATTTTTTTTAAGGATAGTTCACAGTTTTAAAAAATAGTTGAAAGATCATGAATTTTCAGTTGAAATTTTCCATAATTCGAGTTGAAAGTTTTAGAAGTTTGAGTTAGAAATTTTTTTAATCGCGTTAAAAGTTTTTAAATTCCCAGTTGAAAGTTTTCATAATTCAAGTTGAAAGTTTTTAAAATCAGGTTGAAAGTTTCAAAATTCGAGTTGAAAGTTCAAATTTCATGTTGAGAGTTCAAAGTTTTCAAATTTTGAGTTAGTTTTAAATTTTAGGTAGGACTTTTTTTTATTGAAATATGTAGATCTTTACCTATCATAAATGTTTAAGATGCTTTTGCCAAGTATTTTTGTACGTTGTCCCAGTATAATGCGCTGCGCAGTCCAATTTCATTTCCTCCCTGTGCGTATTTTTTTACGATTTTCCGGTCCGATTCCTCCATATCGCCCCCTCCCAAATTGCTCCACGTTTTCCGTTTTCATGTCCAGATCATATCATGTCCTAGCAAGTAGAACAAATTTTCTCCTCACATCAGTTCAGGCCCATGTAACCGCCACATTCCAGATCAATTTTACATACATATAAACCCTAAACCCTAAACCAGATAGGGCTCCATGGTGCCCGGGCACCACTGACATCTGCCGTTGGATCACATTCTCATCTAGTTGATCGGTACATGTATATTTGATTAACGGGTTCACCCGTTAAGTACATTTGATTTGGAAATTGACAGCATGTGCATGCATGCAAAATATTTAGTAACGTCTTTAATACCTAGGTTTGGTAATTGACAGCGTGTGCATGCATGCAAAATATTTAGGAGTATCAATTTAGCGTCTTTAATACCTTTCCATCAACAGTTCACGGCCGTTATTTGGTTTCTAAATATTTGTCACCATAATCATGGATTTGCGGTTTATTTGGCAACAAATATAATGCGGTTTATTAGGGTATATGAAAAATCTAAGTATACTTCTACGATGTAGTATATATGGAAATGTTATCCTGCTGTTATTTTGAAAATAATTATATAAGGAAACCGAGGTACCCTAAGTACACCATGAACGATGTAATTGGAATATAAGTATATATGGAGGCTAAGTATATGGTATGCTTATGTACACCTAGCTAAATTAGTGCGTTTTGCACTTTCCAGATTCAGAAAATGTTTACTCATTTATGTAATGTAATGGCTATGTATACACGGGTTATTTTTTCTATATACTTAGCTAACTTGTTAAGTATACAAAGTTTTAAATTACGTTAATTTAATTATATTATGAATCCAAGCGTATATAAATTTACAATTTGTGTACACGGTATATTTTATTATTGTCATTTAATATTGTTGTAAATAGTAAGTTTGGAAACTAATTAAATTTGGAACCAAGTATATTTTAGTCATTACGTCCGGATGTAAAATTTTATATAAATTAATCCAAGCATATTTTTTGTATACCATGGTTTCTAAGTATATCTATATTTCAAATGTGTGTACTGTAGATTATTAGAATTTAAAACTCGCCTACCTAGGCTGACAGTACATTATTTCCTAATTAAATTTGGAACCAAGTATATTTTAAGTCGTTACGTCCGGATGTAAAATTTAATATAAATATATCCAAGTATATTTTTGTACCATGGATTTTAAGTATATCTAAAATTTAAATGTGTGTACTGTGTATTATTATTTCCACCATGTTTTTCCATATGTGCCGATTTAGATTAAATTCAATTTCTTTCCACAGTGTTTTAGATGCGCTTTTAGAAGTTTAATATGCTGAATTGGAAGAGTAGATCTCTTAAGTGAAGTCTGAAAGGAAACAAAATATCGGTGAATTGGCTCATCCACATATCATAGGAGTTTAGCATAATATAAATGAAACATATGCTAATTAAAGTAAAAACGATCTATAAATATAAATATAGATGTAACTAGTTTATTATTACAGTACGATTGTGATTCATAAATGTAAAAACACAAAATGGCTGCTTATTTGACCGATGGCTGGCAACCATATCACACCATCAGAGAGTTGATTTTCGGCTGGTACTTGCATGTTGCCTCATGTTTGCTATTCAGACGGTGGGCGAGTCTCATTTCTCATCACTAGGATGAGAATTTATCATCACTATGACGAGAAATGATCAACTTAGGAGCCTCCACCTCCCTCTTGACATCTTTACGGTCTGTATCTATCTCCTACGAAAAAAAAACAAGTGGAAAATGTTAAGAGCAGGAGTGACAAATCCAGAACTGGAGCTGAACGTGAACCAAAAATATATTAAAATAAATTACCTGTGAATCATTGGGCTTCGTTTCATCGTCTATTAACATCTGCGCCTTTTGGAGATATGCATTCTCCTCTTGAAGACCATACTCATTGACTAGGGCCGTCCAAGTATCTTCAAAATCACTTGCTGTGCGTGCATGATATAAGTTGTGTAGTTCTGACTTCGTACCAAATAATATGTGCCAACGGCAGCGTGGGTGATCATACTTCTGCAGCGACTGATCGATCTTCTCGCTCCGGGCACTAGTGTTCATCTTGTCCATAGCTACTGGCAATATAAGTATAAATTTCAGAATACTAAGAAGAGGTCAACATATATGAGAAGTACATATACGTACAGATAAGTTGGAGCCATACCTGGAACAGAAATGTGTTGTTGGCGAGAACCAGAGAGAGCACCAGAAGTGAGCAGAGTCGTATTGTTCTGCTCTTTATATGTTGCAATTGTGTCTCCGTTGGAAGGAATGAAAAAATTAATATCATTACCAAGTATAAAGATCTTATTTATGGTAATATTTATAGCTATTACGACCGATAGGTTACATAATATAATTTGTTACCGTCAGCATGGATCGATCCAGTCAGAATTGGGTATCAATTGATTAATTTAGTAACCAACGAGTGATTTCGGTACTAATTGGCCATAGTCAACGGGATAGAGAGAGAGTGAAAAAATGCACGTCTGAATACCACAAGATTAATGACATAATCTGTACTTTTACAGGTGTACATGTACACATAGGTTTATGAGTGACAGAGCGAACACGTATACATGTATATCCCACAAGATGAATGACATAATTATCTCAGCTACCAGCTCTTTCTTTTCAGCACTAAATCTCTGTATGATAGGTGTGATGGAAGATGGTACACAACGCGAAACCGGTGCCACGAATTTAACACGAACAGCCTTCTTCCTTGTAGGTGGAGTGACAAAGTCATCATCATCGTGAATGGAACGACGCTTCACATTTCTTCTCATGCTCGCACACTTTGGAAGCCGCGGCATGCTATTAAAAACTACCATTATTAAAACAAGCAATATGATTCTCTTCGGGTCATATACTTCAATTTAAAATTAATTAAATCTATATTTACAAAGATTATAATTGAGATGTCCACGTAAAAGAGACATTGCTGCTGTTTCACTACCTACCTAAATTTTATTCACTGGATGCAAATCAAGATATTCGAACGGGCATGTTATATACCTAAAACAATCTAAATTCAACTGCATTTCAACAAAAAATCTATAAATTTAGGTTCCAGGTGATTCATCATGTGCTCAGTTTAGTAGATAAAAAGAAGAGGAATGGCGAATCATCTATACATAACAGGGACTGCATGTGAATGTAAGATGTGTGAGTGATAAACACTGAGATCCATACCTTTCAGGTAATGCAGCTTGCTAGTGAATAATGTCTGTTCCGAAGCTCACGAACAACCAGCGACGGCAGCGAAAAGGCACTTGGACATCAGGCGCTGTGATGGCTTGACAAAAATGGTTGAGGAGTTCTGGTTTCCAGCAAGAGGCTTGTGGACGAACGTCGTCGGTGACGAAAACCACGGACGTCGGCCCTCTTCACGGCATGGCGAGCAATCCCGGCGAGGTAACTCGGTGAAGACGATGTGGATAGCTAGCTCTTGGACCGTGAAACAGTGTGGAAAAGAAAAATCAAAAAAAGGAATACAGTAGCCGGTTATATGTGCATCTTGAAAATGGAATGTAATCTTGAAAATAGATGGCAATAATCGCAATTAGTGGAATGGCGTCATTTTTCAAAAACGAATCATGATTCAAAAGGTAAGTATCTGCATGCAAACGTTGTATATATGGAAATGTGATATAGAAAATGGAAAGTGCTAATCATAATGTGTATGCATGATTAGAGGGCGCAAATTTGGAAATACATGCACAGTAAAAATGGAAATACCTGCATGCATGTTCTAAGGAAAGTATATGCATGCAACTCTTATCGGGTTAGACCCGTTAATGTGTGATAGCATCCTCTAGTGTGTTGCACGGATCTTAAAGCATTTGGACGGTGGATGGCTATGGAGCCCGGGCACCATGGTGCCCCTAACAAATTTACTATATATATATATATATATATATATATATATACATACTATACCGCATCTGGCGTACGTAGTAGCTAAAATGCTCCCCCTCACATCCTACCCCCACCCCTCCCAACCCACCCCCGTGCACCCCAACCACCGGCGCCCCCTACCCCTCCCAAATTTACTAGTAAATTGTTTACTATCGAATCTACATGCTATATATATATAGACTAGCAAAAGTGACCGTGCGTTGCACCGGGTGTTTACGGAGTGTGTATAGCGATCAAAAAGTATTGTTTGGTTTAGAGAACTAATCTGCTCAAAAAAAATTGTTTGTTTTTAGATAAATAATATGCTCTATATTTGCGCACAGAGTGATGTCACGATGGATAAAATTTAACTGAACAATTTTTTAAACAGTCTAGTATTTCAATAATAATCACAAAGTTTTTTTTAAAATATTCCACTTTACATGTGTATGATATGAGCGATGTTCCTGACGCGTTAGCGTAACGATTGTACTACGGTGGATAAATTTAACTGATCGATTTTTAAGCAGTTTAGTATTAAAAAATAATAATCACAAATGTTTTTTTACAGTTATTCCACGTATACGTGGATGATATAAATGTTGTACCTGATGCATTGGCGTAATCTCTAATTTCGAAATCTCTGCCGATTCGCGTGCAAACAACCCCTCCACGTGGCACAATACGATTCCAGCGTTAGTCCTCTCCCTCAGCCGTCGGATCGATGATCAACGGTGTGGAATAGCTGCGGTGGACCTCTTTGTAATATGTGAGGTTTTAGGGGTCTTTTTGAAAAAGTTATACCCTGCTATGCCCTTCTCTCCGCCGGCAGCCCCGCCCCCGCTTCCTCCGCCTCATTCGTCGGAGGTCGACCTACGCCGATGTCGCCGCCTCTTCCTCCTCCTCACGCTCCAGCTCCAGCTCCACCTCCGCCCCTCCGGCGCCCGAGGCCGACCCTCCCACGCGCCGGCGCGCTGTTCTGTGCGTCTCTCCCCTCAAGCTCGGCGGCAGTGGCACAGATTCACCTCGTCGCTGGATGTGGCGATGAATTCGGTTGCCGTGCTTGGGGATGGGGAGGGTGAAATCACGTGCATCGCTACGTCCGTCTTTGCCTGCCTTTTGATTCGCCAGCCGCCTCTCTCCCCAAGCCGCGGCACCGAGGGGATCTTGGACGGAGGCCACTGGCCGTGCCGCAAAGGGCGTGGCTGAGGACCGCGCTACCGCTGCCGGATGACGTCATGCAGGAGCAGGAGCTCCCTCCCCTGCTTCCCTATGTGTTCACACCACAGGTGATTAATTCCACCTGTAAACGGAATCGGAATCGGAATATATAAAGCGGCGCACATGGGGCGAGCGAGGAGGGGTGCCACGTAAGGATTTTGCTACAGTATATACAGCGCGCGGGGTGGCATTTTTGTGAAAAGGCCCTCCGCTTCGCGCGTAATTCGGCCGCCGTCCTCCATGAACAGTCCCACCGAGTTGTCTATTTACGTTTAGGCCTCTGGTGAATACAGTTATTGCATAGGAGGAAGGGAGATGTGGCGAGTTAGGGTCGCGCTGTAAAACTTGAAAGACGAGGGTCTTTTTCGCAAAAACGCCGTGCGCCCAGCCCCAAGCCCCCAACCTGCCCGCCGCTGCCTGCTCGTCTCCTCGTCCCTCCCGTCCCCCGTCTCGCCCTCTCCCTCTCCTTCTCCCGCCTCGCGTCGCCGCCGCCGCCGCCGCCCCGCGCGCCGCCCCTCCTCCCTCTCCCTCAGCCATCCTCCTCCTCCGCCGCCGGTCCATTCTCCGCCCTTCACCGCCTCCGTTGCCGGCCACCACTGCCCCCGTCCACGCCTCGCGTCGCCGCCCCCATCCCCGTCCCCGCCCCGTCGCTAGGGTTTCGTCACGAGCGACCTCCCGCCGTGGAAGCTTCCACCTTCCTCCTCATCCTTGTCCTCACGGCCGCGGCGTTCGCGGCGTAGGCGGCGGGGGACGGGTGCAGCGCCGGATGCGAGCTCGCGCTGGCCTCCTCATCCTCGAGCGCCTCCACCCCAATACTTTCTTCGTCCTCGCCTCGTCGCGTCGCTCTGTCTTCTCCCCTCCCTGCCTCTTCGGTTGATGTCTTCATTTCTTCCCCTTTCGTGCGAATGGGACCAACGGCGGATCAAGCGAGGGCGCCGCAGATCGACTGGCGGCACAGCTTCTCCCCATCCTTTGGTGCTGCATTGCTGGTATCATCGTCGTGTTTCCCGCTGTTGGTGCGTGTCTCACGGAGGTAAGGTTTGCAGCGTGCATAATGATGTGCGGTTGAAGTTGAACTCAGTTTTGTGTTCCTTTTTTGATATTTCGATTTTCTTCTTTTCATAGAAAGAATGGATTGGAGTAAATCAGCAGCGGTGTGGATTGTGCTCTGACCTCGGCAGGGGCGGATACAAGAACACAGCGATGAGATCCGGTGCGGTTTGTGGCGGACCAAGCATGCCGGCCGATGGAGATGGTTCTCTGCATCTACGCATTCCCCACCAACATGCCGCCCTTCAGGTACAAATCAAGTCTGATAAAACACTGCCATCCTTCTTGTGTTACATGTTCTGTGTTACATGGTGGCCTCCTCCTCCACCACAGCGGCGGTGTCGGCAAACAGATTTGAGAGGTAAAAACATCCCTTCTTGTGTTGCTTTACGGCCATATTTGAGAGGAGAATGGCATGATGCTGCAGTTTGATTTCACCGGCTTTCCTGCTTGCCGTATTTGTAATCTCAACTTTCATTTCAAGTGATTGTTGGGGCCAAACCTATGGTGGCTAGTCGCTGAGGTGGTGTCATTAATGGAGGCAAAGAGTGGCAAGTGGTGACCAAAGCGGAAGGACCTGGTGTGTTGCGCGTGCGCCGGCCACTGGCGGTGCGAGGCCACGGCGACGGTCATGCTGCCATTATCCAAGTATGGCTGCTGACCAATTTCTTCCCTGAAGTAGGTGAGGTTAGCCCGATAGGAACACATACCACCTATATTGTGATATTTGGAGCTAGGGCACATTCAGTCCTGTTATTTGATCTGTAGCATCAAGGTTGTAAAATTATCAGTTTTGCAGAGGATTTTTGGTCATCAAATTGGAGTTGATGATATTTTTTGAGACACTGAATTAACTAATATCAAATATATAATCTGGATTTCCCTTCAACTCAAAGCTTGTTGTTGTCTTGTTGTCTGCGTGCATGCTGGGGTGGCTCTTCTGCGGGCGATCAAAAGGGCAGTGACAGCATGTATTGACGAACGCAATGTGCTTGCTGGCCGAATAGACATGAACACATATCACTGAGAGGGAGTGAAACAGTGTTGACGAGTAGCCTGCTTTTGGGTTAGTTCTTGATCAAGCTAAAATGCACTTCTTTTTCTTGATCGGTATAAAGGGCACCCTTTTTTTTTCTTGCAGCATTTTCATATGCACCCAATATTGCCCACACGGCCACACCACCATCATCTATAGGCAAGTAGTATGTTCATGTGCAAATTTTGCAGGGATCAAATAAATGTCATTTCCCTGATCCATTATTTGGCTATCTCGTGTACTTGATGCCGATTTTTAATTTCTTATTGCTGCATGAACTATTTCTTTTGGACAGTCAGAGTCTCAATCCTTGCCATCATTAACCGAGAATCTTTTTTCCATGATTCTTACTGTTTCAGGTGATAGAAATAGCATTGTAGTAGGGTGGTAATAGCAAGAAGCCGAAAGGTAAGGATCAGGCTATAACGTTGGGGCATTGGCAACTCAATTAAAAGGTAAGTATCTATTGGTCACAGAGCTTGACAACTTTGAATCTTTGATGATCGTATTGTACCATTGTTTCAGTTGTAGTGGCCATTGTTCCTGTTAAATGCAAGTTGATACTAATAAACCCATTGAATAGAGGCCTTCATATAATTCAATGTTTAAGAGAAACCAACCGTGGACTGGAGCTCTCAGATTAGTTTATTCAAGCCACTTTTTTCTAGCATGCAATTATTTCGTGGCTTATTGCATTCCCTATAATTTTCATTGACTTAGAGGAGGTTTGGGGCTTTTTATTTTTAATGAGGTGCAACAATCTGTCCATCTCACTCGTTGGTGCAATTACATTTTTTGCTTGATTTTCTTCACTGCTTTATGACGACTGAGATAAAAACTTATCTGTGCAGCTTCATGTTTCTGATGCAGGGGTAGGGTAGTTGTCTGGTTGTTCATGTTCTGATTTAACTCATTAGTGTTGTGCTAAATGGAAGGTCAAGCTGCTCTACATGCAGGCAAGAACAGACAAGCCTGAAAATTTTTGTGGCAAATTCTTAGCTCAACCTGAAATTCCGAAGCTGAAATCTGTATTCAGTCTTCAACTCTATGCTCCGACGACGCTGGCGCCGGCTCACGACTTCTGGCTGCTGCGGTACACCTCCATTCTCGGTGATGGAAGCTTAGTGGTTAGTTGTCTGATCATGGAGCGCAAAACAAATTATCCATGTGCTGATGTGCAATTAATACCAAAGTATTTGTGTGTCACTATGATGTCTTGTCTGCTTGCCTGAATGTTCTTGTTCTGAATTCTGAAGGTGTGTGAGAGATCACTCAGTAGCAAGCAAGGAGGCCCAAGCATGCCACTTGTCCAGCCTTTTATCAGAGATGAGATGCTTCCCAGTGGGTTCTTGATCCGACCTAGCGATGGTGGAGGCAGCGTGATACACATCGTTGATCATATGGACCTGGAGGTAATAACTAATAACCATTACAATTTCTTATCCAAATAGTTCATTCATCTAGCAGAAAGAAATTTCAGCCAATTTTTTTGTGTTCACAGCCTTGGAGCGTGCCTGAAGTTGTGCGACCTCTGTATGAATCTTCTGCCTTGGTTGCGCAGAAGATATCGATGGCGGTACAGTAATTATAGTACCCTGTTCTTGATGTTCTTGTTGATTTGTAAAAATTATTGCCTAATTCAGTCATGCAAAATTCAGTCTTTACGCTGCCTGAGGCAGGTTGCCTACAAAGATACCCGTTCTGTGATCACAGGATGGGGAAGGAAGCTTGCGGCTTTGCATGCTCTGAGCCAAAAAGCTCACCACGTAGGACTCCTGAACAGCAGATGCTTCTTGGTTCTTGCCATGAATCTTCAGTTCAAAAGTGTGAAAAATAATTTTGCATGCTCTCTTTTCAGAGGCTTCAATGAAGTTCTCAATGGGCTTGCGGATGATGGATGGTCCGTGATCGAGAGCGATGGCATCGACGATGTTTGCATCTCTGTCAATTCATCCAAAGTGACCGGTTGCAATGCAACATTCAGCAGTGGACTCACTATTGTCAGTACCGGTGTTCTTTGTGCCAAGGCATCCATGCTGTTGCAGGTTAGCTTCACTATGAAACTAGAATTAGTACTTTCTTTTTGTTTGTTTTGTAATTGCCAATATTTTTCATACAATATTTCTTCTGCTGTTTGCTAGGATGTCTCTCCTCCATCACTACTGCAATTTTTGCGCGAACACCAGTCACAATGGGCTGACGATGAAACCAAACTTCTGCAATTTACCCATGTCTCGTCTTGGAGGATTCAGTGGTCAGGTCATACTTCCTTTAGCACACACTTTTGAACCTGCAGAGGTAAGTCCATCTTCTACTGTCTGTCGGTTACAAAAAAGGTCCTGTCCAATTCTGTTTTCCTGCTCGATGTTTTGGTGCAACCATCTACTGTTTCAGTTCCTGGAAGTTATCAAGCTAGGAAACACCAGAAACTACCAAGATACACTGGTGCACCGTGATCTGTTCCTCTTGCAGGTGACTTCTTGATTCATGAAACTTATCACCAGTTGAAGAATCATTTTCTTTTTTCCTCTGTAAAACTTGTGTTCTTGGCCTGATTGCAATGGCAGATGTACAATGGAGTAGAGGAGAGCAGTGCAGGAACATGTTCAGAGCTAATCTTTGCACCCATCGATGCATCGTTCAGTGATGATTCTCCGCTGCTGCCTTCCGGTTTCTACATCATCCCTATCGATTCTCCTCTGTAAGTAAATCTCACACAATTAGATAATACACTAGCATTTCGAATCAAATTTTCTAAAATTTTTATGCTATAAAAAACATAATTCTTCTGGATTTTCTTTCCTTGCAAATGTTAGGACACATCTAGCTCGAACTGCATGCTAGATCTCGCTTCCATGCTCGAAGCAGCGACGCCATGGAGCAGGATCAGCGGCATCAATAGCAGCGGCGAGCTCCAAGGCGGTGATGACGATCGCGTTCCAGTTCGCGTTCGAGAGCCACCTGCAGGGCAGCGTGCCCGCCATGGCGCAGCAGTACATGTGCAGCATCATCTCATCGGTGCAGAGGATTGCCGTGGTGCTCTCATCCTCCCGCCTCGTCCCTCCCGGCGTTGCCGCCGCCACGCAGCACGCGCCGGCGACTCGGTGCTGCCCAGATGGATTTGCCAGAGCTATAGGTTTGTGGCTTCGCAGCTGCTTGTAATACAGTTCATATCTGTAAGATTTTTTAAAAAAAAACAGTTCGCTTTTCAGAACTCATGATGCTTTGCTTATGCAGATTTCATTTTGGAGCTGAACTCATCAAATCTGCAGATGCCAACAGCAGCAGTGAATCGGTTCTGAAAGCAGTTTGGCATCATCCCAGTGCCATACTCTACTGCTCTCTCAAGGCTTCTTCAGCCTCTATTTTTCTTTTTCTGATTAAGATACAGATTTTACCTAGATTTTTATAAATTCGTTTTTTTAAACTGTTGAACTGTATATTTCGAACGAAAAAAATTTATATAGAAGCTTTAATTATAAGATAAATCTATTTTTCAATTTTAAAATAATTAAACCTTAATTAGTGAGATGTTAATGATTTTCTCGTTTTACCTGTCCGAACTTAATCTTTTATCTTAAACTCGAATGGGGCCAGTACTCAATACTGTTATGCATGGAGGATTGTTTGTTATCTCAATTTATTTCAGGGACTTTTGAATCTTTTGTGCAGCTTGACTGAAATTTTGTTGACACAAATTCACCTTAAAGTTGACAGTGTTGCACACCATTAACCATTTGATTTTTCATGTAGGTGATGCCAGTGTTCACGTTTGCAAACCGAAGACGGAGGCGGCGCCAGGCACAAGATGGCGGAGGAGGTGAACAAATCTATGATCATCAGGAAAATCAATCAAATTTATGTTACCTAATCTATCCAACAAGTGAACAAATTGGAGGCAGCTAAGACTACATAAGAAATTGAAAAGCACGGCCATACTCTTTTGACTAAGTTTCGAAGTCAGGCTTGCAAGGATAGACTAAAGCTCTTATATCAGTCTTTCTTCTCTTAGCAAATTCTCATTGCTAGATCTCAGATCATCTTGCAAACCTCTTATATCATTTATATCATTTTCCATATGCAAATCTGTGGTTCATCTCTAAATTGTAATGACTGGGTAAGCTCTCTGGTCCTCCCATGTCCTTGACAATAACAGTAATATCCTTCAACTTTTCAACTTATCTTCATTCTCACAGGTAAGTCTTGTAATTCATCTTCTATTTGTGCTAGCCTTGATGTTAAGTCTGCATTTATAACGGTACTCTCTTGAGTTTCTAAACTAACTTCATCAATGGATTATTTGACAGGTGATGCCTGGTAAGTCTTGTAATTCATCACAGGTAAGTCTTGTAATTCATCTTCTATTTGCTGCACTGGTGATGCCTACAAAGAGCTCACTGCGACGAACTTCATCAACTCAATTCTGAAGGTCGACCAAAACAAGCAAGATTATCTGACGATACAAAATCATTAGAAAGATCTAAATTATGTGTATTTGCAATCCGGTGTGCGTTTGTGCAGGGGTCAGGCATGAGAGAGGATATTGTGTGTAGGTGATCGATGGATGCTATGAACTACCTCTGCAGTTAGAAATGTGTTAGATCTTGTCTCTGCAAAGATGAACACCTTTTCTTACTTGTTCAACTCGATCAGCATGCAGTATCCTGTTCAATTTTTTTCCCCTTCAGCCATTCAGAAATTCAGAAGTGGCTATCATGCTTTAATTTTGTTTCAATCAGTAGTAGTATTTGTTATCTTTGAGGGACAGATGGGCTTGTCTCTTGTCAGCATTCACCTTAGCTTTACCTCTTACTAGTATATTTTATCACTGAGTGCGTTTATGCTCATAGGGCATATATATCTTATGTTGGATATAAGTTTTTTTTTTTTTTTGTCTTGTTTAGTTAAACTGAAGATGCATGGCCGACTGAACATGAGAAAAATATCATTTCGTTTGGAATGTCATGGAAAGCACTTTCTGAATGGCTAACAGGATATAATAAATATCAGCTCTCACCTTTGTCCACTATTGATAGAAAAGGAAAGGCAAGAAGATTGCCTTAATTAACCTAATTGTCATCAAATCAAAGTGGCCGGCTTATCGAGAACCTAGCTTTGTCTAGAAACTTTGCCTTGAAATGAATTGAAAAATCATGCATGCACTTGGCGTGTGATTCTCCTCCTTCCTATTGACAAAATACTTTTCGCCATGTCAACGCCGGAATGATCAGTATACACTATCCATTGATGCAGATTACTGGCGAACAAGAGCAGCAGCTCTTTTCCTTTTAGTTCTTCTTAGCTAGATATGAGAAATTTTCTTGGCCAAACATTGTAGAGTTTAAACAAAATTCTTCGGAACTTACATGCCGGCAAGCAAAGGAACACAACAAAGTTTAGCCTAACTTATATATTGACCGATTAAAATCTGTTATGCATGTTAAGAATTGAGACAGAAATTTAAGCCAAAGAGATTAATCTCTCGTAGAACAGCACGCAAATAACAGACATGACAACAAGGAGCGGTAATTAATTGAGTATACCTGTAGTGGTAGTAGTGGTAATTAATTGAGTATACCTGTACTTGGGCCTAATCGGTGGCGCCTTATGCTGCGTTGTACTCAAGCCCAAAATCAATTGGGCCTTTCCAATTGAGCCAAGCCCGAAAACCTAGAAGATAAGACAGAACATCGGAGACTTTTGATTGGAGCTTCTCTGTCCCGCTGTCCGGAATGGTGCACTGTCAGCTATGTACAAAATATATCTTGAACTCCCTGCTGCAGAAGAGTTCAGAGTTGAGAGGGTATGATCTGCACACTAACATATTATTCCTGTTGCATAGATATTGTTGGATTGTCACTGTGTGTAAGACAAGTATTCTATATATACTATATAATCAGTTTTCTTTGGTAAAAAGTTATACTGTCTTGCTATGCTAGTCGATGAATCTGATGGCGGGCATTGTTCTGAGAATGAACTTAGAAAACACATTCGTTCAAAAAAAAAAAACAGTTTGAGGCAGCGGGGAGCAGATCCAGTTTGAGGGAGGACTCCAAGTGGTGAAAAATTCATCAACTCATTACTTGAAACAAACAGGTTCAAAGAGTTGGATCATTGTTTTGTGTTTAACTCAAAGGCATAAAGACAATTAGTGCCACATAAATAAGCCAACATCCCCTCAAAAAATAAGCCAACATATATTAATGTTATTCACGTCTACTCCTACTTTTATCATCAACCCAAAGTAAGCAACCTGGATAAGATTCTTGTCACAAAACTATATATGCCCAGCAACAGCACAACTCCTTAACCCCCATTCAAGCCAACAAACCACTGATACGATAATATTTGCATCCAGGCAGGCTGCAGTATGATGCATATATGTCACTGGGTTCGCACATTCTACTCGGCGGCTTCTGCATCCTCCTCAGGTCGTCCAACTCTTGTGTCTACATCAAATAAAATAGCTATTATCTCATAAAATGTCCTTGAAGCAAGAATTAGTACTCAAGAGGAAGAGCATTCATGTTGTCCACATTGAGTACAACAGGAAAAGCAAAACCTAAAGCAATATACTACTTTTTCAAGTATGCTTTGGTCAAGTACTACCTTATTATTACTTGCTCTATTCTCTTGTTCTTTTGACATGGTACGAATGCACTTTGATTAATTACTTCATATTTAAATGCATGCTAGCAAAATATATTACACGCATAATGACAAGGAAACAAGAGTGACGACACATTTACTGCTATGAATTTTCACGAAGAACGCAAATAATTTTATGCATTAGTCGTCGACATTTTAGTGGAGGTGTCTTTATTCTGTTAACAGAGTTCAGGTTTTGTTTTTGCAAGTACAGTTAGAAACACAACGTTTGTCTGAAACTCACACAAAACAGTATATTGCATAATGAGTATTGGTACTACTCTGCCAAAAGGACTCTTGGTACTGTTCTGCCCTTGTATCAACATATCAAGCCTATCACCCTAAATAAAGTTACTACATTCTAGTCCTAGTTTGGTCATTCGGACCATCATAAACAAAGAACTATAATGATCAGCCCTAGATCCTTAAATGGCATTTTATTACCCATATGCACATGGCGCTGCATTTGTTCTGGAATACGAGCGGTAATTAAGTACCTGTGGTAGTGTTGAGGCGTTTGGAGATCCCAGTTGCAAGGTAGCATCGCATGGAGTAGAGGGTGTTCTTTTCGGGGTCAAGCTTGGCCACTCCTCGCAGCTCCTTGTTCCTGACGTCAACAGCGACCATCATTCCTCCCGTCTTAGCACCCCTGCCAGCAGCGTTGCCCAAGAGGTAAACAACATCATCATCGATGCAACTCAAGGCCGGGTAACACAAACGCAGGCGACCTAGGGACAAGGAAGAGGTTGCCCCTTGACCTTGAGCCTCCTCCCTGTGTTCATCACCGCTGTTGCTGAGCATGAGGCTATGAAGCAACTCGTAATGGTGACTTGGGTTGGTGTCAAGATGGACTTCACGCGATTCAGCAGTGCAGTCACGGCGCCAGTCGTCCCATGAAGTGACCGGGATAGGCATGCTCCATGTAGTGATTCTCCACGAACCAGGGTGGAACACGGAGCGTCGCCGTGTCGGCTGAGGTTCTCTGCTGCGGCGAACCCATTCAAGGTATGAAGTAGGATCTGCAGAGGTGGAGGTGGGTATGGTGGTGGTCACCGTTCTTGGTGAAACGATCTCCATCTCCAGATACTTGATGGAATCCTTGTGTTGGCTGATGGCGATGTCCCGACAAAAGGACACATCTCCATTGAGGTACATCCTCCAATTGCCCTTGGCCGGCCACGGCAGCGGCATGTCGCGGAGCTTCCTTGGAGACATTTCGTCGAGCACGTCGCAGAGGAGGATGCCGCGCCAGAGATCAACCCAGCCCACGGTGCCCTTCGCACCTCCGAGCGTGATGGTCTTGGTGGTGACGTGGTACAGCTGCCTCTTGGCTGAGTCCGGGATCGGGCACAGCCTGTCCCTCACCGGCTCCTCCACGGACACCTCCTCCGATGTCCAACTCCCAGACGAACAAGAAGATCTGTACAGGCGCAGCGTGGAAGTGAACTCACTCCAGACGTGGAGGGCGGCCACGACGTAGCGGTCGTCGCCGCAGCTGAGTATGGCGAGCTGGTGGTCACCGAGGGTAGGGGGAGGCGGGTTGGGGAGCAGATCCAGTTTCGGAGACGGGGGATCCGGATGGTAGACCAAGTAGTCGTTGTCATGCGGGGCACCAAGCTGATCGATGGGGACTCGGAGGAGGAGGAGGAGCTGGCCGTCGGCGTCGTCGACGGCGGCGGCGATGGCTTTAGGCGCGCCAAGCAGATTGCCATTGAAGGATGGGAGATCGGGGCAGTGGACGGAGAAGTGGGAGAGGGCAGGCGGGGACGCCTCCCACAAAGTCACCTCGATGGGATGGCCGGCGCTCAACCTGCAGCTGGCGGTGGAGGCGTTCTTGAGGGTGGACGTGTAGCCCCGGACGCCGAGCAGGAGGCTGCTGGCCGTCTTCTCCCCGGCGGCGCCGCCAGTCGCGGCCATGGCGTCGAATTAGGGATTTCGATTTTGGGGGTAAGGAAGGGGAATACAACAAACAGACGTTGACGGGTGGAGCGAAGGCTTTTATTTGGGATGCCCGCACCCGGGGTGATTAGTCCGCAAATGACCTAATTAGCGCTAATGGTAATATGTACTGGAGTAATATTTTTTTAAAAAAAAATACATCAATAATTATTTTTTTTAGGATAGTTCACAGTTTTAAAAAATAGTTGAAAGATCATGAATTTTCAGTTGAAATTTTCCATAATTCGAGTTGAAAGTTTTAGAAGTTTGAGTTAGAAATTTTTTTAATCGCGTTAAAAGTTTTTAAATTCCCAGTTGAAAGTTTTCATAATTCAAGTTGAAAGTTTTTAAAATCAGGTTGAAAGTTTCAAAATTCGAGTTGAAAGTTCAAATTTCATGTTGAGAGTTCAAAGTTTTCAAATTTTGAGTTAGTTTTAAATTTTAGGTAGGACTTTTTTTTATTGAAATATGTAGATCTTTACCTATCATAAATGTTTAAGATGCTTTTGCCAAGTATTTTTGTACGTTGTCCCAGTATAATGCGCTGCGCAGTCCAATTTCATTTCCTCCCTGTGCGTATTTTTTTACGATTTTCCGGTCCGATTCCTCCATATCGCCCCCTCCCAAATTGCTCCACGTTTTCCGTTTTCCTGTCCAGATCACATCATGTCCTAGCAAGTAGAACAAATTTTCTCCTCACATCATTCAGGCCCATGTAACTGCCACATTCCAGATCAATTTTACATATATATATATATATATATATATATATATATATATATATATATATATATATATATATATATATATATATATATATATATATATATATATATATATATATATATATATATATATATATATATATATATATATATATATATATATATATATATATATATATATATATATATATATATATAGGACGCCCAGATAGGGCTCCATGGTGCCCGGGCACCACTGACATCTGCCGGTTGATCACATTCTCATCTAGTTGATCGGTACATGTATATTTGATTAACGGGTTCACCCGTTAAGTACATTTGATTTGGAAATTGACAGCGTGTGCATGCATGCAAAATATTTAGGAGTATCAATTTAGCGTCTTTAATACCTTTCCATCAACAGTTCACGGCCGTTATTTGGTTTCTAAATATTTGTCACCATAATCATGGATTTGCGGTTTATTTGGCAACAAATATAATGCGGTTTATTAGGGTATATGAAAATCTAAGTATACTTCTACGATGTAGTATATATGGAAATGTTATCCTGCTGTTATTTTGAAAATAATTATATAAGGAAACCGAGGTACCCTAAGTACACCATGAACGATGTAATTGGAATATAAGTATATATGGAGGCTAAGTATATGGTATGCTTATGTACACCTAGCTAAATTAGTGCGTTTTGCACTTTCCAGTTTCAGAAAATGTTTACTCATTTATGTAATGTAATGGCTATGTATACACGGGTTATTTTTTCTATATACTTAGCTAACTTGTTAAGTATACAAAGTTTTAAATTACGTTAATTTAATTATATTATGAATCCAAGCGTATATAAATTTACAATTTGTGTACACGGTATATTTTATTATTGTCATTTAATATTGTTGTAAATAGTAAGTTTGGAAACTAATTAAATTTGGAACCAAGTATATTTTAGTCGTTACGTCCGGATGTAAAATTTTATATAAATTAATCCAAGCATATTTTTTGTATACCATGGTTTCTAAGTATATCTATATTTCAAATGTGTACTGTAGATTATTAGAATTTAAAACTCGCCTACCTAGGCTGACAGTACATTATTTCCTAATTAAATTTGGAACCAAGTATATTTTAAGTCGTTACGTCCGGATGTAAAATTTAATATAAATAAATCCAAGTATATTTTTGTACCATGGATTTTAAGTATATCTAAAATTTAAATGTGTGTACTGTGTATTATTATTTCCACCATGTTTTTCCATATGTGCCGATTTAGATTAAATTCAATTTCTTTCCACAGTGTTTTAGATGCGCTTTTAGAAGTTTAATATGCTGAATTGAAAGAGTAGATCTCTTAAGTGAAGTCTGAAAGGAAACAAAATATCGGTGAATTGGCTCATCCACATATCATAGGAGTTTAGCATAATATAAATGAAACATATGCTAATTAAAGTAAAAACGATCTATAAATATAGATGTAACTAGTTTATTATTACAGTACGATTGTGATTCATAAATGTAAAAACACAGAATGGCTGCTTATTTGACCGATGGCTGGCAACCATATCACACCATCAGAGAGTTGATTTTCGGCTGGTACTTGCATGTTGCCTCATGTTTGCTATTCAGACGGTGGGCGAGTCTCATTTCTCATCACTAGGATGAGAATTTATCATCACTATGACGAGAAATGATCAACTTAGGAGCCTCCACCTCCCTCTTGACATCTTTACGGTCTGTATCTATCTCCTACGAAAAAAAACAAGTGGAAAATGTTAAGAGCAGGAGTGACAAATCCAGAACTGGAGCTGAACGTGAACCAAAAATATATTAAAATAAATTACCTGTGAATCATTGGACTTCGTTTCATCGTCTATTAACATCTGCGCCTTTTGGAGATATGCATTCTCCTCTTGAAGACCATACTCATTGACTAGGGCCGTCCAAGTATCTTCAAAATCACTTGCTGTGCGTGCATGATATAAGTTGTGTAGTTCTGACTTCGTACCAAATAATATGTGCCAACGGCAGCGTGGGTGATCATACTTCTGCAGCGACTGATCGATCTTCTCGCTCCGGGCACTAGTGTTCATCTTGTCCATAGCTACTGGCAATATAAGTATAAATTTCAGAATACTAAGAAGAGGTCAACATATATGAGAAGTACATATACGTACAGATAAGTTGGAGCCATACCTGGAACAGAAATGTGTTGTTGGCGAGAACCAGAGAGAGCACCAGAAGTGAGCAGAGTCGTATTGTTCTGCTCTTTATATGTTGCAATTGTGTCTCCGTTGGAAGGAATGAAAAAATTAATATCATTACCAAGTATAAAGATCTTATTTATGGTAATATTTATAGCTATTACGACCGATAGGTTACATAATATAATTTGTTACCGTCAACATGGATCGATCCAGTCAGAATTGGGTATCAATTGATTAATTTAGTAACCAACGAGTGATTTCGGTACTAATTGGCCATAGTCAACGGGATAGAGAGAGAGTGAAAAAATGCACGTCTGAATACCACAAGATTAATGACATAATCTGTACTTTTACAGGTGTACATGTACACATAGGTTTATGAGTGACAGAGCGAACACGTATACATGTATATCCCACAAGATGAATGACATAATTATCTCAGCTACCAGCTCTTTCTTTTCAGCACTAAATCTCTGTATGATAGGTGTGATGGAAGATGGTACACAACGCGAAACCGGTGCCACGAATTTAACACGAACAGCCTTCTTCCTTGAAGGTGGAGTGACAAAGTCATCATCATCATGAATGGAACGACGCTTCACATTTCTTCTCATGCTCGCACACTTTGGAAGCCGCGGCATGCTATTAAAAACTACCATTATTAAAACAAGCAATATGATTCTCTTCGGGTCATATACTTCAATTTAAAATTAATTAAATCTATATTTACAAAGATTATAATTGAGATGTCCACGTAAAAGAGACATTGCTGCTGTTTCACTACCTACCTAAATTTTATACACTGGATGCAAATCAAGATATTCGAACGGGCATGTTATATACCTAAAACAATCTAAATTCAACTGCATTTCAACAAAAAATCTATAAATTTAGGTTCCAGGTGATTCATCATGTGCTCAGTTTAGTAGATAAAAAGAAGAGGAATGGCAAATCATCTATACATAACAGGGACTGCATGTGAATGTAAGATGTGTGAGTGATAAACACTGAGATCCATACCTTTCAGGTAATGCAGCTCGCTGGTGAATAATGTCTGTTCCGAAGCTCACGAACAACCAGCGACGGCAGCGAAAAGGCACTTGGACATCAGGCGCTGTGATGGCTTGACAAAAATGGTTGAGGAGTTCTGGTTTCCAGCAAGAGGCTTGTGGACGAACGTCGTCGGTGACGAAAACCACGGACGTCGGCCCTCTTCACGGCATGGCGAGCAATCCCGGCGAGGTAACTCGGTGAAGACGATGTGGATAGCTAGCTCTTGGACCGTGAAACAGTGTGGAAAAGAAAAATCAAAAAAAGGAATACAGTAGCCGGTTATATGTGCATCTTGAAAATGGAATGTAATCTTGAAAATAGATGGCAATAATCGCAATTAGTGGAATGGCGTCATTTTTCAAAAACGAATCACGATTCAAAAGGTAAGTATCTGCATGCAAACGTTGTATATATGGAAATGTGATATAGAAAATGGAAAGTGCTAATCATAATGTGTATGCATGATTAGAGGGCGCAAATTTGGAAATACATGCACAGTAAAAATGGAAATACCTGCATGCATGTTCTAAGGAAAGTATATGCATGCAACTCTTATCGGGTTAGACCCGTTAATGTGTGATAGCATCCTCTAGTGTGTTGCACGGATCTTAAAGCATTTGGACGGTGGATGGCTATGGAGCCCGGGCACCATGGTGCCCCTAACAAATTTAATATATATATATATATATATATATATATATATATATATATATATATATATATATATATATATATATATATATATATATATATATATATATATATATATATAGACATACTATACCGCATCTGGCGTACGTAGTAGCTAAAATGCTCCCCCTCACATCCTACCCCCACCCCTCCCAATCCACCCCCGTGCACCCCAACCACCGGCGCCCCCTACCCCTCCCAAATTTACTAGTAAATTGTTTACTATCGAATCTACATGCTATATATATATAGACTAGCAAAAGTGACCGTGCGTTGCACCGGGTGTTTACGGAGCGTGTATAGCGATCAAAAAGTATTGTTTGGTTTAGAGAACTAATCTGCTCAAAAAAAATTGTTTGTTTTTAGATAAATAATATGCTCTATATTTGCGCACAGAGTGATGTCACGATGGATAAAATTTAACTGAACAATTTTTTAAACAGTCTAGTATTTCAATAATAATCACAAAGTTTTTTTTAAAATATTCCACTTTACATGTGTATGATATGAGCGATGTTCCTGACGCGTTAGCGTAACGATTGTACTACGGTGGATAAATTTAACTGATCGATTTTTAAGCAGTTTGGTATTAAAAAATAATAATCACAAATGTTTTTTTACAGTTATTCCACCTATACGTGTATGATATAAATGTTGTACCTGATGCATTGGCGTAATCTCTAATTTCGAAATCTCTGCGGATTCGCGTGCAAACAACCCCTCCACGTGGCACAATACGATTCCAGCGTTAGTCCTCTCCCTCAGCCGTCGGATCGATGATCAACGGTGTGGAATAGCTGCGGTGGACCTCTTTGTAATATGTGAGGTTTTAGGGGTCTTTTTGAAAAAGTTATACCCTGCTATGCCCTTCTCTCCGCCGGCAGCCCCGCCCCCGCTTCCTCCGCCTCATTCGTCGGAGGTCGACCTACGCCGATGTCGCCGCCTCTTCCTCCTCCTCACGCTCCAGCTCCACCTCCACCTCCGCCCCTCCGGCGCCCGAGGCCGACCCTCCCACGCGCCGGCGCGCTGTTCTGTGCCGTCTCTCCCCTCAAGCTCGGCGGCAGTGGCACAGATTCACCTCGTCGCTGGATGTGGCGATGAAATTCGGTTGCCGTGCTTGGGGATGGGGAGGATGAAATCACGTGCATCGCTACGTCCGTCTTTGCCTGCCTTTTGATTCGCCAGCCGCCTCTCTCCCCAAGCCGTGGCACCGAGGGGATCTTGGACGGAGGCCACTGGCCGTGCAGCAAAGGGCGTGGCTGAGGACCGTGCTACCGCTGCCGGATGACGTCATGCAGGAGCAGGAGCTTCCTCCCCTGCTTCCCTATGTGTTCACACCACAGGTGATTAATTCCACCTGTAAACGGAATCGGAATCGGAATATATAAAGCGGCGCACATGGGGCGAGCGAGGAGGGGTGCCACGTAAGGATTTTGCTACAGTATATACAGCGCGCGGGGTGGCATTTTTGTGAAAAGGCCCTCCGCTTCGCGCGTAATTCGGCCGCCGTCCTCCATGAACAGTCCCACCGAGTTATCTATTTACGTTTAGGCCTCTGGTGAATCCAGTTATTGCATAGGAGGAAGGGAGATGTGGCGAGTTAGGGTCGCGCTGTAAAACTTGAAAGACGAGGGTCTTTTTCGCAAAAACGCCGTGCACCTGCCCGCCGCTGCCTGCTCGTCTCCTCGTCCCTCCCGTCCCCCGTCTCGCCCTCTCCCTCTCCTTCTCCCGCCTCGCGTCGCCGCCGCCGCCGCCGCCCCGCGCGCCGCCCCTCCTCCCTCTCCCTCAGCCATCCTCCTCCTCCGCCGCCGGTCCATTCTCCGCCCTTCACCGCCTCCGTTGCCGGCCACCACTGCCCCCGTCCACGCCTCGCGTCGCCGCCCCCATCCCCGTCCCCGCCCCGTCGCTAGGGTTTCGTCACGAGCGACCTCCCGCCGTGGAAGCTTCCACCTTCCTCCTCATCCTTGTCCTCACGGCCGCGGCGTTCGCGGCGTAGGCGGCGGGGGACGGGTGCAGCGCCGGATGCGAGCTCGCGCTGGCCTCCTCATCCTCGAGCGCCTCCACCCCAATACTTTCTTCGTCCTCGCCTCGTCGCGTCGCTCTGTCTTCTCCCCTCCCTGCCTCTTCGGTTGATGTCTTCATTTCTTCCCCTTTCGTGCGAATGGGACCAACGGCGGATCAAGCGAGGGCGCCGCAGATCGACTGGCGGCACAGCTTCTCCCCATCCTTTGGTGCTGCATTGCTGGTATCATCGTCGTGTTTCCCGCTGTTGGTGCGTGTCTCACGGAGGTAAGGTTTGCAGCGTGCATAATGATGTGCGGTTGAAGTTGAACTCAGTTTTGTGTTCCTTTTTTGATATTTCGATTTTCTTCTTTTCATAGAAAGAATGGATTGGAGTAAATCAGCAGCGGTGTGGATTGTGCTCTGACCTCGGCAGGGGCGGATACAAGAACACAGCGATGAGATCCGGTGCGGTTTGTGGCGGACCAAGCATGCCGGCCGATGGAGATGGTTCTCTGCATCTACGCATTCCCCACCAACATGCCGCCCTTCAGGTACAAATCAAGTCTGATAAAACACTGCCATCCTTCTTGTGTTACATGTTCTGTGTTACATGGTGGCCTCCTCCTCCACCACAGCGGCGGTGTCGGCAAACAGATTTGAGAGGTAAAAACATCCCTTCTTGTGTTGCTTTACGGCCATATTTGAGAGGAGAATGGCATGATGCTGCAGTTTGATTTCACCGGCTTTCCTGCTTGCCGTATTTGTAATCTCAACTTTCATTTCAAGTGATTGTTGGGGCCAAACCTATGGTGGCTAGTCGCTGAGGTGGTGTCATTAATGGAGGCAAAGAGTGGCAAGTGGTGACCAAAGCGGAAGGACCTGGTGTGTTGCGCGTGCGCCGGCCACTGGCGGTGCGAGGCCACGGCGACGGTCATGCTGCCATTATCCAAGTATGGCTGCTGACCAATTTCTTCCCTGAAGTAGGTGAGGTTAGCCCGATAGGAACACATACCACCTATATTGTGATATTTGGAGCTAGGGCACATTCAGTCCTGTTATTTGATCTGTAGCATCAAGGTTGTAAAATTATCAGTTTTGCAGAGGATTTTTGGTCATCAAATTGGAGTTGATGATATTTTTTGAGACACTGAATTAACTAATATCAAATATATAATCTGGATTTCCCTTCAACTCAAAGCTTGTTGTTGTCTTGTTGTCTGCGTGCATGCTGGGGTGGCTCTTCTGCGGGCGATCAAAAGGGCAGTGACAGCATGTATTGACGAACGCAATGTGCTTGCTGGCCGAATAGACATGAACACATATCACTGAGAGGGAGTGAAACAGTGTTGACGAGTAGCCTGCTTTTGGGTTAGTTCTTGATCAAGCTAAAATGCACTTCTTTTTCTTGATCGGTATAAAGGGCACCCTTTTTTTTTCTTGCAGCATTTTCATATGCACCCAATATTGCCCACACGGCCACACCACCATCATCTATAGGCAAGTAGTACGTTCATGTGCAAATTTTGCAGGCCAGCTGGTAGTCGTGACACCACGTTCCCCGGCGAGCTGGTGTAGGCTGGTGTACGATACCCGCAGCGAGCATCGGATTTCTGACGGATTGTTCTCGAGCTCCAACATCCGGTGCTCGAGCCCTTGCCGCTGCCTCTCGTTGCCGGCCACCAGCTCCCTCATCTTCAGGAGGTCCTCACGGGCCTCCGCCAAGTCACGTACCAGCTGGTCAGCACGCTGGTTTGCTGACGACGCTGCCGCCCTGGCCTCCTCGACCTCGCGGCCTACGCCCCGAGCACCGGCCTGGAGGAGGCGCTCCATCTCCGCCTGGAGCTCCCCCCAGGTGAGGGCATCGGTGGACGGGCCCCGAGCAGACACAAGGTTGACGGCGGGGCTACTCGACGTCGCCTCCCGGTCCTTAGTAGCGACCACTACATCTGTCGAGGTCACTGCAGGGGACGCACTGGAAGCCGCACCGGTCCCACCTTGCGCCGCCTTCGCCTGCGCCGCCCTATGAAGAGTTTCCTCTTTCTCATAAAGCTAGGTGATCAAGATTTCGTGAATGGAAAAACTTCAAGAACGTCTACTTACTTCTCGCCGATCGTCACTAGTCACTAGCCTTTGCCTTCGCTGAGGTGGGGAGACGCGTCCGAGTCCTAAGTAAGATACGACGGTGTGAGGTCCAGTCACTCCGACTACACGTTAAAAAACAAGAGGGAGGCTCACCGCCGGGTTTGGCGCCTTCCGACGGGTCCCGAGTACGGAGGAGAATTCCTCCCCTTCCTCGGAACGTTGTTGCCACTCGTGGTAGCAGCAGCTGCAACGTCGGACGCCTCATTGGTGACGCCCTCCTTCAATGACGCCGCTGCCTGGTGGTCCGCGAGTGGTCCGATGACGTCCGCAGAGGGAGAACCTACATAACGTGAAGTCACAACGCGATCTCGAGGAGAAGGATGTAAAGGAGTCATCGAGTACACTTACATTAATTGCAGCGACGCGTTCGACCGGACCCTTCTCACAAAGGGGGACCGGGATGTCGCTCGCCGCTGAGGGAGCGCTGATCATCACCTGGCCGACAAGCTGTCCCACGGTGTCGCTGTCCAGACCTGTAAATCGAGGACGAGAACTCGATAAGCCAGGAGAAACAGACGTACTCGAAGTAAAATTCGAAATGCAAGAAAAAATACCCCGAGGAGAAACCCGGGTCACGTCCTCTAGCCCAGAGTAGTCAAAGGCCGCATGGGCGCGGGCCTGGAGCGGTTGGATCCGCCTACCTACGAAGTCGGCAGCGACTTCGTACCCCGACAACCCCTGTGTTCGGAGGTCATCGATGATGTCGATGAAAGACTGGAGGGAGGGAGTCAGGGCGGGTTTGGCGGTCCACTCTGGGATTTTGTCTGGCTGCTCTTCAGGGACAACAAGGACGGGATCCGAGTTTTCTATCTAAATATAGAACCATCTCGCCCACCATTTGCTGCGAAAAGAGGGGCACCGGAAGGGGATGTAACGCGACTTCAGGCGATCTCGAAGTCGGAACCCAACACATCCAGATACCCTGTTGGGTTCCATCCAGCGCAACTCATAGTAAAAGCGGAAGAGATCAAGGAAAGGCTCTACCCCAATGTAGGCCTCGCAAAGATAAGAGAAAATGCTAAGGAACACGATGGAATTGGGATTCAAGTGAAGCAAAGAAAGGCCATAGAAGTTCAAAACGAGAAGAAGAAATTCGGAAGGTGGAGGAAGAAAACCGCAAGAAATATAATCTTCGACCGCAACCATACGGCCCAAGATAGGTTCGGGTTCAATACCTCCTGTCTCCCTCTGCATGGTCCCACGACCAGGGAGGGCGCCGTCCCTCACCGTCACCGATCACCGCAAAAGAACCAGCAAAGATCTAAACCCAACTCCGTCTGCTTCGCGACATGTATAAAAAAAAGGATTCATCACATGTATAACAAGAGGGAGCAAGTAAGTAAAACAAAATATTCTTCCCTAGAAGTTAGCATACAAATAGCAACAGTTGCCTGTGTGTGTGTGTGTGTGTGTGTTTTTATAGGTTGTCAGTATAAGAAATAACACAAGTACTCTGACACCTAGGTATTGCTTACTTAGATGTCTGCTGCACTGCAAGTGCCAAAATCGGCCAATTCAAGTTATACACAAACAAACATTTGAGCTTTTGTGGACTTAGTGCATGAATTAGAGTACAATTAAGAATGGTAGAAATGTGAATCAATTCAATCCTTACAACACACAACTTGGATACAGATATCATGATTTCGATAGGATTAAATTTTCTCTCGGGAGCAAGAGAAGGCACCTACCTCGGTAGCGAGGCCGGTGTGTTGAAGTCGGGCTCCCCTGCAGCGAGGCCGATGACCAGCTCGCCGGCCTGCCGCAACGTCGTGGCCTGGTCTGTGATGGCCATGTTCTTGGACGACCGGAGCGCCCTCATCGTTGGGCTGATGGATGTGTCCACCGCCTCCGCCCTCACCACCGCCGCCATTCTGGCCCTCCCCGCCGCCGGTCTCTTCCTGGACACCCTGCAAGAACCAAGAACCAAAAGATATCCCTCACCGTCACCGATCACCGCAAAAGAACCAGCAAAGATCTAAACGTCGCGGATCGGCTGCTCACCAGACAGAGTTGGGACTGAAGGGATGAGCTGGATCCGCCCATCACGTCGCTGCCGACGGCGGATGCAGCTTGGAGATGATGAGCGAGGCGACGGACGTGAAGAAGCAGCCCACAAACGACGCGACGACGAGCCCGAGCGGATCGGCGCGAGCGGGGGTGGAGAGACGACGGAGGTCGCCGGATCAACCCCTCCCGTCGCCGTCGACGGCGGATCCACGGGAGAGGCGGTGGATCGGCGTCAGCGGGGGCGGAGAGACGACGGAGGTCGCCGGATCCACCCCTCCCGTCGCTGCCGACGCGAGAGGCGGTGGATCGGCGCGAGCGGGGGCGGACAAATGATGGAGCTCGGTGGATCCACCCCTGCCGTCGCCGCCGACGGCGGATCCACGCGACCATGGAGAGGAGATGTGGAGGAGCGCCGGTCAACGGGAGGCGGAATGACGGAGAGCTGGTGAGGGCGAGCGTGAGAAGGGAGAGGAATGGAGAGAGTAAACGAGCGGCTTGTTCGGTAACTCGAGGTAAGAGGATTGGGAGTTTACAGGAAGGAATTGATGATGAAATTAAGATGAGAATTTGATTTTTAATCTCAATATCTTGTTTGGTAGAGGTGATGGAAATTGATAGGGAGTTTAGTTGGAGATTAGATCATTAATAAAAACGGATGGTCGAGATTTACTTAGACAAAGTAAAGGAGGAATTTTCTCCCAATTACCTACCCCTACCCAGGTATTGAAAAGGAGGGAGTTCCTTCCTCAATTCCTCATCTCCATCTCACCAAAATTCTTATGTCTCCTAACCAAACAAGACATTTAATAGCCTCATCCCTCTAAACTCCTAATCCCAACTAAAAACTCCCTCCAACCAAGAGAGGAGTAAATGAGATGGGGGAGAAGAAACGAGAGAGCAAGAGAGAGAGTAAACGAGAGATTTTGGCTCTCCTCGGTAGTTTCGGAACGAGAGAGCAATATACCAAGTTTAGGTGCGGTAAGTTTCTTTGTAATTGTAATTGTGCTAATCCACCAAGTTGATTTTTGCTGATCCACCAAGTTGATTTTTGCTGAAAAAAAAGAATAATTAACTATTTACCAATCTTACAAGTGATAAAAAGAATTTGTCACTAAGCCTATATGTCATAAACGCAGGGTGGCCCACATGTCATAGACAGCAAGTGGCAATTTTTTTTGCCACATCTTAAAAGTGACAAATAGTTAAATGCCCCAAAAAAAATTAAGATACACGTATACTTCCCAGACAAGTGATATATTTTATATTGTTGACATCATAATCACCAAAACTTTCACTTTAATATTTGTTTGAGATAAAAAAAGTCAATTGTAATAAAATTTTTCACTCAAGAGTCAACGCGCTATATATCATCCATGTGTCACACGACCAGTCTCCACATGACTCCACATATTTTGAAGCGAGATCACATACTTTGTGACCACTACAACACTTTAAGTAAATATGCAATAGTATTTTAAAACCGTCTTGATTATCATTAGTATTATGATACAATTACCTATTTTAAATGCAAAAATTGTTTTGGTTAATCACACAAATTTTGTCCATCACCTCTTACATGAAAGTGACCAAGAAATTCACCATGTGTTCCTCCCATAGTACAATCACTAGAAAACTTGGCATGGCTTTGCCACGCCATTACGGTGAATGGCCTAGTGTTCTTAGCAGAGTGGCCTAGACTCGGGAATTTCATTTTAAAAATACTCCAATATATTGTGTTCATTAAAATGCTCCAAAATAGTAAGTAGACTGCCAACATGATTACAACAAATATAACCATATAAATCAACATTGAGGCACAAAGAATAATTTCATATGAATTGCAGATCATTTCATAGAAATTGTCTGTCGCCATGCCAACTCGATAAAACCACAGCCCAGTCATTCTCATCCTCATCCATCGGATTCATCTGAGCAATCATGTGTCCATTTTGGGAACAAAATACATCCGGTCCTAGTATAGAGTGCACGTCATATCGATATAGGTGTTGTATTTATATGCACCCCTGAAACGACTCATCATGTAGATGCACGATCTTTTACGCCTTGATGCTCACAGTGAATGAACGAACTTCTCATATAAAACAAATTGAGTAAAGCAGCTATAACATAATATATTGTTATGTTCACAGAGAAAGCAACATGAAAAAAAAGAGAGTAAAATGGTAGGACTTAATATACCATTACGCTCACAGTAACGAATACTGACATGAGCATGGTTCTACCATCCACGTGTGCTACTGTCTTATTAATCAGCAAGTCTGTTTCCTCATTTGAAGCAGTTATTCAAGCATATTCAGCTCTCAATGACAGTAGTGAGAAACTCTACCTCCTAAGATTCATGCACACTGCACACATCATCTATAAATTGCAAATGGTTTATTTCGGTCTATATCATCTAGTTTGAACTAAACTCAATAAATTTTAGCCCAAAAATAATCTTATTTAGGAATGACCTGATTTATCTTGTTTATTTGAATAAAGCATGTGTTCTCTGCATTTATAATAGACCCATCAAAGAACAATGTTTATTTGAAAATGAACTATAGGAAGATGCACAGCTAGCTTGACTGAATCATTTACATTGAAGCATAAGAACTGTGTGCCATGCAATGCAAAACTTCTTTTCTCAATTAGAAATTTAACTATTTTCTTGACAAACTGCAATATAAATTTCTGAAGCTGCACAACTGGTGTTTATTATATTAAGAGGTATGATATCTACCTCTGCCATGGCATTAGTTACGATATCTGGAATGGGCTCTATAGTGTCACCGATCCACCGTATCTGGAATGAGCTGCCCTTCTCTTGGTAATTTGCTATCTGCTCCACAGTTGTCAAAGAACCAATATCAAAATGCAATTTCAATATAGCAGCATCAACGAAGACAGGGGGAACGGAGAGAGTTAATGATGGGTGATAAACTCAGGCTATTCTTCAGAGTGCTACCAACAGGCAGAGATAAATTACAGAGCTGTAGAATATCTCTTTTTGCTGAAGATTATTAACAACATCAGTGATTCAGTGTAAAAAAGTGAAACCAGATTAATGGAATGGAATAGTGAATTAAATTCGTTAGCTTTAGAGAGATGATGCTGCCAGACTGGAGGTTTCAAAATGTTACATAAGATTATAATTCAATCAAAGGACACATTTCTATTTCAGAAAAGATAGCTAAAGAGAGCATTTGCTTTTCATTCTTCAATGATAATTTCAGTTTGAAGTGGAGTCGCGATTGAACTTTTGTAGTGTACATCTGAGAATAGCATAGTAGGATGCTTCACTGGAATGATCAATTTATATTTTGAACTCATGAAATAGTAAAAGCTGAAGTACTCCTACATCACATTTAACCTGTCTCAACCATAGTAGTGCTCAGAGAAGAATTCAGAAACCATGGTTTGCAGAGAAATTGAGCATCATGATTCACCAAATATACTGAACATTTCAACATTGGCACAGTAATAACTAACTTCAAGGCCTCAAGGAATATTCATAGTAAAATGAGAAGACTTTTTTTTTCTCTGAGGAATAAAATGGACCATATTTTTATGAAGCTGTATCAGATTTGCTCAGAAAATTGCATGGTACATTGTATAGCCAATATTCTATTTCTTGAACCTATCTAACTATGTCAAAAGGTGTGAGTTGGACTTATTATATAACTATATGAGTGAACTGACAACAGGAATAATCCCTGCGAGTAGGTTCAACTGATAGGACCTATACATTCTGGAATAAATGAACTAAATTTGTTTGACGACATAAACTTGATAGGTCTAGATACTCGCTAAGCTATCATAGGAAGAGTAAAATCTTTCTCATAACAAAGCTATGACCATTGGCAAAAGACAGGATGGTCTAGTTGCATAGAAGAATTATCAACAAGGACAACCACATGATAGACTATTTGTCATATTTCAGACAATAATAGACATATATACATGTTTCTTTTGTTGGGATACGCGTAAGCTACGATAGCATAAATTAAAATTTTCTATCGCGTAAACCAGGAACCATGCAAATATTAGATCATAGATCGTTACCACTCGACGCGCTGCGCAGCGGAAAAATGCGCTAAGAAGTCGAAAGAATTCTCGCGAAGTAGCGCGCGTCGATGTAGAGGAAGTAGTCGATCGCACCGGCTCGACCTTCTCCTCCTCGTGCGTTCTCCTCGCCGTATTCCCATGCTGATCAGCACCGCAAACCAGCGGCACCTCTACCGGTATCCACACGTACAGGGACGGAACGCCACGCGCAGATGTGCTAGCACCCGCGCGCGGCTAGGGTTTTGCTCGGGGAGGGAAGCGACGACTAGGGTTTCTCACGTGATGCAATACCTCCGCCGGTCACACCCCTCACGAATATATAGGATCCATCACTCGGGCCTCCAAGGCCCGTAGGACTCCTATTCGGATCTCTATCCGAATTAAGCTAATATTGGATCTCCATCCAATCCCCTTATTCCGGCCCATTAAGCGTGCGACCCTGTAGGTTCATGTATACTCGGCTGTAACCCGAAAACTCCTTTTCGGTCCACGCGTCAACAGCGGCCCCTAGCAGAACGTATTGACCCACCGGGCATACATAAAGATCATATCGGCTGAACCTCTAGTGTATACTTGTATGAACCCATTTGCCTCACGATATTGATTAAGCTCAAGGCTAGATATGTGCCATCCTCTAATAGCTCAATCATTCACTCGAACCTGTTGATAGATTATATAACTTATGATTGACTCCTCAATCACCTTTGGCATGGCCATGCACTTTCATAATCTACAACATCGAGGGGCCCAGAGATATCTCTCCATAGGAGGGGCAAATCCCATCTTGATTATTCATATCCCACTACATGTTTCATAGCATGCCCGAAAACTACTTTTATAACTACCCAATTACAGAGTAGCGTTTAGCAGTCCCTAAGTAAGCTACTACACATGTTGAGAACCATGATAATCTCAGGTCTAAGAATTCAACACCAACACTAAATGAGATCACTAATGACACAACACATATGGCTCTTGCAGTGTCTCATGTTGGATCTATCCAACAACATGTTCACCAACATGTGTCCACATTATTAATTTGGTATCTCCATACCATGATACATGAGACATGATCTTCAATTAATACATGTGCTGATCATATAAATATATTTGTTCCACATATGATATTTGATCAGGGATACTTTAGAAATAGTAACAAACAACATGAAGAGTCTCATGAAAGAATCACATATTCATTAACTAATAATGAATTATCTATTTCAAGGAACAATATCGGATAAATATGTAAACATAGTATAAGATACAATCATCTCTATGATTGCCTCTAGGGCTCTTTTTCAGATACTGCTATGATATCATATGTGTCATTGTGTATTCAGCTTGTTAGTTTCTACCTTACATCGTTGAAGTGTTTTTCGTTGCTAAATAGGACAAATTTTATACTTGTAGATATACAAATACACCTGATTGAACTTGATTAACATAATTCTGTACAGAGCACAGCTAGCAGGCAAAGGTGAACAGAGATGTAGTTAACATGCCTAGGTGCTGATGTGTGAAGGTGTTACGGATGCTTGGTCTTCTGCCACCTTCGTACTGTGAGTCAAGAAATGCCAACTCTTCAGATTTCAGACAAAGACAAAACATTTTACAATGCGACAGTTAATTTTTGGCAACTAATTCATTCCTTGGTGCCAATCTGAGCAATATTCAGTAGCATCGTGTAACACGCAAAAACCACCGAAAACAGCAAAAGAAATTCCTTCTTTTTTCTTAACTAGAGCTAGGGGCGCGCCTTTGCGCACCGCCTGGAAGTTCATCTAACAAACCAAACAACACTCTTCTTAAAAAGAAAAGGCAAACAATATGATTACAGCTATAGGACAATGAGTACTCGCTTTCACATGTGAAGTAATTCTACTCAAGCTCTTCAGTTTCACCGTCTGAGAATAAGTACATTGTTTCTATGCACGTCATAATTTACTGGTACAAATCGCTTCAAGTTCATACTATGAGCCAGAATAAAATGAAAAATGAATTGCTATGGACCCAGCACCATGATGAGCAGCTGCCATACTAAAAGGCCATATTCAATAGAGTATAGGTCGATTCTTGGAAAGACAAAAATGCTCAGGCTCCCATAGTCTGTGGATACATTCCGCATCTTTGAATATCCTGGAATGTTTCTTCAGTAAGATCAAAGAAGACATAGTTAACGAGTGGGAAAATTCATGAGAGGAACATGGAAACACAAACCTTAGTAAAATTGTACAAAAATGATAGAAAGAACCTTCTTCCAAATAACTCAGTGCAAGTGAAATATATATAAGGAACCCACTGATGTAGCTTGGGGAAGATGTGAAGATGCTAGCGATAGAATTACAGTTTATAGAACATGACGCAAAAAATTTAAGATTAGTTTAGAAACTCAAGAGAGTACCGTTATAAATGCAGACTTAACATCAAGGCTAGCACAAATAGAAGATGAATTACAAGACTTACCTGTGAGAATGAAGATAAGTTGAAAAGTAGAAGGATATTACTGTTATTGTCAAGGACATGGGAGGTCCAGAGAGCTTACCCAGTCATTACAATTTAGAGATGAACCACAGATTTGCATATGGAAAATGATATAAATGATATAAGAGGTTTGCAAGATGATCTGAGATCTAGCAATGAGAATTTGCTAAGAGAAGAAAGACTGATATAAGAGCTTTAGTCTATCCTTGCAAGCCTGACTTCGAAACTTAGTCAAAAGAGTATGGCCGTGCTTTTCAATTTCTTATGTAGTCTTAGCTGCCTCCAATTTGTTCACTTGTTGGATAGATTAGGTAACATAAATTTGATTGATTTTCCTGATGATCATAGATTTGTTCACCTCCTCCGCCATCTTGTGCCTGGCGCCGCCTCCGTCTTCGGTTTGCAAACGTGAACACTGGCATCACCTACATGAAAAATCAAATGGTTAATGGTGTGCAACACTGTCAACTTTAAGGTGAATTTGTGTCAACAAAATTTCAGTCAAGCTGCACGAAAAATTCAAAAGTCCCTGAAATAAATTGAGATAACAAACAATCCTCCATGCATAACAGTATTGAGTACTGGCCCCATTCGAGTTTAAGATAAAAGATTAAGTTCGGACAGGTAAAACGAGAAAATCATTAACATCTCACTAATTAAGGTTTAATTATTTTAAAATTGAAAAATAGATTTATCTTGTAATTAAAGCTTCTATATGAATTTTTTTCGTTCGAAATATACAGTTCAACAGTTTAAAAAAACGTATTTATAAAAATCTAGGTAAAATCTGTATCTTAATCAGAAAAAGAAAAATAGAGGCTGAAGAAACCTTGAGAGAGCAGTAGAGTATGGCACTGGGATGATGCCAAACTGCTTTCAGAACCGATTCACTGCTGCTGTTGGCATCTGCAGATTTGATGAGTTCAGCACCAAAATGAAATCTGCATAAGCAAAGCATCATGAGTTCTGAAAAGCGAACTGTTTTTTTTAAAAAAATCTTACAGATATGAACTGTATTACAAGCAGCTGCGAAGCCACAAACCTATAGCTCTGGCAAATCCATCTGGGCAGCACCGAGTCGCCGGCGCGTGCTGCGTGGCGGCGGCAACGCCGGGAGGGACGAGGCGGGAGGATGAGAGCACCACGGCAATCCTCTGCACCGATGAGATGATGCTGCACATGTACTGCTGCGCCATGGCGGGCACGCTGCCCTGCAGGTGGCTCTCGAACACGAACTGGAATGCGATCGTCATCACCGCCTTGGAGCTCGCCGCAGCAGCACAGCCGCTGCAATTGATGCCGCTGATCCTGCTCCATGGCGTCGCTGCTTCGAGCATGGAAGCAAGATCCAGCATGCAGTTCGAGCTAGATGTGTCCTAACATTTGCAAGGAAAGAAAATCCAGAAGAATTATGTTTTTTATAGCATAAAAATTTTAGAAAATTTGATTCGAAATGCTAGTGTATTATCTAATTGTGTGAGATTTACTTACAGAGGAGAATCGATAGGGATGATGTAGAAACCGGAAGGCAGCAGCGGAGAATCATCACTGAACGATGCATCGATGGGTGCAAAGATTAGCTCTGAACATGTTCCTGCACTGCTCTCCTCTACTCCATTGTACATCTGCCATTGCAATCAGGCCAAGAACACAAGTTTTACAGAGGAAAAAAGAAAATGATTCTTCAACTGGTGATAAGTTTCATGAATCAAGAAGTCACCTGCAAGAGGAACAGATCACGGTGCACCAGTGTATCTTGGTAGTTTCTGGTGTTTCCTAGCTTGATAACTTCCAGGAACTGAAACAGTAGATGGTTGCACCAAAACATCGAGCAGGAAAACAGAATTGGACAGGACCTTTTTTGTAACCGACAGACAGTAGAAGATGGACTTACCTCTGCAGGTTCAAAAGTGTGTGCTAAAGGAAGTATGACCTGACCACTGAATCCTCCAAGACGAGACATGGGTAAATTGCAGAAGTTTGGTTTCATCGTCGGCCCATTGTGACTGGTGTTCGCGCAAAAATTGCAGTAGTGATGGAGGAGAGACATCCTAGCAAACAGCAGAAGAAATATTGTATGAAAAATATTGGCAATTACAAAACAAACAAAAAGAAAGTACTAATTCTAGTTTCATAGTGAAGCTAACCTGCAACAGCATGGATGCCTTGGCACAAAGAACACCGGTACTGACAATAGTGAGTCCACTGCTGAATGTTGCATTGCAACCGGTCACTTTGGATGAATTGACAGAGATGCAAACATCGTCGATGCCATCGCTCTCGATCACGGACCATCCATCATCCGCAAGCCCATTGAGAACTTCATTGAAGCCTCTGAAAAGAGAGCATGCAAAATTATTTTTCACACTTTTCAATTGAAGATTCATGGCAAGAACCAAGAAGCATCTGCTGTTCAGGAGTCCTACGTGGTGAGCTTTTTGGCTCAGAGCATGCAAAGCCGCAAGCTTCCTTCCCCATCCTGTGATCACAGAACGGGTATCTTTGTAGGCAACCTGCCTCAGGCAGCGTAAAGACTGAATTTTGCATGACTGAATTAGGCAATAATTTTTACAAATCAACAAGAACATCAAGAACAGGGTACTATAATTACTGTACCGCCATCGATATCTTCTGCGCAACCAAGGCAGAAGATTCATACAGAGGTCGCACAACTTCAGGCACGCTCCAAGGCTGTGAACACAAAAAAATTGGCTGAAATTTCTTTCTGCTAGATGAATGAACTATTTGGATAAGAAATTGTAATGGTTATTAGTTATTACCTCCAGGTCCATATGATCAACGATGTGTATCACGCTGCCTCCACCATCGCTAGGTCGGATCAAGAACCCACTGGGAAGCATCTCATCTCTGATAAAAGGCTGGACAAGTGGCATGCTTGGGCCTCCTTGCTTGCTACTGAGTGATCTCTCACACACCTTCAGAATTCAGAACAAGAACATTCAGGCAAGCAGACAAGACATCATAGTGACACACAAATACTTTGGTATTAATTGCACATCAGCACATGGATAATTTGTTTTGCGCTCCATGATCAGACAACTAACCACTAAGCTTCCATCACCGAGAATGGAGGTGTACCGCAGCAGCCAGAAGTCGTGAGCCGGCGCCAGCGTCGTCGGAGCATAGAGTTGAAGACTGAATACAGATTTCAGCTTCGGAATTTCAGGTTGAGCTAAGAATTTGCCACAAAAATTTTCAGGCTTGTCTGTTCTTGCCTGCATGTAGAGCAGCTTGACCTTCCATTTAGCACAACACTAATGAGTTAAATCAGAACATGAACAACCAGACAACTACCCTACCCCTGCATCAGAAACATGAAGCTGCACAGATAAGTTTTTATCTCAGTCGTCATAAAGCAGTGAAGAAAATCAAGCAAAAAATGTAATTGCACCAACGAGTGAGATGGACAGATTGTTGCACCTCATTAAAAATAAAAAGCCCCAAACCTCCTCTAAGTCAATGAAAATTATAGGGAATGCAATAAGCCACGAAATAATTGCATGCTAGAAAAAAGTGGCTTGAATAAACTAATCTGAGAGCTCCAGTCCACGGTTGGTTTCTCTTAAACATTGAATTATATGAAGGCCTCTATTCAATGGGTTTATTAGTATCAACTTGCATTTAACAGGAACAATGGCCACTACAACTGAAACAATGGTACAATACGATCATCAAAGATTCAAAGTTGTCAAGCTCTGTGACCAATAGATACTTACCTTTTAATTGAGTTGCCAATGCCCCAACGTTATAGCCTGATCCTTACCTTTCGGCTTCTTGCTATTACCACCCTACTACAATGCTATTTCTATCACCTGAAACAGTAAGAATCATGGAAAAAAGATTCTCGGTTAATGATGGCAAGGATTGAGACTCTGACCGTCCAAAAGAAATAGTTCATGCAGCAATAAGAAATTAAAAATCGGCATCAAGTACACGAGATAGCCAAATAATGGATCAGGGAAATGACATTTATTTGATCCCTGCAAAATTTGCACATGAACATACTACTTGCCTATAGATGATGGTGGTGTGGCCGTGTGGGCAATATTGGGTGCATATGAAAATGCTGCAAGAAAAAAAAAGGGTGCCCTTTATACCGATCAAGAAAAAGAAGTGCATTTTAGCTTGATCAAGAACTAACCCAAAAGCAGGCTACTCGTCAACACTGTTTCACTCCCTCTCAGTGATATGTGTTCATGTCTATTCGGCCAGCAAGCACATTGCGTTCGTCAATACATGCTGTCACTGCCCTTTTGATCGCCCGCAGAAGAGCCACCCCAGCATGCACGCAGACAACAAGACAACAACAAGCTTTGAGTTGAAGGGAAATCCAGATTATATATTTGATATTAGTTAATTCAGTGTCTCAAAAAATATCATCAACTCCAATTTGATGACCAAAAATCCTCTGCAAAACTGATAATTTTACAACCTTGATGCTACAGATCAAATAACAGGACTGAATGTGCCCTAGCTCCAAATATCACAATATAGGTGGTATGTGTTCCTATCGGGCTAACCTCACCTACTTCAGGGAAGAAATTGGTCAGCAGCCATACTTGGACAATGGCAGCATGACCGTCGCCGTGGCCTCGCACCGCCAGTGGCCGGCGCACGCGCAACACACCAGGTCCTTCCGCTTTGGTCACCACTTGCCACTCTTTGCCTCCATTAATGACACCACCTCAGCGACTAGCCACCATAGGTTTGGCCCCAACAATCACTTGAAATGAAAGTTGAGATTACAAATACGGCAAGCAGGAAAGCCGGTGAAATCAAACTGCAGCATCATGCCATTCTCCTCTCAAATATGGCCGTAAAGCAACACAAGAAGGGATGTTTTTACCTCTCAAATCTGTTTGCCGACACCGCCGCTGTGGTGGAGGAGGAGGCCACCATGTAACACAGAACATGTAACACAAGAAGGATGGCAGTGTTTTATCAGACTTGATTTGTACCTGAAGGGCGGCATGTTGGTGGGGAATGCGTAGATGCAGAGAACCATCTCCATCGGCCGGCATGCTTGGTCCGCCACAAACCGCACCGGATCTCATCGCTGTGTTCTTGTATCCGCCCCTGCCGAGGTCAGAGCACAATCCACACCGCTGCTGATTTACTCCAATCCATTCTTTCTATGAAAAGAAGAAAATCGAAATATCAAAAAAGGAACACAAAACTGAGTTCAACTTCAACCGCACATCATTATGCACGCTGCAAACCTTACCTCCGTGAGACACGCACCAACAGCGGGAAACACGACGATGATACCAGCAATGCAGCACCAAAGGATGGGGAGAAGCTGTGCCGCCAGTCGATCTGCGGCGCCCTCGCTTGATCCGCCGTTGGTCCCATTCGCACGAAAGGGGAAGAAATGAAGACATCAACCGAAGAGGCAGGGAGGGGAGAAGACAGAGCGACGCGACGAGGCGAGGACGAAGAAAGTATTGGGGTGGAGGCGCTCGAGGATGAGGAGGCCAGCGCGAGCTCGCATCCGGCGCTGCACCCGTCCCCCGCCGCCTACGCCGCGAACGCCGCGGCCGTGAGGACAAGGATGAGGAGGAAGGTGGAAGCTTCCACGGCGGGAGGTCGCTCGTGACGAAACCCTAGCGACGGGGCGGGGACGGGGATGGGGGCGGCGACGCGAGGCGTGGACGGGGGCAGTGGTGGCCGGCAACGGAGGCGGTGAAGGGCGGAGAATGGACCGGCGGCGGAGGAGGAGGATGGCTGAGGGAGAGGGAGGAGGGGCGGCGCGCGGGGCGGCGGCGGCGGCGGCGACGCGAGGCGGGAGAAGGAGAGGGAGAGGGCGAGACGGGGGACGGGAGGGACGAGGAGACGAGCAGGCAGCGGCGGGCAGGTTGGGGGCTTGGGGCTGGGCGCACGGCGTTTTTGCGAAAAAGACCCTCGTCTTTCAAGTTTTACAGCGCGACCCTAACTCGCCACATCTCCCTTCCTCCTATGCAATAACTGTATTCACCAGAGGCCTAAACGTAAATAGACAACTCGGTGGGACTGTTCATGGAGGACGGCGGCCGAATTACGCGCGAAGCGGAGGGCCTTTTCACAAAAATGCCACCCCGCGCGCTGTATATACTGTAGCAAAATCCTTACGTGGCACCCCTCCTCGCTCGCCCCATGTGCGCCGCTTTATATATTCCGATTCCGATTCCGTTTACAGGTGGAATTAATCACCTGTGGTGTGAACACATAGGGAAGCAGGGGAGGGAGCTCCTGCTCCTGCATGACGTCATCCGGCAGCGGTAGCGCGGTCCTCAGCCACGCCCTTTGCGGCACGGCCAGTGGCCTCCGTCCAAGATCCCCTCGGTGCCGCGGCTTGGGGAGAGAGGCGGCTGGCGAATCAAAAGGCAGGCAAAGACGGACGTAGCGATGCACGTGATTTCACCCTCCCCATCCCCAAGCACGGCAACCGAATTCATCGCCACATCCAGCGACGAGGTGAATCTGTGCCACTGCCGCCGAGCTTGAGGGGAGAGACGCACAGAACAGCGCGCCGGCGCGTGGGAGGGTCGGCCTCGGGCGCCGGAGGGGCGGAGGTGGAGCTGGAGCTGGAGCGTGAGGAGGAGGAAGAGGCGGCGACATCGGCGTAGGTCGACCTCCGACGAATGAGGCGGAGGAAGCGGGGGCGGGGCTGCCGGCGGAGAGAAGGGCATAGCAGGGTATAACTTTTTCAAAAAGACCCCTAAAACCTCACATATTACAAAGAGGTCCACCGCAGCTATTCCACACCGTTGATCATCGATCCGACGGCTGAGGGAGAGGACTAACGCTGGAATCGTATTGTGCCACGTGGAGGGGTTGTTTGCACGCGAATCGGCAGAGATTTCGAAATTAGAGATTACGCCAATGCATCAGGTACAACATTTATATCATCCACGTATACGTGGAATAACTGTAAAAAAACATTTGTGATTATTATTTTTTAATACTAAACTGCTTAAAAATCGATCAGTTAAATTTATCCACCGTAGTACAATCGTTACGCTAACGCGTCAGGAACATCGCTCATATCATACACATGTAAAGTGGAATATTTTAAAAAAAACTTTGTGATTATTATTGAAATACTAGACTGTTTAAAAAATTGTTCAGTTAAATTTTATCCATCGTGACATCACTCTGTGCGCAAATATAGAGCATATTATTTATCTAAAAACAAACAATTTTTTTTGAGCAGATTAGTTCTCTAAACCAAACAATACTTTTTGATCGCTATACACACTCCGTAAACACCCGGTGCAACGCACGGTCACTTTTGCTAGTCTATATATATATAGCATGTAGATTCGATAGTAAACAATTTACTAGTAAATTTGGGAGGGGTAGGGGGCGCCGGTGGTTGGGGTGCACGGGGGTGGGTTGGGAGGGGTGGGGGTAGGATGTGAGGGGGAGCATTTTAGCTACTACGTACGCCAGATGCGGTATAGTATGTATATATATATATATATATATATATATATATAGTAAATTTGTTAGGGGCACCATGGTGCCCGGGCTCCATAGCCATCCACCGTCCAAATGCTTTAAGATCCGTGCAACACACTAGAGGATGCTATCACACATTAACGGGTCTAACCCGATAAGAGTTGCATGCATATACTTTCCTTAGAACATGCATGCAGGTATTTCCATTTTTACTGTGCATGTATTTCCAAATTTGCGCCCTCTAATCATGCATACACATTATGATTAGCACTTTCCATTTTCTATATCACATTTCCATATATACAACGTTTGCATGCAGATACTTACCTTTTGAATCATGATTCGTTTTTGAAAAATGACGCCATTCCACTAATTGCGATTATTGCCATCTATTTTCAAGATTACATTCCATTTTCAAGATGCACATATAACCGGCTACTGTATTCCTTTTTTTGATTTTTCTTTTCCACACTGTTTCACGGTCCAAGAGCTAGCTATCCACATCGTCTTCACCGAGTTACCTCGCCGGGATTGCTCGCCATGCCGTGAAGAGGGCCGACGTCCGTGGTTTTCGTCACCGACGACGTTCGTCCACAAGCCTCTTGCTGGAAACCAGAACTCCTCAACCATTTTTGTCAAGCCATCACAGCGCCTGATGTCCAAGTGCCTTTTCGCTGCCGTCGCTGGTTGTTCGTGAGCTTCGGAACAGACATTATTCACTAGCAAGCTGCATTACCTGAAAGGTATGGATCTCAGTGTTTATCACTCACACATCTTACATTCACATGCAGTCCCTGTTATGTATAGATGATTCGCCATTCCTCTTCTTTTTATCTACTAAACTGAGCACATGATGAATCACCTGGAACCTAAATTTATAGATTTTTTGTTGAAATGCAGTTGAATTTAGATTGTTTTAGGTATATAACATGCCCGTTCGAATATCTTGATTTGCATCCAGTGAATAAAATTTAGGTAGGTAGTGAAACAGCAGCAATGTCTCTTTTACGTGGACATCTCAATTATAATCTTTGTAAATATAGATTTAATTAATTTTAAATTGAAGTATATGACCCGAAGAGAATCATATTGCTTGTTTTAATAATGGTAGTTTTTAATAGCATGCCGCGGCTTCCAAAGTGTGCGAGCATGAGAAGAAATGTGAAGCGTCGTTCCATTCACGATGATGATGACTTTGTCACTCCACCTACAAGGAAGAAGGCTGTTCGTGTTAAATTCGTGGCACCGGTTTCGCGTTGTGTACCATCTTCCATCACACCTATCATACAGAGATTTAGTGCTGAAAAGAAAGAGCTGGTAGCTGAGATAATTATGTCATTCATCTTGTGGGATATACATGTATACGTGTTCGCTCTGTCACTCATAAACCTATGTGTACATGTACACCTGTAAAAGTACAGATTATGTCATTAATCTTGTGGTATTCAGACGTGCATTTTTTCACTCTCTCTCTATCCCGTTGACTATGGCCAATTAGTACCGAAATCACTCGTTGGTTACTAAATTAATCAATTGATACCCAATTCTGACTGGATCGATCCATGCTGACGGTAACAAATTATATTATGTAACCTATCGGTCGTAATAGCTATAAATATTACCATAAATAAGATCTTTATACTTGGTAATGATATTAATTTTTTCATTCCTTCCAACGGAGACACAATTGCAACATATAAAGAGCAGAACAATACGACTCTGCTCACTTCTGGTGCTCTCTCTGGTTCTCGCCAACAACACATTTCTGTTCCAGGTATGGCTCCAACTTATCTGTACGTATATGTACTTCTCATATATGTTGACCTCTTCTTAGTATTCTGAAATTTATACTTATATTGCCAGTAGCTATGGACAAGATGAACACTAGTGCCCGGAGCGAGAAGATCGATCAGTCGCTGCAGAAGTATGATCACCCACGCTGCCGTTGGCACATATTATTTGGTACGAAGTCAGAACTACACAACTTATATCATGCACGCACAGCAAGTGATTTTGAAGATACTTGGACGGCCCTAGTCAATGAGTATGGTCTTCAAGAGGAGAATGCATATCTCCAAAAGGCGCAGATGTTAATAGACGATGAAACGAAGCCCAATGATTCACAGGTAATTTATTTTAATATATTTTTGGTTCACGTTCAGCTCCAGTTCTGGATTTGTCACTCCTGCTCTTAACATTTTCCACTTGTTTTTTTTTCGTAGGAGATAGATACAGACCGTAAAGATGTCAAGAGGGAGGTGGAGGCTCCTAAGTTGATCATTTCTCGTCATAGTGATGATAAATTCTCATCCTAGTGATGAGAAATGAGACTCGCCCACCGTCTGAATAGCAAACATGAGGCAACATGCAAGTACCAGCCGAAAATCAACTCTCTGATGGTGTGATATGGTTGCCAGCCATCGGTCAAATAAGCAGCCATTTTGTGTTTTTACATTTATGAATCACAATCGTACTGTAATAATAAACTAGTTACATCTATATTTATATTTATAGATCGTTTTTACTTTAATTAGCATATGTTTCATTTATATTATGCTAAACTCCTATGATATGTGGATGAGCCAATTCACCGATATTTTGTTTCCTTTCAGACTTCACTTAAGAGATCTACTCTTCCAATTCAGCATATTAAACTTCTAAAAGCGCATCTAAAACACTGTGGAAAGAAATTGAATTTAATCTAAATCGGCACATATGGAAAAACATGGTGGAAATAATAATACACAGTACACACATTTAAATTTTAGATATACTTAAAATCCATGGTACAAAAATATACTTGGATATATTTATATTAAATTTTACATCCGGACGTAACGACTTAAAATATACTTGGTTCCAAATTTAATTAGGAAATAATGTACTGTCAGCCTAGGTAGGCGAGTTTTAAATTCTAATAATCTACAGTACACACATTTGAAATATAGATATACTTAGAAACCATGGTATACAAAAAATATGCTTGGATTAATTTATATAAAATTTTACATCCGGACGTAATGACTAAAATATACTTGGTTCCAAATTTAATTAGTTTCCAAACTTACTATTTACAACAATATTAAATGACAATAATAAAATATACCGTGTACACAAATTGTAAATTTATATACGCTTGGATTCATAATATAATTAAATTAACGTAATTTAAAACTTTGTATACTTAACAAGTTAGCTAAGTATATAGAAAAAATAACCCGTGTATACATAGCCATTACATTACATAAATGAGTAAACATTTTCTGAATCTGGAAAGTGCAAAACGCACTAATTTAGCTAGGTGTACATAAGCATACCATATACTTAGCCTCCATATATACTTATATTCCAATTACATCGTTCATGGTGTACTTAGGGTACCTCGGTTTCCTTATATAATTATTTTCAAAATAACAGCAGGATAACATTTCCATATATACTACATCGTAGAAGTATACTTAGATTTTTCATATACCCTAATAAACCGCATTATATTTGTTGCCAAATAAACCGCAAATCCATGATTATGGTGACAAATATTTAGAAACCAAATAACGGCCGTGAACTGTTGATGGAAAGGTATTAAAGACGCTAAATTGATACTCCTAAATATTTTGCATGCATGCACAGGCTGTCAATTACCAAACCTAGGTATTAAAGACGTTACTAAATATTTTGCATGCATGCACATGCTGTCAATTTCCAAATCAAATGTACTTAACGGGTGAACCCGTTAATCAAATATACATGTACCGATCAACTAGATGAGAATGTGATCCAACGGCAGATGTCAGTGGTGCCCGGGCACCATGGAGCCCTATCTGGTTTAGGGTTTAGGGTTTATATGTATGTAAAATTGATCTGGAATGTGGCGGTTACATGGGCCTGAACTGATGTGAGGAGAAAATTTGTTCTACTTGCTAGGACATGATATGATCTGGACATGAAAACGGAAAACGTGGAGCAATTTGGGAGGGGGCGATATGGAGGAATCGGACCGGAAAATCGTAAAAAAATACGCACAGGGAGGAAAAGAAATTGGACTGCGCAGCGCATTATACTGGGACAACGTACAAAAATACTTGGCAAAAGCATCTTAAACATTTATGATAGGTAAAGATCTACATATTTCAATAAAAAAAAGTCCTACCTAAAATTTAAAACTAACTCAAAATTTGAAAACTTTGAACTCTCAACATGAAATTTGAACTTTCAACTCGAATTTTGAAACTTTTAACCTGATTTTAAAAACTTTCAACTTGAATTATGAAAACTTTCAACTGGTAATTTAAAAACTTTTAACGCGATTAAAAAAATTTCTAACTCAAACTTCTAAAACTTTCAACTCGAATTATGGAAAATTTCAACTGAAAATTCATGATCTTTCAACTATTTTTTAAAACTGTGAACTATCCTAAAAAAATAATTATTGATGTATTTTTTTAAAAAAAATATTACTCCAGTACATATTACCATTAGCGCTAATTAGGTCATTTGCGGACTAATCACCCCGGGTGCGGGCATCCCAAATAAAAGCCTTCGCTCCACCCGTCAACGTCTGTTTGTTGTATTCCCCTTCCTTACCCCCAAAATCGAAATCCCTAATTCGACGCCATGGCCGCGACTGGCGGCGCCGCCGGGGAGAAGACGGCCAGCAGCCTCCTGCTCGGCGTCCGGGGCTACACGTCCACCCTCAAGAACGCCTCCACCGCCAGCTGCAGGTTGAGCGCCGGCCATCCCATCGAGGTGACTTTGTGGGAGGCGTCCCCGCCTGCCCTCTCCCACTTCTCCGTCCACTGCCCCGATCTCCCATCCTTCAATGGCAATCTGCTTGGCGCGCCTAAAGCCATCGCCGCCGCCGTCGACGACGCCGACGGCCAGCTCCTCCTCCTCCTCCGAGTCCCCATCGATCAGCTTGGTGCCCCGCATGACAACGACTACTTGGTCTACCATCCGGATCCCCCGTCTCCGAAACTGGATCTGCTCCCCAACCCGCCTCCCCCTACCCTCGGTGACCACCAGCTCGCCATACTCAGCTGCGGCGACGACCGCTACGTCGTGGCCGCCCTCCACGTCTGGAGTGAGTTCACTTCCACGCTGCGCCTGTACAGATCTTCTTGTTCGTCTGGGAGTTGGACATCGGAGGAGGTGTCCGTGGAGGAGCCGGTGAGGGACAGGCTGTGCCCGATCCCGGACTCAGCCAAGAGGCAGCTGTACCACGTCACCACCAAGACCATCACGCTCGGAGGTGCGAAGGGCACCGTGGGCTGGGTTGATCTCTGGCGCGGCATCCTCCTCTGCGACGTGCTCGACGAAATGTCTCCAAGGAAGCTCCGCGACATGCCGCTGCCGTGGCCGGCCAAGGGCAATTGGAGGAGGTACCTCAATGAAGATGTGTCCTTCTGTCGGGACATCGCCATCAGCCAACACAAGGATTCCATCAAGTATCTGGAGATGGAGATCGTTTCGCCAAGAACGGTGACCACCACCATACCCACCTCCACCTCTGCAGATCCTACTTCATACCTTGAATGGGTTCGCCGCAGCAGAGAACCTCAGCCGACACGGCGACGCTCCGTGTTCCACCCTGGTTCGTGGAGAATCACTACATGGAGCATGCCTATCCCGGTCACTTCATGGGACGACTGGCGCCGTGACTGCACTGCTGAATCGCGTGAAGTCCATCTTGACACCAACCCAAGTCACCATTACGAGTTGCTTCATAGCCTCATGCTCAGCAACAGCAGTGATGAACACAGGGAGGAGGCTCAAGGTCAAGGGGCAACCTCTTCCTTGTCCCTAGGTCGCCTGCGTTTGTGTTACCCGGCCTTGAGTTGCATCGATGATGATGTTGTTTACCTCTTGGGCAACGCTGCTGGCAGGGGTGCTAAGACGGGAGGAATGATGGTCGCTGTTGACGTCAGGAACAAGGAGCTGCGAGGAGTGGCCAAGCTTGACCCCGAAAAGAACACCCTCTACTCCATGCGATGCTACCTTGCAACTGGGATCTCCAAACGCCTCAACACTACCACAGGTACTTAATTACCGCTCGTATTCCAGAACAAATGCAGCACCATGTGCATATGGGTAATAAAATGCCATTTAAGGATCTAGGGCTGATCATTATAGTTCTTTGTTTATGATGGTCCGAATGACCAAACTAGGACTAGAATGTAGTAACTTTATTTAGGGTGATAGGCTTGATATGTTGATACAAGGGCAGAACAGTACCAAGAGTCCTTTTGGCAGAGTAGTACCAATACTCATTATGCAATATACTGTTTTGTGTGAGTTTCAGACAAACGTTGTGTTTCTGACTGTACTTGCAAAAACAAAACCTGAACTTTGTTAACAGAATAAAGACACCTCCACTAAAATGTCGACGACTAATGCATAAAATTACTTGCATTCTTCGTGAAAATTCATAGCAGTAAATGTGTCGTCACTCTTGTTTCCTTGTCATTATGCGTGTAATATATTTTGCTAGCATGCATTTAAATATGAAGTAATTAATCAAAGTGCATTCGTACCATGTCAAAAGAACAAGAGAATAGAGCAAGTAATAATAAGGTAGTACTTGACCAAAGCATACTTGAAAAAGTAGTATATTGCTTTAGGTTTTGCTTTTCCTGTTGTACTCAATGTGGACAACATGAATGCTCTTCCTCTTGAGTACTAATTCTTGCTTCAAGGACATTTTATGAGATAATAGCTATTTTATTTGATGTAGACACAAGAGTTGGACGACCTGAGGAGGATGCAGAAGCCGCCGAGTAGAATGTGCGAACCCAGTGACATATATGCATCATACTGCAGCCTGCCTGGATGCAAATATTATCGTATCAGTGGTTTGTTGGCTTGAATGGGGGTTAAGGAGTTGTGCTGTTGCTGGGCATATATAGTTTTGTGACAAGAATCTTATCCAGGTTGCTTACTTTGGGTTGATGATAAAAGTAGGAGTAGACGTGAATAACATTAATATATGTTGGCTTATTTTTTGAGGGGATGTTGGCTTATTTATGTGGCACTAATTGTCTTTATGCCTTTGAGTTAAACACAAAACAATGATCCAACTCTTTGAACCTGTTTGTTTCAAGTAATGAGTTGATGAATTTTTCACCACTTGGAGTCCTCCCTCAAACTGGATCTGCTCCCCGCTGCCTCAAACTGTTTTTTTTTTTTGAACGAATGTGTTTTCTAAGTTCATTCTCAGAACAATGCCCGCCATCAGATTCATCGACTAGCATAGCAAGACAGTATAACTTTTTACCAAAGAAAACTGATTATATAGTATATATAGAATACTTGTCTTACACACAGTGACAATCCAACAATATCTATGCAACAGGAATAATATGTTAGTGTGCAGATCATACCCTCTCAACTCTGAACTCTTCTGCAGCAGGGAGTTCAAGATATATTTTGTACATAGCTGACAGTGCACCATTCCGGACAGCGGGACAGAGAAGCTCCAATCAAAAGTCTCCGATGTTCTGTCTTATCTTCTAGGTTTTCGGGCTTGGCTCAATTGGAAAGGCCCAATTGATTTTGGGCTTGAGTACAACGCAGCATAAGGCGCCACCGATTAGGCCCAAGTACAGGTATACTCAATTAATTACCACTACTACCACTACAGGTATACTCAATTAATTACCGCTCCTTGTTGTCATGTCTGTTATTTGCGTGCTGTTCTACGAGAGATTAATCTCTTTGGCTTAAATTTCTGTCTCAATTCTTAACATGCATAACAGATTTTAATCGGTCAATATATAAGTTAGGCTAAACTTTGTTGTGTTCCTTTGCTTGCCGGCATGTAAGTTCCGAAGAATTTTGTTTAAACTCTATAATGTTTGGCCAAGAAAATTTCTCATATCTAGCTAAGAAGAACTAAAAGGAAAAGAGCTGCTGCTCTTGTTCGCCAGTAATCTGCATCAATGGATAGTGTATACTGATCATTCCGGCGTTGACATGGCGAAAAGTATTTTGTCAATAGGAAGGAGGAGAATCACACGCCAAGTGCATGCATGATTTTTCAATTCATTTCAAGGCAAAGTTTCTAGACAAAGCTAGGTTCTCGATAAGCCGGCCACTTTGATTTGATGACAATTAGGTTAATTAAGGCAATCTTCTTGCCTTTCCTTTTCTATCAATAGTGGACAAAGGTGAGAGCTGATATTTATTATATCCTGTTAGCCATTCAGAAAGTGCTTTCCATGACATTCCAAACGAAATGATATTTTTCTCATGTTCAGTCGGCCATGCATCTTCAGTTTAACTAAACAAGTCAAAAAAAAAAAACTTATATCCAACATAAGATATATATGCCCTATGAGCATAAACGCACTCAGTGATAAAATATACTAGTAAGAGGTAAAGCTAAGGTGAATGCTGACAAGAGACAAGCCCATCTGTCCCTCAAAGATAACAAATACTACTACTGACTGAAACAAAATTAAAGCATGATAGCCACTTCTGAATTTCTGAATGGCTGAAGGGGAAAAAAATTGAACAGGATACTGCATGCTGATCGAGTTGAACAAGTAAGAAAAGGTGTTCATCTTTGCAGAGACAAGATCTAACACATTTCTAACTGCAGAGGTAGTTCATAGCATCCATCGATCACCTACACACAATATCCTCTCTCATGCCTGACCCCTGCACAAACGCACACCGGATTGCAAATACACATAATTTAGATCTTTCTAATGATTTTGTATCGTCAGATAATCTTGCTTGTTTTGGTCGACCTTCAGAATTGAGTTGATGAAGTTCGTCGCAGTGAGCTCTTTGTAGGCATCACCAGTGCAGCAACCTCCTGTTTCAGCTGTCCAAGCAGAAGTACAAGTGCTCGTCACATGAATGATCAAATCACAACATTTCAAAAGTAATGAGTTATTATCAACTACTACCTCCATCCCAGAATATAAGAACCTATGGTCAGATGGGATGTTTCCTAGCACTACGAATCTGGACAAAAATAGAAAACGCATCATCCGATTCTAGATTCTTATATTCTGAGACGGTGGTAGTAATTAATTAGTGATGTGAAGATCACTTGTGAATTGAATTAGTGATGAGTACCTCTTTGCACTGCTTCTTGAGATTCAAGTTGTCATCCACCAGCCGGCGAACCTCTTTCTCTAGCTCTTCAACGTACGCCTGCATAACAAATTACTTCACAATTAATACAATCTGAATCGTATTAATATGACAGAACTGGATTCATTGACAAGTAGGCAGTCTGTTTTTTTTTTGGGGATGCTTATTGCCCTTTTGGTAGGTACAAATGCATGGTTAGTTCTGAAATGGAGTACCTCTAGAGTCTAGAGAGGTTAGATGGAGACGGTAAAAGGAGCTCCTCACTAGCAGCAGGTGTGATCCAATTAATTCATAGTGCAGTCCTATTCAGATGATAGATAGTCGAGATAATGCCAAGCTAGTTTTCATATTTTCCTCTTGTCCCGATCAACTTAAGTTCTTTATGCTTATTTAATTAGTCCGTACCTAACAAGAGAAGTATATATTAGCGTGAGACTATCTGTTAAAATATCTCAAGCATACGAGGAAGACTTTTTCTTGGGGGCAGGAGTAGTTAATTGTGATGTAAGCTGAGTCTAACGTGGTGATTATATTTTGGGATACCTTGTGTCATGCATCGACCCAAATATAGTTAATATCAACTGGGACATTATGTTCATTTCTTTTTTGCTTAGAAGGTTCGATTTGTCGTTGTTAACAGTCTCTATTTAATCTGGAACTCTTACAAATTCAGGGGCACCAATTTTCTCTAATGTTTAATCAAGAAAGAGGATACATGTAGCAATTAGCAAATCATTCAAGAAAAGAACATAATTGCACATTCGTTTTTTCGATGGTAATTGTGTTAACTACTTAACTTTAGGAGTGATTTGGGATATTTACTATTGATGATCTATTGAGTTGGCCTAAAGGGTATATATGCGTACAAGGGATGGAAAATATATATAATACCCATGACTACACTACTATTGTTAACAAATTGCACATTCTTTTTTTCCGCACATTCTTTTTTTATTATTATGTACTATTAATTAGTGATATATATATATATATATATATATATATATATATATATATATATATATATATATATATATATATATATATATATATATATATATATATATATATATATATATATATATATATATATATATATATATATATATATATATATATATATATATCAGAGTGAAACCAGCTAACCACAAATTACCAATATGCATGGAGAGACAAGTAGACACCATGTCCACGAGGATATCATACATATATATACACTCTCTGGTATGGGCCCTTTCTGCTGGACTTGGAATCTTGGATTAGGTGAAGCTGACTTAATTTTGATATTAATTATCACACAAGTGCCTGCTTGGATGATGATAGACTGGTAATAAAAGAAAGGGCACTAATCAAAGAAGAGATATGCATATTTAGGCCATATTGACTAAACATTATCAACAGGAACCTATGCATGATGCAAGAGATAACACACTCCATCAACTTTTTAGTTCTTTAACAAATTGACCAAACTTGGTCACTATACTCGAGAGTTTCACTCCATACAGTATCTGCCCAAGGTACACACAGATATCTCCTCCATGCACCATCATCAAGGATATAATGTAAAATATATAGACTAACTCCTTTATGAAATGTAATGAAATTTGCTCATATATATTCAGTTGTGTAAACTAACCAGTTCAGCTCAGCTCAAAAACTTAACGATGAATAACGACGTGACTGCAATTTACTGATAATTCAATGTGCAAATTATATAATTTCGCCTGCTACAAACTTCTATTGAAAACCTAATTAATTAAATTATCGCATTCCAACAATGACCTTATAAGTGATCGACTTATTAGCAGCATTTTATTTTTGTGAAAGATCCAGTTTTAATTAAATTCTAATTATATTCAGTTTTTGAAAAGAGAAATTTCCATGTTAATTACTCCCTCCGGACATAATTAAGTACATGCCGGCCGTTTCAGACAATTAAATTGGCCTGCGTTTAATAGAACGGAATTGCTTTGTCGGAAAGCACAAGTAATATTGATCGGAGAGAGTACATATGAGAACATTTGTTGATGATCAGTAGTAATTCATACCGTACGTTATAAACACATACGTACATAAATACTGTAGTATGATACGTATAATTATACGTATTTGGTATTGTATATACGTACGTACCCTCTTGCGCGCCCTGGAGCGAAGCGCGGACTCCCGGTTCCTCATCATCCGGATGGTCCTCCGGTCGTCGCCGCTGCCGCCGCTCTGCTGCCGCACCTCCATGTCCACCTCGTCGCCGCCGGGGGTACTGGCGCCGCCGGCGATCCCGGCGAGCGACACCGGCGTGGCGGGCAGCGCGGCGCCGGCGAGGCGGACGCCGCCGCCGTCGTCGTCGTCCCTCAGGGTGGAGATGGAGAAGAGGGAGCTGCAGCCGCTCATGATGCTCAGCTGCGGGCTGTCCGGCTCCCTCGGCCACGCCACCGCCGCCGCCGCCGCCATCTGGTAGTACTCCTGGTGGTGGTAGTTCGCCATGGCCGCACCCTGCACCTGCACCTTCTTGCTTGTAGCTGCAGGATCCTTAATTCGATCGCCAACAGCTGCAGTTAGTGCTCCTTGCTTTTGGTTGTTGTTGCTAAGCTTGTCTCTGGCTCTCTCTCTCTCTCTCTCTCTCTGGATGTCTACATATATAAATAAATCAGACTTAATTAAGCTAGCTTCATGAGACAGCTAGCTCAACAGCTGCTAGCTTTTAAGCCTTTAAGTACCAACAGTGTCATTATGCGTGTAATATATTTTGCTAGCATGCATTTAAATATGAAGAAGTAATTAATCAAAGTGCATTCATACCATGTCAAAAGAACAAGAGAATAGAGCAAGTAATAAGGTATTGACCAAAGCATACTTGAAAAAGTAGTATATTGCTTTAGGTTTTGCTTTTCCTGTTGTACTCAATGTGGACAACATGAATGCTCTTCCCCTTGAGTACTAATTCTTGCTTCAAGGACATTTTATGAGATAATAGCTATTTTATTTGATGTAGACACAGGAGTTGGACGATCTGAGGAGGACGCAGAAGCCGCCAAGTAGAATGTGCGAACCCAGTGACATATATGCATCATACTGCAGCCTGCCTGGATGCAAATATTATCGGATCAGTGGTTTGTTGGCTTGATTGGGGGTTAAGGAGTTGTACTGTTGCTGGGCATATATAGTTAATAGTTTTGTGACAAGAACCTTGTCCAGGTTGCTTACTTTGGGTTGATGAACCCCTCTATAAAAGTAGTAGTAGACGGTAATATTAATATATGTTGGCTTATTTATGTGGCACTAATTGTCTTTATGCCTTTGAGTTAAACACAAAACAATGATCCAACTCTTTGGACCTGTTTGTTGCAAGTAATGAGTTAATGAATTTTTCACCACTTGGAGTCCTCCCTCAAACTGGACCTGCTCCTGAACCCGTCTACCCGTTGCCTCGGTGACGGTGACCATGAGGTCACCATACGTTGCCTCGGTGACGGTGACCATGAGGTCACCATACTTAAACAGATGATTTCCTGCGCGTTGCTGCGGGAATTGGTATAAAACTTCTGTTAGCAAATTTGATGATAAGAAATTTAGGAGGCATTATATTGGGTATATATAAACATGCTAGCTATACCTTAGATCAAAATAGAACTGGAAAACATTATAATTTATAAGGAAAACTTAACATACAGAAAAAAACTGCTTTGTTATTTTGCAGGTGATTGAAAATCTTCAATCTGTCAGTCGATTTTTATACCCATTGCTTTTTTGGAATGTGCAAATTTTTAGCAAAAACTTTTGCAACTTTTTAGGATTTAGCTGCAAGTTTTCGAAAACTAAAAATTTGAATGTTCTCAGTAATGTTATATATCAGAAAAATGGCTGTAGGGCCAGTTCCGAACTGCTTGTGCTTTTTGCATTTTGTTTTCTTTTTTTTTATTTTGCCACCCTTGAATGCTTGCTGCATTGTGTATCTAGGTACCTAGAGTAATTTTTTTTTATTTCCGCACCCTTGAATACTTGCCACTGTTGTGTATCTAGGAAATTTTCCTCTAGGTATTTTACCTATTTTTGTGATTTTTCTAAGAATAAAAAAAATGCAATCATGTGCAACTTAAGTTATAAATATGCACAACTTTAGTTATAAATACGTGCAACTTAAGTTGCAAATTAATGAGAATTCTTAGAATATTTTGGTTTATTTCCCAGCATAAGTTTTGTTGTCGGGTTTTTTCCTTAATTGTCAGTCACATACACTTGCAAAATGCATAGACTAAACTTGCAGAGTTTAACATCATTTACTTAAGAACAAATACCTAGTTCTGTTCTTGTTGCTTCCATCCAATTTCCAATTGCACAATGCATAGACTAAACTGGCTTGTACTGAAGAATCTGTTTGTCTTTTCAGTTCCTTGGTTAATCTTTTATTGGTATGCAATTTTGGTTGTATGAATGGTGATTTTTTTTTGTTATCTGCATGTTTCGCTGTAATTGATGGTATGAATCTTTTTTTTTTGTTTTGCTATGAGATGATTGCAAATTTGTTTTGACAGGGATATATAGAGTTGTTTTTTGCTAGACTGTACATCTACTAGCATTTTTTGTTGGGAATGAACACCTTTTGTACATAAGAGTTGGATACTATTTTGTGATTCTAGAAGAGCTGGACACTATTTAGCTTGATTTTCTTCTGTACATGCAGCTTCCGTCCAATATGCAATGGCATGAACTGGCGATATGTTTTTTTTTTCCGGGGAGAGCTGGCGATATGTTGCAACTTGCAAATGCTAGTAGGTTTTGTTATGCTTGCCTAAAAGAAGTTAGTACTTGACATACTAATAATAAGTAAAGTCCCAACGTTTACTATTTTATCTCAGTTTGCTTCTGTAGCTGTTGAGTTTGCTTCTGTAGCTGTTGCTTCCATCTAATTTGCAATGGCATGAAATGGCTTGTACTGAAATATTATGCTTTTGGACTGGTGATATGTAGCAAGTGCTAGTAGGTTTTCTCGTGTGCTTGAAAAATGCTTGTACTAGGCATATTAATAAGGAGATTCAATGTGTATGTAATCTAACCCTCACTAAGCGTTGAATGCTGAGCGATTCAGAGAACATATTTTTCTTTTCGATCGAGTGCATTTGCACCCTCCATCCCAAAAACAATACTTTTTAACCATGTGCAACTTCAATTATAAAATTGTGAAACTTCACTTAAAATTTTGTAAAGCTTTGATTTCTTAATACAACCTTTTTTGTTTTTGTGTGTCTAAGCATGGAATCCAGGCTTAAATATGTTTCAGTTCTACTTAGGTGGTATGTTTTTCCCCACAAAATTAGTGAAACGTGTCTGAAATGCTCAGAAGATGAATTTGTTAGCAATTAGCAACAACGTGAACGTGGAATGAGTTTGGATGCGTGAATCAGGATGGGTGCGTCGAGGGGATTTTTTTTTTGGTAGATAGATATTGGCTGTTTATATAGTTGAAACTCCAACTTTACGTCGAGTTAACCTGTCATCCCTTATCTTTACGTCGAGTTTGTATGACATTCCTAATCCACAATACTAGAAATCTTCATCCCCTAAATTATATAAAACAGTGTAATTTAGATTATATAGCAGTATATAATGTTGGATAGTACAGGGAGAGAGGATATTGCGAATCGTGGATTGACTGTATTGAGCCTCAGAGGGCTGATATACATAGGAGTACATGGAGAGGAGATAAGGAAGGATTACAGATATAGGAGTCTACACAAATCAATCATATCCTAATATGACTCTAACATCCCCCACAGTCCAAGCGTGAGCAGCGTGGACACTTGGACTGGAGAAGAAACCGGCAAGAGTACTCAATACGGATGATAGCCCTGTGTGCCGTAGTCAATGTAGCCAAAGCGAAGGGTGCAAGGGAGCCGTAGTCGATGAAGCCGTGTGTAGAGTAGCCGTGGTCGTTGTAGCCGAAGTCAGGAAGCTGATGTCGAGGTAGCCGAGCCGCAGGACGCGCATAGGGCGCCGTAGAGTGGTCATGGACACATGGGAGGGGCGTCATGGACCAAGGTGCGTGAGGATGCACTGGAGACGAAGACGGTGACACAATCACGGCAATCGTTGAGGAAGATGACGCCGAAAAGCCAATGTAGTCGAACCGTGAAGGACGAGACGTCACACAGGGTTTGCCAGACCCCGGGACAACTCAGGACGAACGCGCACGCCAGTGTTTCCAATACCGCGTGGGCGAGGCAGGGGACCACCATGAATCATAAGCCAATGTTGAAGGAGACTAGCAGAGAAGACCTCTGGAACGGTCGCAACGCGAGAACGACGTAGAGGGAGAATTGCCGGAGCAGCACGTAGTTGTCGGAGAAGAGCAAAGTGTAGTCGAGGAAGATACGGCGACACTGGCGATGAATCATGATGGACGAAAAAGAAGGCGAAGTAGCGGAACCAACGGCCTGGACGGCAACGTCAGTAGCCATGTAGAGGTAGCTGGACTACCGGCCTAGAGCGGCGACGGTGGCAACTTGGAGACGCGGCGGCGATGCTCGAAGTAGACAAAGAAGATCCGAGTGGCTGACGATGACCAATGCGGACGACGAGGGTGTCGAAGCGCTAACGACGATGAAAACGACGAAAGCGGCAAAGTTGTGGTTCGAGAAGACAACACAACTGCAGTTCCATGTCGATGCAGCGGCGAGAAGTCCACCGGTGATGTAGCCATGCTAAGGAGGGCGCCTGTCAGCACTGCAACAACCAGTGGAGGTGTGGACCACAGGCAGCGGAACTGCGGCCCGAGGGGGGCGACGCAGCGGCAGCCCGAAGCTTGATGGCGTAGACGCGTAGTCGAAGATGATTAGCAGCAAGGTGTCGTCGTAGCCGGCCGTTTGAACGGGTGATCAAGCCGATGATGCGCGGGGTAGAACGACGAAGTGGAAGCCGAAGCTCTGATACCATGTTGGATAGTATAGGGAGAGAGGATATTGCGAATCGTGGATTGACTGTATTGAGCCTCAGGGGGCTGGTATATATAAGAGTACATGGAGAGGAGATAAGGAAGAATTACAGATATGGAAGGAGTCTACACAAATCAATCATATCCTAATATGACTCTAACTACCATATACTCTAACATATATGTCCAGTTTCGTTGATTTGACATCCTACTCAGCAAATAAAGATAACAAAAAAAATACGTGGGAGCCCACATGACAGCTATCCTCCTCTTTCTTCTCTTTTCTTCCCAAAACGCGGCTGGCGAAGAAGGTTGTAACATCCCGAAAATTTCGATTCTGAAATACGGAATTAAAAACTCAGAATAATCAAAAATCTTTTTAAAACCTTTTTGCATGCTGGGATTTATTATGCATTTGTGTGTATTTAGGTTGTGTGCTAAAGATCTCGATTAAATCATATCTCCTAAAGGGACGCCCTCAGTCCAACGTCCTTTCTTTCCCTTATCTTCACGGTCTGATTTATTAAGTGCTACCAAATCACAGAATATTTAACCTGAAAATCTTCCCTTATGTCGCAGCACGATATATCTTTCTCAATTCTTACCCTCCGGTTATTTCAAACCGTTCTATTAATTCAACTCAATAAATCCTTCGAATGTCTACAATTGATCGGCGTATTTATTTATTGTGTGTCAATTCAAATATATTCAATTCTATTCCTACCGCGACGATTAGATTTGTATGCCATGCGTCGTCCCAAAAATCACTGTTTTGTTTCCGTCGCCCGTTCGTGCAAAGCGCTCACGACGAAATCCTAAGACTGCCGATGGAATTGTTTATCGGGCGTCATCCCTAATTCCCTGTTCGAAGATGCGGTGTATCATCCAAGCAAACCAAATCTCGTATTGCAGTTCAATAATCCAATCCTTGTGCATATTCTATTTCTAATACCGATCCAAGTCCAGTCCAATTGTACAGTTCCATATATACAGTCTGAGTACAGAGCCAAAATAAATGTTCAAATTACAGTCCCATTACAAATACACTGTATGTGTGCCAGCTCAAATACAGACGCCATTCCTTTTCAAATCCCTACAAAATACAAAAGCTCCTATTACACTTGGGCCATCTCCCCCTCTGCTAGCACAGCCCATTTCACCACACAAGTCCATTATTCCTCCCCCAGCCGACTGACAGCCCACCCCTGTGCGCTTGCTCAGTCAACCACCCAAAGTCTGCTTTGCCTGCCCTGCCCAAAACAACCAACAGACATGCACAGGAGGTGCTCGACATAAGCCCACAAGACACTACAGCACTTTGCACCCACCTTTGCCGGCTCACAACAGTAGCTAATAAATACCAGGGTCCCTCCCAAACAACATCCCATGCACCCATGATCCCAATTCACAGGACCCTCCCCAAAGCACCAACAACACAGGAGACACAAATCCACACTAAGATGATAAACCGAGTTCACCGAAAAAAACATGCATGTATTGCTGTCCTATTCCCTCAGCCGAACACCTGCATGCACAGAACGTGTTCGATCAATTGACCACAAGCCACCACAGTGAATTGAACCTACTTTTGCAGCTACCAAATGACAGGGGTCCCTCCACAACAGCAGCAACACATTCACCATGAACCCAATCCACAAAACCCTCCACTAAATACATGCCACCACAGAACCAAGTTCACTGAGAAGAGCAACACCAAGTTCACACCGAAAAGTGGCAAAGCCAAGTACAATGGGCCATGCGTACCTGGTACTGTGGCGATGTCGACGTTTCGGCACTGCTCCCTGCCCACCCTCACATTGCCTCCCATGCTCAGGCAGCCAGCAAAGCTATATAAACCCTACCAAAGACAGCAGCAGCTCGGCTCCTCTCCATTTCTTCTCCCTTCTCCCAACTCGAGCTCTGCCATTGCCACTCCTCCATCTCGCGCACAAGCTGCCTGCCACCTCTCCGCTTGCTCCGCCACAGCCGGCTCCGGCTGGGCCTCAGTTGAGCAAGAGGACAGGAAGGCCGCCGCGCCATTGAATGACCTGAGAACGACTAACTTTTGGACGTCTAACCCCTAACATCTAACCCTTTGTTGTTCTGTTGCACTAACTCACTAACCCGCTGACTCTTTATTTTCTGTTTCACTAACCTCTAACACACTCGGCTTGTTTACACGAGGGAATTGATGATGAGATTAAGATGGGAATTTGATTTTTAATCCCAATATCTTGTTTGGTAGAGGTGATGGAAATTGATAAGGAGTTTAGTTGGAGATTAGATCATTAATAAAAACGGATGGTCGAGATTTGCTTAGACAAAGTAAAGGAGGAATTTCCTCCCAATTACCTGCCCCTACCCAGCTATTGAAAAGGAGGGAGTTCCTTCCTCAATTCCTCATCTCCATCTCACCAAAATTCTTATGTCTCCCAACCAAACAAGACACTTAATAGCCCCATCCCTCTAAACTCCCAATCCCTACTAAAAACTCCCTCCAACCAAATGGGCCGACTGACCCCTTGTATTTTCCGTTTCACTGACCTATGACTCGCTAACACGCTAACCCCTAACCCTTATCTCGCACTAACCCACTGACATTTATCCCCTACACTGCCGCTTCGTCACCCGCGCCATATGCGCGGCATCGCCGTATCACCTCCACCTCGAACCGCCACCCTCCTGCCCCGACGCCGCTCCCCCCTTCGACTTCCGTGCCGCCTCCCTTCCCCCATGGCTGCGGCGCCGCGCACGGGCGCTGCCCAACCGCGCCGCGCCGTCGCCAGACCGCAGCCGCCACCACGCCGACGGCCTCCCCTCCATTCCACCTCACTACCGCCGCCCCCATCTCCCATCCATCCCTGCCGCTAGCCACTACCTGGCCGCGCTGCGCCGCCCCCGACCGCCACTTCGCCGCCCCCTCCTCCCTCCTCGGCCAGGCCGCATCCCCATCGCGCGTCGCCCCGCCACCAACGCCCCCAGGCTGCCACCCGGACGCCACCGAGCCGAGCCGCGCCAGGCCATCGCGCCGCTGCCCTCAGCCACCATACGCCGGCCCTCCCCTCTCCATTCCCCGCCGCCGCGCCAGCCCACCCTGCAGTCGAGCACCACCTCACCACCGGTCCGCCGCACACCTCCCCGACGCCGCCGCCCCCGCCCCTCTCACCCGGAGGGTTTGCAATTATGACACTGCAAACATTAACCTTTGCTATAATGACACTGGACCTATATTTTATAGACACAGATAGACTCATTTGTTATTCACTCGGAGTGTCAAAACAACGAAGCCCTATATTTGCAGTCCAATATTGCAATGTGCGCGGGAAGCAGAGAAGAGAACGAGAAGAATTGAGAAAGAAGGAAGAAAGGGGATAAGAAAGAGAGAGAATAGAGGAAGAAAATTTAGAGGAAAAGAAAAGGAAGTGGGACCCGCAGTCTAGACCCTTCCTCCCTGAGTTGACTTCCCCCATGGAAGTCTAAATCACTTCCCTGTACTTTAGTGTGTAAGTCCAAAGGACCAGGCCCTCTTATGAAGTCTATTTACCTCCTAGCAGAGGGAAAAGTACACGCAAGGTCCCTCAACTTGTTAGCCAGATACAAAATCGTCCCTCAACCGCAAAACCGGACATCCGGCGTCCCCCAACTTACAAAACCGGTCACAAAAGGTCCCTCGGCGGTTTTGACCCCGGTTTTGCCCCACATGTCAGTAAGCCATGTCATCACCTCTCTCTATCTTTCCTCCCCCTTCCTCTCTCTCTCACTTATCTCCTCTCGACAGGCTGGGCGGCCCGGGCGGTGGGTGGGGATGTCGTCGGGGTGAGGCGGGAGAGGAGGTCCGACGACCGCCGACCGGCGACGCGGCGGTGGCGACACGGGAGAAGGGAAGGGCGGCGGCAGCCCAGCGCGGTCGCGACGGCCAACAGACCGGCATGGGACGGGCGGCGTGAAGGGCGGCAGCGGCGCGTGGTTGTAGATGAAGCCGAGGAAGACGGCGTCGACGTCTCCCCCAGCCTCAGCCACCGGGGAAGGAGCTGGGCACGGGTGGCAGCCGTCGAGGGCATCGCGGCTTCGGTCCTCGAGCGCCATCATGGCGTCGCCGTCGTCGCCGCATTCTTCCCGTCTCGCCGCCACCGCCAAGCCGACGCCGACGCGTTCCTCCTGCCTCGTCGCCACCGCCCAGCCGACCAGCTTGGCCGCTGCGGTCGCCCGCCGCTCCTTCTCGTCGGCGAGCACGGAGAGGAAGCTGACGCCGCCGCCTTGCTCCCCTCACCGCCGCCACCGCCGCCTTGCTCCCCTGAGCCAACGCCGACGCATTCCTCCCGCCTCGATGCCAACGCTGGCCTCCCCGTGCCTCCCTGCCATCGTCACCGCGTTCCTCCCGCCTCGCCGCCGGATTTGGACTTGGGAGGAGCTCACCGGCCTCCCCGCGCCTCCGCCGGCCGCGCGTGTGGCTCCAACTCTGCCGCCGCTCCTCCTCTCCGCCGCTTCTTCCCCGTCGGCCGTGCTGACCCTCTTCTCCACCGCGTCGGTGACGCCGCCGCCGCCGCCGCATCGGCCCTTCTCTCCGCGTCAGTTATGATGGTCGTAGCCGCGCGCCGCCATCGCTGACCGCACGAGGGGGACGGGGAGGCCGGCGAACTCGCACCGCCCTGAGCCCGCGCACCGCCACCCGGGAGCCGCCGTCGCTAGCCGCACCACCTTTCGGCCGCGCGCGCAGCCGCCTGTGCGAGAGCAGAGAGCGAGAGGAAGGAGAGAAATAGAGAAAGAGAGATAGGGTGCTGACGTGGCTTACTGACATGTGGGGTCCACGTGGGTCCCACGCTGAGTCAGCCGCCACGTGGGACAAAACCAGGGTGAAAACCGCCGAGGGACCTATTGTGACCAGTTTTGTAAGTTGGGGGACGTCGGATGTCCGGTTTTGCGGTTAAGGGACGATTTTGTATCTGGCTAACAAGTTGAGGGACCTTGCGTGTACTTTTCCCCCTAGCAGAACCCGAGGGATTCATTCACCTACAGAAGTCTAATTGGTATCCTCCAGAGCCCACCATCGGCCTACCTATACACTAAAGTCCATACACATCCTCATTTCAGCCCAGAGCCCTATCATAAAGTCTAAATCACCTCCCTTCCCGAGAGCACTCCCTCCTCGGTTTATAAAACCTTTCAACTTCGGAAATTCATATCTTTTGGACCATAACCCCGATTGACTCCGTCCAACATCCATAATCTCTCTAAATTCGAGATCTATTAAATTGGCACCATTAGTTGTATTGAATGTTGCTTTATTTTATTTCTTTTAGGATTATGCGTGGATATTCTTCGGTTATTTATCAGACGTGTCGGATATTTATCGATCGCGGGTATTCTAACTAATGCGGATATCTCGAAGACATTAGGAACCTATAGCAAGGCAAGTCACTACGCTCCCTTCCTTAAACATATTGATCCTAGATTTATAAATGTTTTGTTTACAAATAAATTGCATGCTATTTATAAAGTGCGTATCTATGCTCGATTATGCCTACCTTTGATATTGATTACCTTTATACATGTTGTATACCTTTGATTAGCTGAGTCGTTTATTTATGTGTGGTCATTTATTGACATTGCTTAGCGATGCTATTATAGACATACGTACACTCTATATTTATACTAGATGATTATGGGTGTGAGATCACTCGATGTGAGTGATTGATGATTTGCGGGTGGAGACATGAGCGCCACCCGCCACACACAAACCTTCTGCGAAAACCAAAACTTAATACAACAAAACCATTTCGACTGGGGCGGCATGCATAGAATATGGGTGGGTCTGGAAACGGTTAGTCGCCGACCCTAGTCAGTTATGGACCGAGTCAGGAAGCTATACGAGAAACGAACAGAGTACGACCGCATTTCTTCAGTGGGTATAGACCAGCGGATTAGGAAGCTCTTGTGGGGCGACACCTCAGTCATGGTTAGTTCTGTATAAGTGTGTTGTGATGAGTGCAGTGTCGGAAAGGTAAAGGCCATGGTATAAACTTAAAATGAACCCTATAACTATATATATAATATAATATCCCCAATTCCCTGGAGCGCCAGGACTCCCCTCACTATCCAGCAGAGGGGTTAGGAGTGCCGGGGCGCAATGGGGGTTCATAGTCCTTGGAGCGGGTGCCGAAATACAAGAGCGACTGAAAAGCTGTGCCGTGGCAAGTCTTATATGTTGGGACTAGGCTTATGTGTTGGGCAAGCCACGGAGTGCGGGATTAAAAGCGTACATCCACTGCAGTGTGAGTAAATCTATCTATTCGAATAGCTGTGCTCGCGGTTAATGAGCGCCGAGACCTGTACTACTCTTGACTAGACTTATAGATTTTAATACTGCTTAGAGTAGTTATGAGAGACATGTGAACCTTGCCCATAGAGTGGGAAGGTCAGTATAGTAGAGTTAATAAGACGAAATGTGAGGGTAAACCGAACTAAGCAGGGCTTGGAGAGGTGGATGAAACCTAAATAATTACAACTTCAACAATAACGTTGTTTTTCAGTTAAAACTGCTATGCCAATAGGCTTGTGAAATGAATCGTGAAAACTAGCCTTATGCAAATAAACTAAGCCATCCTTGAACCCTGTGTGCATTAGATTCATTTTGTAGTGGTGGCTTGCTGAGTACGTATGTACTAACTCTTGCTTAATTAAATCTTTTAGAAAGAAGTTGGCGTCGATTAGATTTATGCCATGCTGCTGTCAAGAACGTGTTGAAGATGATGGATTAGGGACCATAGGTTCACCAGTCGTTGCTTGTGGAGTTCGATGGACCGCCGTTGCTTCGCTTCCGCTGTTCTATCTATTGCTTTGGTATTTTGTATTGTAAGTGATCATGCTTGGTCTATTTCGGGACCCAATAAGGTTACCCTTATATTATTATTATAGAAACACCGGTAAACGATGTCAGTTATAATATTATACTGTGCTATGTGTGTACCACCTACTGATCCAGGAAGTGGTACTGTATAACACATGGGATTACCGGTGTCCCCACAACCAAGGTCGAGCGTGAGGCGGAAGCTGTCCATGATGGCATCGACGCAGCCAAGCACCAGGCACGGTCCGCCACAGAACGCCTCCACCGCCGCCGCCTCCGATGGCACACGCAGTGCGCCCTCCGGGCCCAACCTGTACTATCCCTGGCAGCCGCTGTAGATCTTCACCCGGCCACCAATGCAGATTGCAGAACGTCAGAAACAGAGTCCGTTTTCTGCTCGAACTCTTTTTTTCTTCTTTTTTATGGCTGAAATTGTTTCAATTACTGCTCAAGTTTGATTACGAACTGTCGAACTGTCAATGATGTGCTTACACATCGATCGCTGAAGCAGATGATTGGCCCTGGCAACGATGTCTTCAGTGCTTCTTTTTTGACCATGAAACTATGGAAGGTTGTTGCTGCCTCGTCTGCAACGACGATGGCGACATGCACCCAGATGGGGCTAGTGAGCAGCACGATGGGCAGAGCACGACGACGGTGCTGGTGAGCGTGAGCCTGGTCGGGAGCAGGAGGACGGTGAGCGTGAGGAAGCCAACGACCTGGGTGGAGTTGGGCCGGGCGCGTGCGTTTGCACCCGCCAGAGCAGTGTCGTAGACGACGAGTCCGCCGCCGCGGGAGCTTACCCATGGCGCTGTGTCGGACGTGCGCGTGCTGCTGCCGATCTACCATTCTCGCGGAGTCGCGGTCGACCTAGGAGGATGGGACCATCGCCGCCGCCACCTCTTCTCTTCCCCCATCTCCCACCATCCACCTCATTTACATGTAGGCCTCATAATCTTTTTGTTTTTTTATTTTGCTGACTCAACAAAACCAGAGACCCAAATTATACGGTTTTATTATATAATAAGGCAAAATTGGTTATATAGCATCGAAAGTTCACGTTTTTTGATTTATAGCACCGAAAGATACCGGTTCACTTTAATAACACTCAAAGTTCACCCCGTTCCCATTTTTAACACTTCCGTCAATTCTCGATCGTTTTCCGTCCGTCTTATCCTAGCCAGGCACACGATATGGCGTTTCTACCCTCATTGACATGCATTCTACTTGTACTTGTGACGGGTATATAATTAAGGGGTAAAGATTTCTAATATTAGATTAGGGATGTTATACAAAGTCGGCATAAAGTCATTCCTTTTCTGGACTGTGGCTTGTGGGCCACAAAAGTAGCAAGGTCTACTACAACCAACAAAACGAGATTCTGAACAGGCCCGTGACAAGAGCGATGGGCGACACGTGGGTATCGTACGGTCAAGAAAAACTGCTGAAACCTACTACCTCCGTCCCAAAATAAGTGCAGCCGTGGATATCCGTGCCGAACGTTTAACCGTCCGTCTTATTTAAAAAATTTGTGAAAAAATTGAAAATATTTAGTCACACATAAAGTACTATTCATGTTTTATCATCTAATGCAATAAAAATACTAATCATAAAAAAATTTTAAATAAGACGAACGGTCAAACGTTGAACGTAAATAGTGCAAAACTACACTTATTTTGGGACGGTGGGAGTATAAGAGAAATCAGCTGTTTGTCAACTAGAGTCCCTTAAAAAAATTACTCAAATTAAATCTTAAAATTAGACATGAACAAATTTATGTATCTCACTATAGTTTTAAAGTTTGAACTACATATTTTTTGTAATCGGACCAACTATACTATATGAAAAAAAAATTGCTTTATTTCAGAGTTCTGTTCAGACGCATCGTCCAATTCTAGTTACTGTCTCCATGGCACCACCCCCATAATATAATGAGAAGAGATTAAGGAGGAGCCATGGAGAAGGGGTGGAGGGTACTTGGATTAAGACAATAAAAGAGAGATGATTAATCAAACAAGTATACTATAAACTATTGTACTATTTTGCGAGGAAGAATTTAAAATTTAAATCATTCACTTCCTTATAGTATTTTGGAAACATTGGTTGTCCTAATACGGGCTTAATTAGGAAAAAAATATGATAAACTTCTAGTTACGTACTTAGCGATTTAAAAGCCAAATGCTGAAAAACAAACTTTGTTAAAAAAAAAGAATCAGGTTTCAAAATTCAAAATTTTGGCAACGCGGCAAAAGATGGAAAAGCCTTCAACAGCATCACAGCATCAACACCAACATGGATCGGATGGCACCACAGGATGATCTGCAGCTGCTCTGCTTTACGATGATGCACCTTCGAACGACTGCGAGAGGTGCTTTACATTCCATCCCACAGGTCGCTATTAGGTGTGCAAGGGTAACGGAAATAGGTTGATACGATTGCATATAAGTGTGTAAACTGTGATCGAGCATATGGTGTGCAAGGGTATGATAAATACAGGAGTTTGCATACGTTTTTACAGGCAATGTCTGATAAGCTATTTGCAATCTAGCAGTTCGAAGTGCTTCAAATACGATTAGGAAGGTGACCTTTGAAGGGGGGCCTCCTGCTTTGGACGCCTGCATGTAAAGAAAAATCTATATTAGGTTAGCATTGCCTGTTGATCAGAGGATGAGCAACTCCCAATCAAAATGGTATCACCCAAAATCATTTTGACAGTTTTAACTAGATGTAAATGGACACTCTTTTAGAGCTTTGTAATGCCAAGGGAATATAAGAATTATGTAGGATAGTGCTAATCCAACATTATTACTATATTGTTACAACAGGAGGTGAGATATAAATAGTCCTTTGCTAAGGAAACAGGAGGTTGGGCCAGAAATTGAAGTATATGAAAAAGAAGGTTGATTTGTTGGTCATGGGTTTTAAACGCAGCCAAGTACAGTATCTGGCAATCTTGGAACTTACAGATTTGCTAAGAATATTGTGTATAAATACTGTTCCTCAACAACTATATTACCTCGCAGAGCAAGAAGGCTCAAGCCCTGGCACATCTGGTGGACCAATTGGATTATAATGACCACTCGGTGGAGCACTCCTATTTTCAAATATTAAAGTCCATTCATAAGTAAAAATGACCTCATGTGTACTAAAATGACAAGATAATAAAAAGAAAAAGTGGATTACCCTGTGCCACTTAAGGGTACATGCAAGGGATTAGAAGGAAAGAAGCTTGGATCATTTGGATCTGTTGTATAAATAAGTGGTAAAACAAGACTGTAGAGATGCAGAAACATAAAAAGAAATATTTTTGAGAGTTCCATGGGTGTCATATTACCAACATGCTGGCTGCTGCCACCACCAATACCACTGCATACAAAAACAGAAACTATTAACTATGTGAGTATGATTTACCTATACTTTAGGTGATTGGAGACGAACCTGTGAGGATCGGGGAAGGCATCATCGTGACCTGTTGGAGTTATAGCAGGAAAATCTATGCCGTAACTGTGTAACACAACAGAAATCACAAGAAAGATCACATCATATAACTATGTTTAGAGTAACTAATGAACTAATATCATGAACCACTCTAATTACTCTAATGAACTACTAACTATGTTAGATTAAATGTACATACACAGCACTACAATTATCAGGTGCATATTGCACCTTTTTTTTACATATGACTAGTGCTTGGAATGAACCTTCATATCCAGCGCACATCGTCACATATGTATCAGTAAGTCACTAATGAATCACAAAGCTTCATGAATGCACTGAACAGACAAGTTCATATATAAGGACCAAGCAAAGGCTTCATTCAGTGAAAACTGGAAATAAGCTTATAGTTGCCAGTGAAACCTGGAAAGTAACCTTATAGTTGTTTTAAGTACATATTATCTCTACTGGCTAGGCCTCAACATGTTGATGCCGAGCTGACATATGAACACTAAACACTTTATTTAATATGCACGAGTGTATTGTTCTCTTGTTATTTCCTTGTTTATGTAGGCGACAATGTTAGTTCAGTATCACAGTAATAACAAGAAATACAAGACATGAAAGAGTAGTATGGCCTTAAAATGACTGCATTAAATTTTGATGGCTCATAAAAAACATTAAAGATAATTTCAGTAATAATCACAGATAAAATCCATCACAATCATTGGCTCATTGCTACCTTCGAATGGCATTCTGTTCACAAAAGACTCGAGCATTCATTATTTGTAGTCTTTACCTCACATATAGCATTGCACTAATGCTTTGCCAACTTATCCAAAATAGTCTAAGAAAATGACACAGCTAGCGGCAACATCAAAATGAATCACCCAACTTGTGGCTACTGCAGCAAATCTATTCCAGAAAACAAAGGATTTACTGTGCCATTTCATTCCTATCTTTATGACCTACTGTTCCAGTGTTCTTCAGAGGTTAATCCATGGGTGTACATGTCATTAATGATTGAGCAAGAGCAGAAATAATATAGTGAGGGCCCGTTTGGCAGGGATCCAACTCTTAAATTTAACTCAGAGTTGGGTTTGGAGTATAGTTGCGGAGCAGCCTGAACCCCACTCCAACTCTAACTCTCTAGTTCATTTTGTGAGAGCACTCCAGCAACTTCACTCCCTTTTTGGGTGGAGCTGAAACTGTTAGGTTGGGCTCCAGCTCTAGGAGAGGTGGAGGTGGAGCTCTGCCAAACTGCCCCTTAAGTTTGATAACAGGTTGTGTAAAGGTAGAGAGAAGAAAGCGCAAGCCCAACAATGAAGAATATACACAAAGAAAGCAAAAGGAGAAATGAGTTTAGCCTTAAGGTCATACCGTTCAGTAGTTTTGAGGTCTTGATTTTCATAGCTGGAACACAAGCGCCTTATGTTAGAAAAACTTTTGGAGAATACCAGTTAATGAACGTAATTAAAGTTTTTTCTTACTTGAGAAGCTTCGACTTTCAATTACATGTTTCACAAGTATTTTCCTTAACTAGCAGAATATTTAGATTTGAACAACTAAAAGAAATATATTGATGATGTTAGATCAATGGAACATATCCTGTGCACATAAGATTTCCGTATACACACCGTGCACACCAACTAACAAATTAGACCAAAAATCCTAGAAAACATTGTACATATGTATTTCCATTAGTGTTACACTTATATGTAAAGTCTTAACTTTAAATTCAATACATTTTAGACGTAACAAATAAGATAAAAACTCTGACAGTTTTAAGAGTAAATATGCCAGAATTGTCTTTTTTGTTACCCCCTATATATAATGAATTTGAAGTTGAGATTTTACACATATATATAATACGACTTAAAGTTCATGTACATTTTTTTCCAGAATTTTTGTGATATTTGTTAGTTGGTGTGTACACGAAAAAGCCTTGTGTGCATAGGATGTGTTCCCTTAGATCAGCACCAGTCTACCATTTTATTATTTTTAAGACCAAAGCACAATAGTGTGTAGAGTAGTCTAGTAGTATTGAATACGTACCTTTTAGGGAACTCAAGGAGTTCATAGTTCTCCAATATTTCATCAATCCTGCAGAACAAATAATGCAAATATAACAGAGAGCAAGGCAGTTCTTTTTTGAAATCAAACAATTGAGAAGAAGAAAAATACCTACCATCCCAAAACTCTATCATAGATATCCTTGTCATACATGTGGTGGTAATCATCTTTATGCAATATTAGACATTCCACCATTGCAGGTAAAATTTCATCCAAGGAATTTGAATTTACCAGTTCCAAATCAGACAGCCGCAAGAATTGTTGTTTGCCCATATTGTCCTTCAAATGAAATTACTTTTTAGTTAAGAGTGTTTATAGCAGCACTTACGATACCATGATAGAAGTTAATCAAATGGTACACTACAGCAAAAACTATCATATGCATGTGCATTGATAAATACAACAAAAAAGAAAATCAGAGATTAAAACTCACTTTTGAGCCTTTCCAACCATGATGACGAACATGGCGTAAGTAAACCATGCCATCTTCCACTGAATTCTCAAAGGGTTCATTGTCATCACGTTGTTCAGGGCATTCTTCATTTCCACCATCATTCCCAACATAGCCTCCAAGTTCATGACCTTCTTTTTCTGCATTCTCATCTCCTTGTTCATTGGATTCACTTTTTTCCATCTTAGCTCTGTGGTGTTCATATACAACAGTATGAATTGGGGAGACAGAGGATACACTACCATCCTGCTTTTGACATCGGACTCTCCAGTCTTGTCGAAGTGTCACAGAGTCCAGAATTGATCGAAGTAATCTCTTCACTTGGCCAGTTGTTGCTTGATGGGCTGAATAAATATTATCAATTATTTGTAATCTTGTCAAGGACGACTTCAGTGCAGGATGGATGGTGATAAATCTTTGAAACTTTCTTAGCATCGCACTGCCGTACCTCAGATGATCAATGTAATTTCTAAGTGACTTGTCAAGATGCCTAAAAAGGCCTGGCCATTTACCACCTACCTCATACTCTGGAAGAACGTCAGTAGCAACTCTAAGAAAATCATGTGCCTCTGTTTTACATGCCGCTTGATAATTACATGGCAAATCGATCTTAACATCCAACGAGTCACTGACCATAACATGATCCAAATCCCAATGGCCATTCCAAGATCTACCTCCCTTATGAGACCTTGTTATCATTGTCAACAGATTGGTTAAAATGATTCTCCCAATCTGGGTGGTATCTATCACTGGCAGGAAAAAACCATCACATCTAATATGGCGGGGCTTGGTCAGATGATACCCACGTAGCTTCAGAAATGTCCTCAACGGAATCCATCTGCAAATATAGTACTCTATTATTTATTCCTAATAATGTTAACATCAAGCCATTGTTATTGACCAAATTTAAATGGACTCAAGTAAAATACCTATCCGGTTTGGGCATGTCACATATGCATATTACTGGATTTTCACAATGAAAACCTGGTAAGTTCAAATCATGAATAAATGTGCGCACAGCATTTTCAAGATTCTTCTGAATCCTGCAAAAAATATAGAAATTAAGACACTGACTCTCATATGAAGATGATCTAGGACAAGAAAGTCACCTTGGGTAGCATTGGCACAAGTCATGTGCGAGTTCAGGAGCATAACTCCAAATATGATCGAAATGTATGTGCATCTCAGGAGAGCTCAGGGTCTTCATAGAATCAACAATTGCTCCATAATATGGTATATTGTTCCGCTCGAAGCTGATTAAAAAACAGATCAGATGCTGCTTTGATTTCATAAGCCATAAAACATATTTCCTAAGAATGATAGATTTTTACCTTCTTAAAAAGTCGAGGAACATGTGTTCCAGCTTTTGGTCTTTTCCACTCATGAAATAAGACGCAAAATCCGCTCTCACTGTTCCAGGAGAGGGAGGCCTGGTTTCTAGCTGCGCATTGGTGGGTGATGGCCTTGGCTTAACACTGGAGCTGCTACCATGTTCTCCTGCCATACGGGAATGCCGTACTGGAGGAGGACCTTGGCTTGACTCAAGTGACGAGCTTACGCTCTAGAACAGAGAAAAAAAAATGATGAAGGCATTTTGCTAGATCAAATCAACTAGATGAATATATTACATGGTTATAGCAATATGAGTGTTTACAGGTAACATCAAAAAGACCGTGACAATAGAAGTGGCTTTGAACACAGTAGATTTGCCACTAAAATCCTACAATCAAAGGAATGCATATTTCTAGCAACATGCTGAAGTAACATGGCAATTCTACATTTAGAACAACAATGTGCTAAGCATGGGATAGCAGTTAACATTTAAGGCAACAAAAACGTACATGATGCTGGGTTTGCCTGGCACTGTGAGGCTTCTTCTTAAAGCTTTGCTTAGCACCTTCAAAATAATTGCCACTTTTCAACACAGAATGTTGGTCCCTTGAGATTGTGATATCATGAACCAACACACCGCTTTCACCAGGCTAATTATTTTTAAACAAAAAAGGTCAGTAATTAAAAAAATGCACTGCTTAATCAAAGAAAGTGGCAGAATTACTAAGGGCTTACAGAATCAACAGATCGCCAAATATTTTGGTAGTTCCGGAAGCCCACATCTGATTCCAGAACAAAAAATCTTCCATGGTACTGAAAAGAAGAAAATAGAATGAAAACTAGCATACCAAGCTTATTTAAAAAAAGGCAGGTATCACAACTCGTAAATTACAATACCTTGTATACAACGTTGAAGTGCTCGTTTTGAAAGAAAATGAACAACTTCCTATCAGGAGTTGCTGCTTTCAAAGTGTGTAAACTGTGATTTTAAAAAAAAATGTCAATAGAAGAAACAAAATGACAATTGTATTTACCTATAGCTAGCATGCATACCCAAACTCTGTGACTTGTCCAGGATTATCTTTCAAGAACGTGTGAATCAACTCATCTACAAATAAACAATTTAAAAACAGAGCATTAGCGATCAAAGAAAGAAACATATTTGCATCCGTAAATAGTTGACAGGTGAAAAATGTAAGATCGTTACATCTTCTAGTTTCAGCAGCATCTATCATAAAATCAGCATCTTTCTTTGAGTTGTATTTAGCCCTATCGATATTCAGCTGATTGTATGAACGTCCATCAACTGCATTCAATAAAATGGTGTCTTCCTGTTCACAAACATACCACAGAAGAAAAAATTAGGCAAAACCCAAGAAAAAAAATATTAACATGACTACAACACTAAATTAATCCATGTAATAAGTAGCCATGGTTCAATCATACTAAAAGACATCTCCCAGTAGCATACCTGATTGTTCATGTCTAGTACCCAGGCATGATATAAAGGGATATCCAGGATTCTAAAAAGCCCATACTGAGGGGTGTCCTCAAACCCGTCGACACTGCGCATACCAATTACACATCAAAATATACAAATGGAGGCTATATTATTGCTTAAGAACTCGCTTAACCACAAACCTTGTGCAATAAATATCAATATCTAGTCCTGTAGCCGTTTGTTCCACCGTTGCCTGTGCAGTTTTATAGCTGTCATCCTACACATTGCAATGTGATTAATAATCTTCAATTAAAAAAATGGAATATATTGTTTTGATAAGTGGATCAGATCGAACCTTCATTTTGCTGAAAACTTGACTAAACACACGGTCAACTAAATAATCTAGGTAAACAATTGTCATGGATGGTGGCAAGGAGAGTTTCCTGGTAAGGATTAGATAATTGCCTGCAAAACAGAGTAGTTAAGCTACATGGGACAGTTTATCAGCGGGTATAGTATAAACAACAAACAAAATCTCACATATGGCTATCAAGGAGCAGGGTCCATTCTTGGACTGGAGGATGATCTTATACCCCCGGCCCAGAAAGGATATGAGTTTTGTTTCACAAAAATCTCTGGGCACACGAGGCACTTGCGGTGGAGGCAAAGTGCTCTCCCCTCCTTCATCCTTCTGTACACACTCCTCTTCGGTCTCCTCCTCCTCGCCCTCCTCGTCCTCCTCATCACCCTCCTCTGCGGAGTCACCAGCGGTCTCCTCCTCCTCGCCCTCCTCGTCCTCCTCATCACCCTCCTCTGCGGAGTCACCAGCGGTAGAGAAGGACAGCGAGCGGTCAACCTCGAAGAGCTGCGAAGCTAGCCGGCCGAACAACTGCGGGCCGGCCAACATCCGGCTGACGGACACCTGACCGATCGGCTTGAAGGCCTGACCGGTGCTCAGCCTCTGACCTATGTCGCGGAAGGGAGTGATCAGAAGCCGCGGCGGTACCCGCTGCCGACCGGGCGGAGGATCTCCCCGCGGTGGAACCTGCCGCTGCCGACCGGGCGGAGGATCTCCCCGCGGTGGAACCTGCCCCTGCCGATCGGGCGGAGGATCTCGCCGCGGATAGTTGGATCCCATCGTAGAGAAGGTCTTCTAGGGGAGCGGTGGGAACTGAGGCTCCACCCTCGCCGTCAACCTCGACGCAAGCGCGCGCCGACGCTCCCCCGTCCGACCGAGCGGAGGACCTCGCCGCGACCGATCTTGGCGGCGGATCTCGCGAATGTTTTTTTTTTTCTTTTTCTTTTTTTTCGAGAGGAACTCGCATGAACCCTAAACCCTAGGAGGCGGCGGCGTTTGGTTTGAATGGTGGAGTTGGCTCGAGTGGAATGGCATGACCTAGTAGGGTAGTAGGTGCGAGGAGGCGACTGCAGTCTACTGAAGTCGGCCTGTGGGCTGTGGTCCGAACGGACCAAGACGGCCCGCGTCTTGGACTACGGAGTGTTCAGTTGAGCTGCAAGTTTTACAGGATTTTTTTATTATTGTTTTTCTAAAGATTTATAAAAATTACTCTAATATAAATTATCGTTCCAAAGTTTTGCAAAAATACTCTCCTTCGGCATATAAATCACCCTACAATAAGACCATCTATGTGACGTGGCACCCCGTAGAAGGGGCACATCGCGACAATTTTGCAGGCCTCCCGTTGGGCGATTTATCGTCGGGAGGGGCCACCTGCAAAATTGTGAAACTTTGAAATGATTTTTTTTACAATAGGGTGGGAGGAGTATATTTCTATAAAACTTCAAAATGAAATAAATATAAATATTAAAAAAATGTTTTACAAAGAGTAAATTTTACCTAGACTCATGTATTATTATACTTTAAGTTACACAAGACCACACTATTGATCATTTCGACTTTTATTTATCACAGTTTTGAATTCTACAATAACATCTCAAATTTATGTGTTCTTTATTCATCATATAAATGATCTACATCCATGTAACTATAGCCTTTTAAAATTTTGATATGTGAATATGTCAAACTGATTAGTGACGTGGTTTTATGGAACTTGGACCATTAATATCTTAAGTTATATGTCACGTGCCAAATTTTATGTGGTTTTGTGCAACTTTGACCATTATAGGTGAGGTTTTGTAAAATTTACTCTTACAATCTAGCCTTCTAAGAAAAACTTACTCCGTATTTCATGAAAATACCATTAGTAAGACTTATTTCTGGAAATGTGTTGATACCTCGGTGCCAACGTTGGTATCTTTTACATTAGATGATACCCCACACGCTGCTACAGGTTTATTATTATAATTTAAAATACACATATTAGTATGATCTATTAAAATACTAAGCTGCATAAATGTTATAATTTGAACACAAAAGCGGTAGGAACACGCTGCTACGGGTTTATTATAACAACTAGTTGGGTGCCCGCGCAATTGCGCGGCTAGCACCCATACAAAAGTAAATATTTTTATATGATTTTACTTAAAATTTATTAAATATTTGTCTCGTTGTCTTAAGACTTTGAAAGACCAAACCTTATCATCCATGTGTTTCTAATTTTATAATTTTTAAAAGTCACACCAGTTGCTACCCCTTACTTCTGTCATATCATTTTTTATTTGCTTGCTTGATCTACCATTGTTTATATTTCTTTCTCCTTGAAACCTTTACAAATTGGATCTTATAGCTTTTAGAGTTTATTGTCCAGTTGGGTCCTCTATGGTCCGCCCGCTACCCCTTATTTTTATTGCCAATAGGATTTTAACAATCGAACAAAATTATCATTGGGGTTCTTTTTCTTTACTTTCTAGAAGTTCGGTCAAACAGTCATCAGCTCCACCACTGTGATCCTCTATGGCCCACCCGCTAACTCCCCTCGATTTTAAAAATCGAACGTAATTATCATTGGGGTTTACTTTTTTACTTTTTAAAAGTCCAGCCAACTGTAGTGACCGTGCTATTTAAGTATTTAACGCCATGCTCGTCGTCCCTCATCTTAATTGTCATTGGATTTCTATTTGAGATTTTGTTTATAGTTTTTATATGTCTCATCATGCATCATCACCCTACTCCTCTATTAACTTATTGTTTTTCCCTCTTTATTATCATTTATCATTGTTGTGTTCTATATGGACCTTTTTTTAAAGAAAAATCATATTTTTCATTCCGATGTTCTGTTATTTATAAATTTTATTCATACTTGCACTCTTATATAATTATTTTATATTTTCAAATTTTATTTTATTTTTATTTTGATTTTTAATTTATCTCGTGATGGGTTCTAGATGATCTTTTCTTTCAACAATCTTTTCTTTAATTTCGAATTTTGGTTATTTATAAATTATATTCCTATTTGTACTCTTCTTTTTCTTTTTTAATTGTGAAATTTATTTTATTTTCTATTAATCTCATACTATGTCTATATGAATTATTCTTCTAATATTTTTTATTTTTTATTCCTAATTTCAGTTGTTTGTAAAATGTATTTTTACTTGAACTCTTATATTTGATTTTTCTAATTTCTAAATTTATTTTATTTTTTATTATGGATTTTAATTAATCTTTAATTGTGTTCGGCATGAACTCTTCTTTCATTTTTTATTGTGTTATTTCAAAATCAAATAAAAAATCCGTGCACATGCCGTCATGCTTTTCTGGTTGCTGACGTGCATCACCCAAATCCGGCTCATTGTGCAGCCGCACGGCTTGACCCGCTGCTTCGGATTTCCGTCGCTCGTTGCTAGCATCTATCTTCATATCAACAAAAACGCATCCAAATTACGGTTCTACAGTGGTTCGTTGTCTGCTACTTCATTAATATATATGTATTATAGCCTAATTTATCTAGAACCTAACTCTGGTTAATTGGTTTAGGAAATCGGACAAAACTCTTTTGAGACCGTTTGCATGTAAAGGTCCTAGCTAGAGATTGATTCTAATTCTGCACGCGTATAATAAGATAGATAGATTGATAGATTTCAAATACACATATTGAACACGCTGCTACGGGTTTAGTATATATGAACGATCTTCTTGGCAAAGATGATCGTTTTGATTGGAGGATGACGTAAGATATAATGTACATAGCTGAAGATATAAATGTCAACTGTTCATAGGACGATGGTGTAAAAGGAGACAACCTGGACGAAAGCAACAAGCAAAAAACTTCAAAGAAATTATACCGCTTGCTCAAATGTGTTCACTCTTTTATTTTTCTTCGGTGGATATCCTTACTGACACGTGTGAATAATTATATGAACTGTTCAAAGGAGAGGATGGTGTAAAATGAGGCAAACCTGGATATGAAAACGACAAACAAAAGTTAGAGGTAGCCGTCTGAATGTGCTAGCTCTTTATTGTTCTTTCGTGGAACTCCTCGCTTTTACCTATTTACGATAAATCTGATGATGTTTTGAGTGGGAGGGACAATGGAAGGAACCAGAACTCCTTTTCCGGGTCGGCCAAATATTGGCAGGCCAATCTCATTATGATTGGAGGAAATAAAGTTTTAATTATAACTATATGAAGGATGTCGCGCTGGTCTCAAACAAACTTAAAGACGGTAAGGAAATAGAAAACAATGTGGCAAGCCCCGCCTCTGAGTGGGATTACTCGCCAGGCTGGGAAAAGATCCCTGCTGCCCTCCAAACTACGATTTCCTTATTGATGCCGTTTGCTAGCAAATCAACCGACTTGGCGATGTGCTGAAAGATCCTAACATTCCGCTCTCTCCAAATAAGCCAACAAATGAGCATGAACAAACTATCGAAATCTGTCCTGTAGCCGTTCTGAAAATGCCGTCTTGTCGCGATCCAAGTGGCCTGCCATCCTCCGCAGGAATTGCAATGTTAATGTTGCACCAAAGTCTTAGCTTACACCAGAAACCAGAAAATTGGGCTGCTAGCTTAGCTCAATTTTGTTTACTCTTTTATGTTACTCATGGAACTGCTCACTAACGCTCAATTTTATGTTAGTATGTTAGCTGTAAATAAGTTCTTAACTACCTCTGATGAGTATGATGAAAAAATACTATTGCTGAGTAATTTTCATCCAACAACATAGCATATCATGTGCGTTGAGGAATGAGGTGGTAATGGATAATCCCATCCCATTCCTCAAACCAAACAACTCATCAAGAATCAAGTGATGAATTAAATTCATTATCTCACTCAAACTAAATGCTAGGCCGACATTCCAAAAAAATGACTTTTGTGTTGAACTCAAAGCAAACAATCACTGGCAATGTGCCCAAATACTCGACAATTGCCGAGTACACAACGGATGCAAAGGTAAGTCAAGATACATAAATAACTCACATTGCATCTGTACCTTTATTATAGATAGATTCATCAACCCTCCCTCCAGCAAGCTTGTATAATGCAACAAAGCAACCCCCAAAGGTTTTGATCACAAAACTATATATGCCCATCAACAGTACAACTCCTTAAAATCCCATCAAGATAACAAATTATTGGGCCTATAATACTCATCCGGGCCCACTGCAATCCAGGTCACTGGTGGACACTGGGGTTCACACCTTCTACTTGGTGGTTTCTGCCTACTCCTTAGGTTGTCCAACTCTTGTATCTAAATCAAATAAAGTAGCCAGTAAAGCAAGAGTTAGTACCCTTTTCAATGAAGGGGAAGAGCATTCATGTTGTCCGCAATGAGTACAATAGAGAAAGCAAAAACCTAAGGCTAATACTAGTACATAAAACTATTCAAGTTGGCTTTGGTTAATGCCTTATTACTTGTTGTATTCTCTTGTTTGGAAATTGGCATGGTCCCAATGTACTTTGATTATTACTACTTTATATTTAAATACATGCTAGCAAAATATATAGAAGCATAATTAATGATAAGGAAATAGAGGTGGAGATGACTATATTCCGTTGACAAAGTTCAGGCCTCATTTTCCAACTATGGTTAGATACCGAAGGGTTTTTCTTAAACTCACACCGAACAGTATACTGTGTAATGTCTCTTGGTACTGCTCTGGCATTGTATTATATCAACATATAAAGCTTAACGTCCTAAACGAAGTTCACTAAGTTACTGTGTTCTAATCTTAGTTTGGTTGACGTATATATCATTCATACCATGCTAAACAAAGATTGAGCTATGGCAATTTACTGCCCATATGCACATGATGCTGAATTTGTCAGGGATCTGCAAATACCATTTCTTGGATGCATGTATATCCTCTATAGGTTAGTAAATTGTCAAGAAAAAAAAACATTTCCATACATTTAAGCCGTTTTACAAAACTGAAAGTTATGGATTGTGGTCTATTTTATACTGCAAATTAGCAGCCTTCCTATTCTCTGGATAAACAACCGACATTATATTTTTTTAAAGAAATTAAAAAAATAACCAATAGCTGCATTAAATTACTGCAACTGTTCAATTTTTTTGGTGTTGCTTTGCACTATCATGATCATCAAGAGTTAAATCACAGTGCAGCACTGCAGCTAATAAAAACCCCTATGATCCCACCTTACTATAACTTGAGACCGGCTTGCAAATAACATTTTATCGATGTATTAATCTTTGTCATATAGTATAAACATATACAATTGACAAGTACCAGAGCACATGCATATGATAGCAAGGAGAGGTAAATTAAGTACCTGCAGTAGGAGTGGGATGTTTGGAGATGGCAGTTGCGAGATAGCATCTCATGGAGAAGAGGGTGTTCTTTTTTCCGTCAAGCTTGGCCGCTCCTTGAATCTCCTTCTTCCTGACATCAAGGGCGATCATCACTCCTCCCATATCACAATCCCTGTTGGCAGAATTGCACAAGAGGTAAACAACATCATCGTCGTCGATGCTCAAGGCGGGGTAAGACATAGCCAGGCATCCTAGGGACAAGCTGGACCCTTTGGCTTCCTCATCATCGCTGGTGCTGAGCATGAGTGTGGAGATTATGGGTACCCCATACCCACACGGCATGGTTATCCGACTAGTCATAGGGGATAGCTTATATCTATGGAATATTTAACCGATCATGACTTGGGTATTACGTTTCCTTTTATATTATGAAGCGGCCTAAAGTCCTGATTTGATAATATTGTAAAATAGATTTAGGAAACCGATACCGTATTGGTTAAGGTTTCTATCTTGTAATCCTGCCCCCCATCCTATATAAGGTGGACAGGAGGCCCTCTAGGGGGCATGACACAAACTGATCGTCAGATCAATATACACCCGGCGAATTCAAATCCCCAAACAGGAGTAGGGTATTACCTCTCATCGAGAGGGCCTGAACCTGTCTAAATCCTTTGTCTCCGCATCCATCCACTTTTAGGTCTCGTATGCTACCCCCTTTTCATATTGCCGAAAATTTGTTTCGACAGTTGGCGCGCCAGGTAGGGGTGACGCCGAGTTTCCTATCAACGAGTGCGATGGAAATCAACTTCAGAAAGAAAAAAGATCAATGTCGATCCAATTAGCAACGTCGCCGGGCGTTTGCACGTTCAGCGCTGATGATCATCTTGGCATGCATGGATGCACTGGTCCCTGGATTCTCGCTCACAAGATGTGTGTGCGTGCTGCACGCCGTGAAGCCGCCGACTGCTTGCCAGGGCAACCAATCATGAGTGTGCATGCAGACCGGTGGAACGATAAAGAAGCTTGAGATCAAGATCAACCGGCTAGCTCGTGGCCATAATATTTGGCATCATCACATATATCGATCTATACAACTATTACCTGGTTTGGCTTTCCACTTTAATTTTATTTAGATTGATCCCTAATCACATGTTACTCTACGTTGTTTTCTCTCCTTGATTTCATGCATGTACTGCTGAGTGCGTGGTGATGTCATACTGCCATCATGCTATCACGGTGATGATCATATCGAGGCTGAAGCGGAGTACAGGACACAAGTCGCTGCGCAACTCGCCGGCTGCATGTCTTGATCCATGCATTTTGGACGTCACGTTACTCTATACGGCCGTCGCACGTTCGCATGGTGTCATGATCTCCACCAATTGCGGCCTCACGCGCTCATCAATGGATCTAACACCGATGACTGGATTGGATTGTCGACCATACCCACTGACGGCCATATCCGTCATTGTCGACCGGGCAGATCACACCCCTATTAAATTGTTCAGATATCGGGTTAGCTGTTCCAATTCATAGATTATTAAAATTAATCTTTGATTTATTTATTTTTTTACAGATCAATCTATTATCTGTATATATTTCCTGTCGTCGATTCGGCCGAGTCCTTTGACCATGCAGTTGTACGTCGAACTACTCGCTGAACAAGTCGATGGTTATACAAGTCCTGTACAGGGACGGCAGCTGCCGGACAGAACGAGGAGCCAATGAACCACATGCAATCGTGCATGCGCTTTTGTGCTTATGGTTATGCAGGCCTCTCTATCAAGTGCCAATCAAGCCATGTGTTTGGATCTATTGATTATTATATCAGTTATTTTTTTTTACAAATATCTAACCACAGGTTGATGTGCAATTTCTTGTCTTTGCATGTATCATCGCCTGTACTTCATCACTGACCGGCTGGCCTTTGCCACCGCCAACTGGTGTTTCCGCCTGCACGGCTGGCCTATTATGCCGTCGTTGTTGGGCGTCTACGACTTCACCGGCGGCTTGCCTCCGTCGCCGCCGATTGGTGTCCTCGCCTATACGGTTGGTTGGTCACACCACCGTTCATGGGCGTCCACATCTTCACCGACCGGCTGGCCTTCGCCGCCGCCGACTAGCGTTTCTGCCTGCACGGCTGGCCTATTATGCCGCTGTTGTTGGGCTTTTACGACTTCACCGCCGGCCTGCCTCCGTCGCTGCCGACTGGTGTCCTCGCCTATACGGCTGGTCGGCCACACCACCGTTCATGGGCGTCCACACTTTCACCGTCGATCGCCTTCGTCGCCGCCGACGGGTGTCTTCATTATTATTGATGGACGACTTTGTTCCCACATTGGCCACCTCTGCCATAATCAAGGGGAATATGACAAAGCTAAGTCATCATTTATTTTATTCTTTATATGATATTTTGCCTTTTCCTTTGCCTCACTACATCAACTGGTTCGCCGTTGACTAGTGAGTCGGGGGCTACAGATGTTATATCATATTTTTTAAACAATTTTCATAATATTTATCTTGATTGCTTGCGACATATTCTGAATACAAAAGTGCCTATCGAGTTATGGAGTTCCATCTTCCTATGCTTTCCGTTTGGTTTGCCAATGGATAGTTGCCTTTGGGCCGATTCCTAGCACCTAGGGGCTTGTTGGATGGACCGAATAACGCAAGGTGCTAAGTATTATTCGGAATAAATCAAAAGCATAGAGATAAGATAATTTATTTTCTGCTCTTAATAATTGCAAAAGTACCCGAGTAGTAAACTCCGACCCATGAAACTTTGTTCCATTAATGACGAACTCATGTCACTCATATGCATGTTTGGGAAGTGCTTAGGCCGACTCCCGGTGCTTGATGGCTATGACTAGTCGGGCAGAGTGTTTAAACGTAATGAGTCATCTGCTCGGGGGAATCAAAATTGACAAGAGAAGAAATACATATTTATAAATATTTTAAAATACTTGAATTTTTCTCGAAGTATTATATTTACATCAGATACTACTCATCCTATATGTTCGTTCTGCAGGATCCAGATCCAGATATGCATAAAAGGGATTCATGGCTTTAAGCTTATCTCTTACGCCCCAGGAATGGATCAGTCAGAACATCACCACTGGCTTGCCGTCGCCGCCGCCGACTGGTGTCTTCGTCTATACGGTTGGTTGGTCACAACACCGTTGTTGGGCGTCTACGTCTTCACCGACCGGCCGCCTCGTCCGCCGCTGACTGGTGTTTCTACCTGCACGGCTAGGCTTTATGCCGCCGTTGTTGGGCGTCTACGTCTTCACCGACCGGCCGCCTCGTCCGCCACCAACTGGTGTTTCCGCCTGCACGGTTGGCCTATTATGCCGCCGTTGTTGGGCGTCTACGTCTTCACCGACCGGCCGCCTCGTCCGCCGCCGACTGGTGTTTCCGCCTGCACGGCTGGCCTATTATGCCACCGTTGTTGGGCGTCTACGTCTTCACCGACCGGCCGCTTCACTGACCGGCCGCCTCATCCGCCGCCGACTGGTGTCACCGCCTGCACGGCTGGCCTGTTATGACGCCAACTGATGCTATCTTCTTCACGGCTGGCTACATCGCCGTCACCGCTAATAGGCGTCAGCATCTTCAACACAAGCTGCCTACGTCTGCTGCCGACTGGTTTATTCACTTCCATGGCTGCATGATTCTGCTAGTGTTGATTGGCCTTATCGTCTTCATCGCCGGTCGTCTCGTCTGCTGTTGACTAGTGCCCTCGCCTCTACGTCTGGTTTATACAGCTACCACTACTGATGGACATCATCGTCTTCCGTCGCCGACTGGTTATGCCGCCGCCGGCTGGTGCTTTTATCTTCACAATTATATGTCTTCACTACCGCTTTCCTACTTCACCAACCACGACGTCTACAGGAGCTTCGACATCTCGGCATGCGTCACCAAATATGATGCCGTGTTATATTATTACAACAAGTGGTGTTCCAATCTTCAATATTTCTACTCGGACATCTTCAACATGCATCTTTACTCAAGCAATGACTATTCGACGACAAGAAGCTACAGTTCTCGACTCTATGTTCAGTTGTTTCTCAACTAACCAAAGAGTCGGGGGCTACACAAATACAAGACTATCAAAATTCGACAAGCTTTATGTCAAGATTAAGCAATCAATCAATCAACGAGTCAATTCGGGGAGTTATTATCTTCGTCTACGCTTCAGAACCGTCATTTAATTTCAGCGACTCCAATTATTACACCGGCAATTTTGGCTTCTTCACGCCGTCACAATCTACTCCAAATATTTCCAGTATCAATTTTGAAATTTAATCTACATGTTCGGGAGTTTGGAGTTATCAACCAATAAGTTCAGTTTTGATGAGTTGGGCAACAGCATCTACTTTCCTCCAAGTGAAGAATCTGCAACAGCTATAACACCAAATTCTACTGCCATCTTTATAAATCAAGGAGCTTTGCATCAATCTTCGTTATACACACTCTCGCGCCAAAAAAACTACTCGAGCTTCGATATCTTCTCAACAGTTTGATAGATTATTGTCATTGACTTCATCACCAGCACCTCTAATTCATCGGCCCTGACATCTCTGCCGTTGCTAATGGATGACTATGTCTTCGTCTCCAGTTGCTTCCGTCATTGCCGACTTGTTATTTCGCCTTCACGGTTGACCTACTATGCAAACGCTGATGAGCGTCTTCGTCATTATCATCGGTTGCTACACTGCTATTGACTGGATCATCGACATCGTCATCTTCATCAATATCCCTATTCAACATAGCCTCTTCAACATAGCCCACTCTACTGCTATTGATGGGCAACTTCGTCATTATATTTGATCATCTATGATTGCTGCTTATCATCATTACTATCGGTTGCGTTTGTCGCCGCCGACTATTTTCTTCATCTTCATGATTGGTGGATTTCGTCATCGCCTTTGATGCGTGTCTACATCTTCACCGTCGGCTTGCTTTCGTCATCACCGACCGGTATCCTCGCCTTTATGGATGGCTTATTATGTCGCCACTAATGGGCATCTTCATCTTCTTCACCAACTGCATCGTCTGTCACCGACTGATTATTTCGTTGTCATGGCTACACAACTTTATCGCTGGGCGCCTTCATCTTCATTGCTGGCTGACCTGACTGCTGCCGACTGGTTTCTTTGCCTTCACGGTTGTGCAACTTCATCACTTTTGATTGGTATCACTATCTTCACTACCACCAATATTTTTGCCACCTCTGGTGGGCAATATTCTCTCTATATTGGTCGTCTTGTCTCTATGCCAACTGCGTCAGCTACCATCAATGGACAATTGTGACTACAACAAAAGGACACGCTATATGCTCAGGGGCTTACTACCTCAAACACAAGTGTCATACCTTCAATTTGGACTTGTTCCGGATACATGCAACATGAATTTGATGATCATGGGTCTATTTTCTATGCTTAAAGACTGGACTATTTATTATTCCCCGTAAGGGTTATCAACCGAATACTTGCGCCAGTCGGAATTCAATTGTTATATCTATTTTGGAGTATCCCATAAAGGATAATCACTGAGATCAGAAGTTATTCATATGAGCTACACTTGGTCTATATCACCCGAAAAGATTTATTACTCGGGAGCATGTTACATGCGTCATCCTTTAAAGGGTGTCGAAGGCATATTTTTTGGCCTAGGCCTAATATGTCTGCAGCCCATATTTTCAGGTGTGGCCTGTCACGTTCTTTTAGGGACTTAGGCATCTTTTTGCTTAGGCAAAAGTGCGCGTAATCTAGTGCCCAATACCTTAAAATCCTTTTATACCGCAGTTACTCAACTTTTTAGGAGTTGGTACAATGCATCTTAAAAGGTGTCAAACAGTAAAGCTTTATATAGCTGCCCCGCTGACTTTTTTATATAGTCATGGCGCTGTTTGGGTTTATCAAGCAATTGATTGGATACAACATCATTGCTTTTTGCCACGTAAGTGTGTATTTTTATTGACCAATATTATGGCTTAGGCTGATTATATATTTTGGTCATTTTTCAGACGATTGATAAATCCTTATGAGTTTATTTACTCGGATTTTATACCACATATGTCATATATTTTCAGGTGTAGTGAAACCATGTGTCTTTTAGGGACTCAAGCACATCTGTTAAAGCAGTGTGCGCATGGTGTATGCCCAATAGTTTGGAAAGTTATTTATTCACAACATACAAGCTTCTTTATAGCTGTTTTGCTATGTGTATTCAATGATGTAGTCAGCTTTAGGTTGCACGCATCATATTTTACAAAGCAGTCGGTATATCACTCGGATCATGTTATTCAGGGATTCATACTGCATATGCTATATATTAATATTAAGTCACTTGTTTGACTACGATTATCAAAACCACTCAGTTGGTGCATCTATTAGGTACATCTACTCGATGCACCTGACTTTATTTTTCAGCCCTCCACAGTCTTCATATTTGGTAAAAGTACTCGGGAGATCATGGCGAGGATGATTGAAGCACTCGGCTTTGGAGTAATCTAGTTCGAGAGAAGATTATCTTTCCGACTGTGAAGGTCTCAGGGGCTACTGTGGAGATTATGGGTACCCCATACCCACACGGCATGGTTATCCGACTAGTCATAGGGGATAGCTTATATCTATGGAATATTTAACCGATCATGACTTGGGTATTACGTTTCCTTTTATATTATGAAGCAGCCTAAAGTCCTGATTTGATAATATTGTAAAATAGATTTAGGAAACCGATACCGTATTGGTTAAGGTTTCTATCTTGTAATCCTGCCCCCCATCCTATATAAGGTGGACAGGAGGCCCTCTAGGGGGCATGACACAAACTGATCGTCAGATCAATATACACCCGGCGAATTCAAATCCCCAAACAGGAGTAGGGTATTACCTCTCATCGAGAGGGCCTGAACCTGTCTAAATCCTTTGTCTCCGCATCCATCCACTTTTAGGTCTCGTATGCTACCCCCTTTTCATATTGCCGAAAATTTGTTTCGACAATGAGCTTATCCAGCAACCCATGATGGGCTGTGTTGTCGACGACATGGAAATCATGCAAGTTAGCTGTGCAGTCAGGGCGCCAGTCCTCCCATGAAGTGACCGGGATAGGCATGGTCCATGTAGTGAGCCTCCACTGGCCAGGCCGCCGGACGGAGGAGCGCTGCCGTGTCGTCGGCTGAGGCTGAGGTTCTCTGCTCCGGCGAACCCATTCGAGGAACGAATCAGGAGGATCATCTGCAGGCATGGTGCGATCACCGGAGGATATTATGGTTTTGGTCACAACTCTTGGCATGGTGATTTCCATCTCGGCGTACTTGATGAAGTCCTTGTGTTGGCTGACGGTGATGTCCCGATAGAAGGACTCGCTGTCACTGAGGTATCTTGTCCAGTTGCCCTTGGCCGGCCATGGCAGCGGCATGTCGCGGAGCTTTGGGGGAGACATTTCGTCGAGCAGGTCGCAGAGGAGGATGCCACGCCAGAGATCGACCCAGCCGACGGTGCCCTTCGCGCCTCCGAGCGCGATGGTCTTGGTGGTGATGTGGTACACGGGCCTCTCAGCTGAGTCAGGGATCGGGCACACCCTGTCCCTCACCGCCTCCTCCACAAACACCTCCTCGCACGTCCAATTTCCGGCGATCTCATCACCATCGCCACCACCAGAAGAAGATTTGTACCGGTGCAGCGCGAATTGACTGGGCAGGTTGATCATCTCGAGGGCGGCAACGACGTACTGCTGCTTGTCGCCGCAGATGCTAACGATGGCGAAATCGTCGTCGCGTAAGCAATATTGCTGGCACGGCCTGGGGAGCAGATCTAGCCTGGCGGGTTGATGGTGATGGTAGACGAAGTAGTCGTCCTGACGGAAGAGACTCTTGCCGCCGGGCACGGGGTTGACGGGGACTCTGAGGAGGAGCAAGCCGTAGGCGGCGGCGATGACTTTGGGCGCCAGGAGCAGATCGCCATGGGCGGCGGGCGGCAGATCGGAGCCGTGGGCGGAGAAGTGGGAGAGCGCGGGAGGGGCCTCGTTCCAGAATGTCATCTCGATGGGACGCCCGTTGCTTGTTCTGGAGGTGGCCGTGCTGCCTCCCTCCTTCTCGCGGTGGCCGCTGTCGTAGCCTCGGACGCCCACCAGGACGGTGCCGCCTTCACCGGCGCCGGCGCCGGCCATGGCGTTCGATCGATCCATCCAAAATATTCCAGGCCAATCTCCGAGAAAGGGTACGTAGAAGGGCTCGACGACGCATTATGCTGGGCTGTATTTGGGCCCAATTGAACCAATCCACTAAGGCCCAGTGGCCCACAGTAGAAGAGAGGATATGCCAACTTGCCAAGACCAGCTCCAAGTTGTAATAACATATAGACAAAATGCTGATCAAGTCCACCAAGTCTGTTGTTTATTACTGTTCAAACAAAATGTTGTTCATTACTTTTTCTGTTCTAAAATGTTGCTACATGATACATGATTGCACGACACTTCCTAATACAACAAATCTGTATAAGTGCATGTGCAATCGTGTACAGAGTTAGTATTATTAGAAAAACAGAGAATAAAACATCAACCCTTATTATACTAAGAGTAAAGTTTAAAAATCAATCAATTGGACAATAGTTAATTATTTTGTTTACCAGTTGAATCACCAGCTTGTAGGGAACAATTCGTTGAACAAATCAACCCACCCAAATCAAACGAACAAAGTCTCTAAATTTTCTCCGGAAAAAAACAAAACCATCAAGCTCAAAAAATAATAATACAATAATGGAAGACGACGAGGAGGACGGCGAGAGTCAACCCCCACGCCGGCCATTGGCTCCGCCCCGCGCCGCCGGCGGCCGGCGGATGCAAGGGGACGCCGCTGGGCGGCGGGCTCCCTCCGCCGCCGCCGCCACCGGCGGCGGCGGCGGCGACTTTGACGGCGAGCCTCATCCCTCCGAGGCAGTGGCCGGGGAAGTCGCAGATGAACCAGTAGGTGGCGTTGGGCTCCGTGAGCTGCACCCTGTCGTAGCCGGTGTCGTAGCTCTTGATCACGCCGGCGACGCCGCCGCCGCCGGTGTCGCACGACCGGTAGGTGGCCTCCGTCACCTGGAGCACGTTGTGCTGGCTCCTCACGTACTGGAACACTGGCGCAAACACAAACATTAGTAGCTAGTAGGATATATATCGTCGTCAAAATCCAATCCAAATCCAAGAAACGAATTGATCGAAACCTAGGATGTCGCCGGCGAGGAAGGCGTGCTTGTCGGACCAGGTGGCGTAGTTGGTGCCGGTGTCCCAGGGGCCATCGCCGACGGTGTACTCGGCCGCGGTGGCGGATCGGAGGAGCAGAGAGAGGAGGAGCAGGGCGACGAGCTGCAGCGGCGGCGACGGTGGCATCCTGTCGAACAGAGGCGAGGGTGCAGGGCAGAGATGGAGAAGAGATTAATCACTGGAATTAATATGGTTCAGTGGACATATATTAGCTTGTTTGTTACGACTAGCTTAATTAGCTTTGTGGTGGATGTTATTGTGTTGTGATTGAAGTTTTGGAAAGCTAATTAAAGAAGGTTGCTGATGGCGACCGGCACAGCAATATGCATGCGTGCGCGGAAAAGGTAGATTTTTTTTTCTTTTTGACCAAGTCAAGCTTATATATGTCATCAATGATTAGAGCAATGTCAATGATATAGCAGGGTACTTAGCGGCAATATTTGGTTATTTCACATATACTCCCTCCATCAAAAAAAAACCCAGAGTCCAGGTTTAAACCTAGAATTGGGTTTTTTTTTTACGGAGGGAGTAGCCACTAAGAGAGAAAGTATATGCAGTAAATTAGCTGTTACATTAGCTATATGAAATAGAAAATCAATTAATTCATGCATAGGTATCAAGCTCATCCTTGTAGCTACCTATGTTATATGCAATTATATAAGCTGTGGTGATTTTATTTGCAGAATACACCATTGATGATGGATAAGGTTTTTGTTTTTTTGAACAATCAGTGGTATGATTTATTGATTAAAGTAGGAAATAATTACGAGGATAGAGTCTTCAAAGGCAATACTTCGTCCGTTTCACAATGTAAGTCATTCTAGCATTTCCCACATTCATATCGATGTCAACGAATCTAGATAGATATATATGTCTAGATTCAGTAACATGCATATTAATGTGGAAAATGTTAGAATGACCTATATTGTGAAACGGAGGGAGTAGCTAGGAAAGAAGAAAAAATTCCACCATCACACATCGACGTCACCTATATACAGCTAAGAAGAAGGTTTAGCACCGGTCCGACTGTCGCTAAACGACGAAATAGAAGTATAGAACTGAGCTAATCGAAGCAAGCAATTTAAAAATTAGATTCATTTGAATTCTTATATATATACTTTTTTTATTAAAAAAGCTTTTAAAACTAAACTATTTTAATACAAGTAGTTCAGAAAACATGCTCACCGTAAACTAAGTAATTGCAAAAGCAAAAGATGTACTAATAAATCCTACTGATCATTTGTTCACATGTTTGGGCCTCATCGTTTGCCCTAAAGCTTATAAGCCAAAGCCAAAATTTGAATTTAAAAACTTAAATTTGAATTTGATTCTTTTTCAACATAGTTTTTTTTTAACTTTGGCTTTTCAATCACTAAGAACATATATACAAAAGTTTTACTCACATATTATTTTTTAATCGCAAATAAGCCCGTTATGACTTATAATAAGCGAGACTAACCGATGGGGGCCTTTGTTTATCTGTCCATCTCCATCTATAAATATGTAGAGTTGATCCATTCGAAGGTTCTCCTGCACATGCGTTTCATTTCGACTTTGAAGCCGTCTTCCATCCTTCCCCTTAATCATGGGTTTTTCTTTGATTTTCCTAAAAGGGATAGATTGATTGATGACGTGGCGACGATTTGGTCCAGGTAGACGCCCGCCATTCAGCCAGTCAGCCAGCCACGTGATTATAATCTGGACACACGTATGTGATGCGGTACGGGATTACGCTGAACGTGCGGGCCATACATATCAAGATGGGCTGGAAGTGTACTGGGCTGGTAGTGCGGCATAATATTTTCTGGCCCAGATCGGAAATAGCAACGAGTGTGCGGCATATAGTATTATTTGGGCCGTAACGGCATTTCAGTAGAATTTGGCCCATTAGTCCGTGGGTGGTGGGCCTTGTTGACCAGGAGCAGGGAGGGTCGGGATCAAAGGCCCATCAATCCATTACGGCCCATGCCGAGCAAGTTAGTGCTTGTAAAAGGTACTCCCAGATCAAAAACAATTATGAGTTGATGCATGCTTGGCACGTAACGACATACTGATGAAATACTACTCCTCTCGTCGCAAAAATAAAAGCTTACAACCGAATGAATCATTTAATAGCCTGTCTAGATTTATAGTAATAAAAAATATTACATTCAGTTCTTATACCTATATTGTGAGCGGCAAAAAATTACCGCAGGGTTACGTGAGCTTGCGGTGCTTGCCATCGGAGCTAGCTGGATCATGCAAAGACTATGTACGTGTGGATCGTGGATACAGTACCGATCGTCTGGCTTTTTCCTTTAACGGTTTATTGGTAAATAAAAATAAATTTGTAGGTAAAACTTTTATATATGTATTCTTAGTAATTTAAAAGCCAATGCTATATCTTAAAATAAATAAATTTAAAATTTTAAAATTTGATTTTTTCTTTACCTTATTAGACCATGGGAGCCTACATGCATATATGTCGTACGTAGCTAATTAATGCAACGCACTACGTACAGTCGTCGGCCGATCGATATCAACCATATGCATGCATATGGGTTATCTAACACGTAGAATTAATATCTTAATTACGGGATAAAATCGATATCGGATCGGATATTGCATATGCGTACTGACGCGGCATGAATGTGAATTAATAATGGATAAATATTTCAAATTACATGCGGCAACGGCAAGCGATCAATCGATCGATCTGCTACGTCGATCTCATGCGTATCGAGATCGATCGAGATCCAGCTAGCTATAGCAATTGCCGACGCGTCCAAGCTTAATTAACTTTACCTGATCGATGGATGACGACCTCGCTTAGCAAGCGGCGCGTGAAATTAATTTTAACTACGCGCATAGTATCTGTGTACGTACGTACGTACAACTAATACGTATATATAGCTGCTAACAGCGAGAGCAGCAAAGTCTCCTCCCGCAAAATTCCAAGTGTTCGATCCACCGTGCTCCACCTTGGCTAGCTAGCTGCCATTCCATCCCACAAAAAGCAAATTCTAGCTATAAATCTGGACACGCATATATATATATCCAGATTTATAGTTAGGATTAATTTTTTTTACAGATGTACTAAATAAAAGAAAAGGATATATAAAAGACTATGTCAATTGTAATGTTTCCCATATTCCTATTAATTAATATATATAAATATTATATCGATATTCTTGTGGTTTTAATTTGTGCTATAAAATAAAGTGGTCAACTATAGTTGTTTATTAGAGCCATAATAGCATCTAACTATTGTAAGAATGGATACAATTAATTACTTTTAATCTTAAATTTATGCGATGAGTTTAAGTTATATAATATTAGAAAACCCCTGTAATTTATCCATAAACTTAATTAAATTTAGAGCAGTTTAACTTTAATCAAAGTAAAAACATATTATAACCTAAAACAGTGGGAGTATGCATAATATGAAAACAATTCACTAAACTAGGGAGATAGCTACAACACGTAACATGATAAGCATGAAACTCGCTTGCCACGGATATATAATTACTCCATCTCCTTTAACTTGATTACAGCCGCAACAAAGGAGCATTTTATAACGCCATGTTTTGCGTCCACTTAATATATATGTCTCTGGTTAAACACACGGCGGTTTTTTTCCCCAAAATAAGCATAACGAGAGAAATAAGGCAATCTCACTCAATTTCCTGCACATTTCTATGTTGAATCATTAGTCGCCATTGATTACATGTCAAGCTCAACATATATTTGATGTTATGTTACTCAAACACTACACACCACAGTTACATGCCAACAAAATAATAAAGAAGATATATAGCCACATATCTGTGGTGCAAATTGTAAGGTTGTGTGCATATTGCTATTGCTCGATGGATCGCTTTCGTGTTCCTTGTGATGTGTTGCTTTATCTTTTCTCCTTTCCAGTGTGTGCCAGAAAGAGGACACCTTTCTCTTCTTGGCTTTTGGATCTTGTTTCTTGCCTTGCAAGAGCTAGCTTCCCCTAATAATCTCTCTCTCTCTCTCCATTGCTAGCTATATAGCTACATTCCTGGGTCGATCCCTATATAAGAGGAGAGGCATGAACTCAAATGAAATTTCCAATAAGCTCCACATGTCGTGAGAGCAGAGCACCGGCCGGTTGATCGAGATAACACAGTTGGAGAGTTTTTTCTCCTTTTCTTTTTTTCTGTTTAATTCATCCGGCGAGTCAGATGAGGTCTTCGTCGTCACCTTCGTTGGCTAAATCCATATTTAGCCTCGGAACTCGTAAGTAGACACTTGCTATACATGTATAGCATCTTTGAATTCAACAGTTTTATACTGGAAGCTTATTATAAAATTCTGCCAATGTTTAAACTTTTTTTAAGTAGCAACATGCATGCATGACCTCATAATAAAATCCATATTTGTCAGCTCTTGTGTGTTTCGGTTTTGTTCAGTTTGCGCAAATCGTTTTGAAAGATCAAACTACCTACAATGTTCCACTCGCCTTAATTCATACTCGTTAAATAATCCCTACATTTGCATCAGAACAAAAGTTATGGTAGGCAAGCCTGCAGCTAGCTAGAATCAAAACTTTAATCAAGAAGCACACACACAATTATTCACTTAAAATAACTATGGTGGGTAAGCCAATTAGTCCTGTGTAATTTAGATTATTGAGTAGGTTGTTGCTACGGATTATTCACTTGATTATATATAAAAAGTATAAAAATTTTGAGATACAAACTTAGCAAATAACTTAATACAATTGGTATAAGCAATACAACAGAGATTTTTTTTCTTTTCTTCAGAAATGTATTTTCTGAAGCGTAGAGCAAATAATCTGTTTCAATAATCGGACAAATAATCTGAAAACTAAACAGGGTACATTTAGGCCGGTTAACCGACCTACAAATGCATGCTTTTCCTCAAGTTTCATCTGCTAGCTAAGCTATAGCCAATAGCTTGTACACGTTGCACACTAGAGAGTCAATGGTAGTGTAGCTAAATTGCACACTTGCATCACAAGCAACAGCAAGCTATAGAGATAGCTGTGCTCCCAAAGAGACTCATCTCCATTTCTTGACGCTTTCGCGCTCTCATGCTTGCTCTTCCGCGTTGTTTGCCGCCTTAATTTAATTAATTTGCTGCTTTAACTAACTACTAATAACTTACTAACTTGGTCGTCGTCTTCCTCATCTTCGCGCCAATGCTGCAGAGGGAGCCATGATCGAGAGAAGCAACTCCACCCCTTCCGCCACTCCGGCGAGGCCACCGCTCGCCGTCGACGAGGAGTACAACCAGGCCTTCCGCTCCAAGTCCTTCCTCGACCTATGGTCTCACGCCCACCACCACCTCACCCACACCTTCTCCTCCTTCAAGCTCTCCACCTCCACCCCCTGCGCCGGCCGCGGCGGTGCCAGGGAGGACGACTTCTTGCACGCCGGCGGTGATGGCGGCGCGGCGGATGACTCGGAGCAGTCGTGCTCTTATACTGTTCTTGACGACTTCGTCCTCGAGCCGAGCCCGGAGTCGCTTGCTCGGGGTGCTCGTCTCCAGCAACGGCGGCGGCGGCGGCCGCGGCGTCACCGCGTGGAGACGCTGCTGATTGAGTATTTTGATGTGACGGAGGAGGCGTGCGAGGCTTGCTCCGCGCTGCTCGCCGCCATCGGCGCCGCGCGGCGGCATCACCTCACGCTCCGGCGGCTGCTGCTCCGGCTCGACGGGGGAGACGACGACGACGCCAAGGATGCCCTCGCGCGCCATGTCCGCCTCGACAACCCGCTCTCCCCGGGCAGCCTCTCGGAGTTCCACGACGTGCACGCCCGGTGCTCCCCGCTGGCGTCGCGCCTCGCCGCGGCGCAGCGCCGGCTCCGCAGGCTGGCGCGCGCGCTGCGCATCGCGCGGGGCACGGCCGCGGCGGCGCTCGTCGGCGCGTGCGCGGCGGCCATCGTCGCCGCGGTGGTCCTCGCCGCGCACGCCCTCGTGGGGATCGGCGTCGCCGCCGCGGCGTTCGGCGCCACACCCGCGGGCGCCGCGCGGTGGTGGGGCAGGAGGGCGGCGGAGAAGGTGAGCTCGCGGCACTACGCGCGCGCCGGCGCGACGCTGGACGCGGCGGCGCGCGGGGCGTACATCGTGGGGCGGGACCTCGACACGGTGAGCCGCATGGTGCGGCGCGCGCACGACGAGCTGGAGCACGGGCGCGACGTGGCGCGCATCGCCATGCGCGGGCACGGCGAGCGGCCGCTGCTGCAGGAGGTGGCGAGGGAGGAAGAGGAGTGCGAGGAGGATCTGAGGGCGCAGCTGGCGGAGCTGGAGGAGCACGTCTGCCTCTGCCTCATCACCATCAACCGGACGCGCCGGCTGGTGGCTCACGAGATGGCGCGTGGGCTGCCGCCGCCGTCGCCGGCGACGGTGACGACGACGTCCGAAGAAAGATTAACTAGTAGCTGATGAGATCATTGATCAGCAACAGTTGCTTACTCTGGTTGCTGGTTAACTTGTTCATTCATGATTCATTTGTTTATTTTTATTTCTTTGTTGATTAATTATGATCTTACAGTAGATAGAAAAATAAATGAATGTACATACAGAAATTAAGTAGTAGTGTAGTACACGGCCATTTTTTGTTTTTCGTGGATAGCTAGGAAAATGTAAGAATCGTTTTGCTTGTTGGATTGAGGAGACGAGATTACTTGTTGGAGCAAAAAATGTTTTGCCTGTCTTGCTTAAGGTGGAGAAAAAAAAAAGTGAGAAATTAGAATTCAGAAGTGGAGGAGGAAAATAAAAAAGAAAATTGAGAAATGGAGATGCGGGGTATCGATCCCCGTACCTCTCGCATGCTAAGCGAGCGCTCTACCATCTGAGCTACATCCCCAGTTGATGTAAGGTTAATTTTTTTTAGTCTCCAAACATGGTTACTTTGCAAAGCAATTTGTGCTAGATTGATACGTGGACAAGTCTTCTCAATACACCACAAAAACTGTCAAATTAACACGATTACATAGCACAAATCGTTGGCGGGCTGCTAATTAAACACCAACAGAAGAGAGCAAAGTATAGCAAACAACGCCACTGCCAAGTGCCAACCAAAGGGAACCCGAGCGAGAGTGAGACTAGCTACATGAACTGCTGGGTGCTCGCGAACGTCTGGCCGAACCTCCACGACGGCGGCACGACGCCGGCGAAGACGATGGTCTGGCCGTCGGTGGCGGTGACCCGGAACGAGAGGCCCTGCCCGTCGAGGTACGCCAGCGACTGCCAGTTGGCGCCCCAGTTGCGCGACATGGCCATCCACCCGGCGCCACGGCGGCTGCCCCTCACCTCCATCGACCTCACCGACCCAGCCGCCGCCACGTTCGTCACCAGCACCAGCTCGAAGTAGTCCCGCCCGGCCACCGTGAACCGCACGCCGCCGCGCCTCCGGCACGGCACGCGGCGGAACGCCACCGGCACGATGCCGCCCCGGTACACGCCGATCCGCTCCCACGCCGGCTGCGCCATGTCGAAGTGCGGCCGCGGCGGGTTGCACCAGCCGCCGTCGTCGCTGGGGAGCGCGTAGTTGGGCGGGCAGAAGTTGGTGGCCGTCACCGTCACCGACGCCCCCGCGCGGCACCACCGCGGGTCCGCCCTCGCGTCGCAGGTCAGCGCGTAGCACTGCCCGCACGACGCGCCGTCGTCGAACAGCGCCGTGCTCAGCGCCGCCGTCCGCGTCCCGTACCCTTGCGTGTACAGGTTGCCGTACCCGCACGCACCGCCTGCAATGCACGCACACCGCACTCTGTCAGTCAGTCCAAGCACGCGTCGCGACGCGACGCAACGGACGAACACATAGGTACGTACCCATGGTGCCGGAGGCGTCGCTGCCGCCGTAGAAGGTGGCGGTGCCCTTGCTCCAGCCCGACGCCGCGAACGCCTCCACCGTCGTCGAGGCGGCGGCGAGCAGCGCGTAGCTGACGAACGCCACCACGGCGAACACATGGCCACGGCGCGCCATCTCCGAATTCCGATCGATTTCGCCTAGCTCTCTGCTCGTTGCAACCTGTGCTAGCTTAGCTACTATGGTGAACTGAATCTGATTGCTGCATACGTGAGCTGTATATATACACGCGAGAGATAGCTTTGCACATGCAGAGCCATGGCTTGCGGGCGAAATTAAAATTTGTCATGTCACGATCAATCCGTCCCATATTCTGCTCGATACATCCATCTCGCCCAAGAAGAACAGGGAGGACGTACGGTCGTACGTACGCTTTCTATCTCGCTTTAATTCGAGCCAAGTTATTACGGCTTTCTGCTGCTGCTTCTGCACCGACCATGCATGCCTCTGCCGTCATCAGGTTCAGAGCTAGCTGCACCATTAAACTTGAAGATGTTAAAGTCGGTGCCAACCTTGTTAGGTTAGCTATATAGTCCATGCTCAGGAGATTGAGAGACAGACATGCTGATTTCCTTGGAGGAGGCATTCGTAATACTGCCATTAAACAGGTTGCAAACACTGCCGCTAGCTCTGCTTCAGAGGCAGCAAGCCGATTTAGATTAGGCACCTTCCGAAATCTGCCTGTGTTTCTTTCTTCAGTATGGCAAGGAAGCATACAACTATAGTAGAAGATATCAAGAGCACAAAAATGGCCGGTATATTTGCAAATCTGCCTGACAACTAACTGCAGATTAACAAGCATTAATTGCTTCAGAAAGAACACGCACTGTGTGGTTGGTTGGGTGCAGTAATACTAGCAGAGCAGCTGCAGATCACTGCAGTATGGTCCGGACACTGAAGTGAAGGAGGCCAGCCGAGCACATGGACAATCTGAGACTGAGACGGGAGATGAATTGAGCGGTGCACATGGTCTCCTTCCAAATCTTTCTGCATCTGCTGCCACCACAAAACAGTAAACTCCAAAAATGATATTACACATCAATTTGTTTAGGATATCTTGCTTTTATATTTTATTTTTAACCTCATCTCAATTTGAGGGCATGATGAACTGCCTGCAAAGACAAGAAACAGCAGAACATCTAGACAAATTCTTCAGTTGCAGTGCAGTGTGGATTGGTTCGTGTTGAGTGAGGCTGCGTTTGAGTGTGCCAAACGGCTGAGCTTTTACTTGCACGCAAAACGAGATAACCCATTAGTATTTGATTAATTAATTATCAATTATTTTAAAGTTGAAAAATGGTTTTATTTGATTTTTTAAAGAAACTTCTGTATATAAATTCTTTTTTATAGAAAAACACATCGTTTAGCGGTTTTAAAGTAAACTCATAGAAAATGAGGAAGTGGCTAAATGCATACTATGTCAGCATATGTCAGTCATTTCAGTTTACCTAGGTCAAGTCTTGTAGCTGATATAGTGATATGAGATTTACATTAGGGATTAATGCCAGTGAAAAGTGCTCCACAGAAAAAAAAAACTTTTCCTAAAAGAACACTTTTGATTTGAGTAAAAGATAAGGTTTTGTGGTTGACTTCACTGCATCAGTAACATTGACTTGAAAACTAAAATGAGGGTCAGAACACAAAGGATTCCCCATTCCTGCTAATTCTCTAAGGTATAGCTAAAGTTGAGTAAAAGCAAGCTTTTGACATGTCAATATAAGATTACCATATGAACTAAGGTCCAAGCTTTGTACTGTTAACAATCAAAATTAAAATGCAAAGGCACATGGATTTGCAGCCGCAAAATTTCCCCTTTTCACACTTGAGCTGCAGGATCCGTCTTATGCACTCCAGTATTTTAGTCCCAGCAGTATTACATGACGGAATTTTGTAGGATCATGCGTCCTAGACAGACAGCAGCATCCTGAAAGTTCAGTGATATTCAGAAGAAAAAAGAAAGAAACTGATTTGACTGACATGGGCCGCCAATCAGTTTGGGAGTACAATTTTGCAGGCAGTACGTGGTCTGCCTGCAAATGAGTAGCAGACCACGTACAATTGTACTCTCAAAATTTTACAAGATCAAAACCTTGCCACTTCTCTCATTTCACCTGGATTTGATGGTTTTTATTTTAACTGATAGCTCGGATATTGCGGCGCAGGTTATATCGTGCATGATGAAGATGAACTTCGCGTTGCTCGCTTGCGTTTCTTTTAAACTTAGGCCCCAAGAGAGAGCGAGGGACGGGGAATAATCCCTCCGGCATGAAAAACGGAGCAGGCCATTAGCACATGATTAATTAAGTATTAGCTATTTTTTAAAAAAATAAATTAATATGAATTTTTAAGCAACTTTTATATATAAATTTTAATAGCTTGGGAAGCGTGCGGGTGGCAGGAGCGGTGGCCCGCGGGAACGAGCGCACCCAGTTCAGCCTCTCTTAAGCAGCTTCAAGTCTAAAGCAGCAGCCAGCCAGCCAGTATCTTTGTTCGTGTTGCTTGTTCACTTGTTTGTTCCAGATTTCACAATGTTGATTACTTGTTTATTTCCTACGTATCTCATTACTGCTAGCAACTTAATTTGGAGGAGCAACCGAGCAAGCAACGAACTTAAAGCCGAGAGATAATTGAGTTTGCTTGATAGTCTTCAGCAAGTCTGCTACTCCATCTCCAGAACATCAGAGGTCACAAACTTGTCGTCAGGAGCAGCCTATTCCTGAAGAAAACATTAAATAGACTTGCTGGGGACTAATATTGTCTATCCCTTATGGTCTGTTTGGTTGGGGGCTAATATTGCCACATATTTTTTACTAAGATAGCTAAACTTAGTCTTGCCACACTTTTGTGGCAAACAAAATGACAAACTACGCTTAGGCAATGTTTGGCAAGAAAATAAGTGTGTATGGCTTGTGGGCCAGGTGGCTAAGAATTAGACAAAATAGACTTGTGGCAAGAACCAAACACTGTCTACTAAAACTAAAACTATGACTTGCCTAAGGTTAGGTGTGGCAAATTTAGTTACCAACCAAACAGGCCAGATGTCAATTGCCAATAGTGTCAGAGATAAACAGTTAGCAACCTGAAGGCAGGGAGAGACTGAGGTGGTGTTTACATCTAGGGACTTAACTTTAGTCCCTGTCTTTAGACATTAATTTAGAGTATTAAATATAGACTACTTACAAAACTAATTACATAAATAAAAGCTAATTCACGAGACAAATTTTTTAAGCCTAATTAATCTATAATTAGAGAATGTTTACTGTAGCATCACATAGGCTAATCATGGATTAATTAGGCTCATTAGATTCGTCTCGCAAATTAGTCCAAGATTATGGATGGGTTTTATTAATAGTCTACGTTTAATATTTATAATTAATTTTCAAACATCCGATATGATAAGGACTTAAAAGTTTTAGTCCCATCTAAACAGGGCCTGAACCATTGACGTCTGGTTGGTCAGACTCTGTTAGATCCACAAGGAATGTCAGATCCAATCATCCAATATTCCGAAGGAATCCATAGATTATAGCAAGAGAAAAACAAATGGAAATTATGTCCATATTCTTGACTTGCTGAAATCTGCCTCTCTTCTTATCTCTGAATTCTGTAACCAAAGATACTTATTTTCTGATCCCATTTGGCAATTGGCATAGCAATTCAGCAATTGCCACATCAACGCAGACGATTGGCCAAGTTTCGTCATCCAGTCACTCAATGTTGTTTTCATAATTAAGAATGGCCAGGAATTCTCCTGATCTTAATTAATTTCGGCCGGCGAACACCCGGTGAGAAAGAAAAAGCGAGGACTTCGATGCCGGCAAGCCAAGAGGAATAAATAATCTCCCCGCAAAAAGAAGAAGAAGAGGAATACATAATCACGCGCTCGAGCAGTGGAGGGCGCCGATTAGTCTGCCATTTGTCCATATCGATCGTAGTACAAGGCAAGAACTAGGACGGAGAAGAAGAAGAAGAAGAAGAAGAAGAAGAAGCGGAAACCGAGCTCTTTTCCCATCCCTGAGAAGGCACCATGAGGTACAATGAGATACTATGAGGTACTAGGTACTATGAGGTACCAAATCAAATCTAGCCATTGATTTAGGAGGGGCACGATCGGAAAAAAGGAGGCATTCGCTCGTTGGGCCACTCGGTCGGCACCGCCAAAGCAGGCGAAACAATCCCTTCAAGTCCAGCACGAGTCGTCGTCCGCCGTAGCAGTTCCGCCGGCGCCCGACCACAGCCGCCCACCGCCCGACCATAGCCGGCCGAGCACAGGTGCCCACCGCCGTTGCCCGCCGCCCGAGCACCTTTCTTTCCGTCACCGCCAGCCATCCCGGACAGAGCAGCGCCGCTAGCCATCCTTCTTATGGATTAGGGGTTGATTTTGTCCAGCTTCTTGTTATTTGCAGACCTGTTCCAAACCTGTATTGCACCAGAAGTACTGCATTTTGTATTTGCAAACTTTCTTATGGATTAGGGGTTGATTTTGCCCAGCTTGTTGTTAAACTGCATCGGTATTGAATGCAAAGCTCACATGTTGTGTGCCTGGATTTGTACTTGTGTTTAAATCTGGCTGTTTCAGTTAAATTGCATCTATTAATCAGTGAATGCAAAGCTCACATGTTGTGTTCCTGGATTTGTACTTGTGTTTAAATCCCAAATATCCATGCTAGTAAGTGTATCAGTGCCAAATATGTTATGCGGCAGAAGCAGAAACACCAGCTTTCATCAGTGAAACAAACACCAGCTTTCATCAGTGTAACAAACATCAGATTTCATCAGCTTCCACATGGGCAACTAGTAGACACTAGTCAGTTCATAAACAGCAGCAATGGCATCCATTCAGAAACAACAGCAGCAAAAATTCATAGGCAGAACCGAAACAACCAGATTTTCAATACTGAAGCATCCATTTAGGATTAAACAGATGTAGATGGTTCATCCATTAACTTAACTAGATAATACCCCGCGCGTTGCTGCGGACATAATAAATAACTTTCAACATGCAATATGTGCATAACATTTGAGAAGAAAAAAGAAAAAAAAAACTACTTATTACCATATAATTGATGGAGTATATACAGTGGTAATTATAACTAAATATTACATGATGGAGTATCTCCCCAGGTAGCAGTGGTTGGCCAATGCAACTAACAGAATTACAACTCAAATATATGGCTGTTGACCGGATAGAGCAAGTATTAATAAACAAAATTGAAGGCCACTAAACATTACTGGAAAATGAAAAATATACACCATCAATAAAATTACCCAAAATTATGTACTATGTGTTTATGAACATAGCATGTATGAAAAATAACAGTAGAAAAGCAAGTAAGGTGTCATACTGTTGTCCTCGTTAACTTGATAGCCTTTATTCAGCATGACATTTTTCCTAGTACCGCTTCCCTCGTTGACCCATTGATCTCAGTTTTGGAAATTATGTAGTTAATCTTGCAAATGAATGCCAATTGATTCATGGATAAGGTGCTAGAATATCATACATAATTGTGGTAAGAAATGTTTATTTAACTGGAAGTAGCAATTATTATGCATATCTTATCGTATAAATATGCGATGAACATTAGGAGCGCATTTGTAGTTGCATAGCTGATCAGGAATGTAGTCAAGTCATGTAGCAAACCTAGGTGATGAGTGATGACTACTTTACAATTACAAAACTGATAATAACCATAACTGAAACATCAATATTTTATATTTTTAAACATCTACAAATATAGTCCAATTATCACTGATAGCAAGGAAATCATAACTAAGGTGTCAAACTATTATATAATAATGGTAGAAAATTTTCATGCTTGAGTAAGATATGGGAAGTTGGGAAAAGGATTATTACCTCATATATATAATTAAGTACTCATCCTTGATTAACTCTTTGGAGTGATTTTAGCTTTCAGAAAACTCCAAAAATATTTATATCACCAAGCTAATTCAAGAGTGACAAAAGATACTTAAAAACATATCTAGAGTATACATGATCAGAAAATAAAATGAACTTTGAGACGGAAGACAACCTAATCTATTTAAGAGCAAACCTGTGTGTCTGTGTGTGGAGAATCTGACATCATTCTTGATAAGGACCTTATCAAAAGTGAAAAGCACATCAACGACATAGATGTACCGAGATATATATAGCTTCACCAGTTAAAGACCATAATTAAAATACCAAAAGAAGAAAGCTCCATCCGCTTAGCAGCCCATATGATTGTTACTTAGCTCGATGAGTTCTTAGATCTGATCGGGTGACGACAAATCAACCAATAGATGCATATTTGCCACGTCTTCAACCACTTAAGAATGAGAAGTGGTCTATAATTCAGGATAAATAAAGAATATGAATCAACTAAATCAGTAGCCAAGAACCTGAAACCTGGAAAAAGAGGATACAACAACAATAAAATTCTCTGCTGGGTATCAGATTTATTGAACATAAGGAAAGGGGAAATCGGTAGGTAACCTGTGTTAGATCATTGAAGTAATTGGAGAGGATCGACAGGTGAGGGCTGCATATGAATCCAGCAAGCAGAGTTGCAAGAACGGTAGTAAAATGCCAGCAGCCTGGTAGAGTGTGGTAGATCGACGAATAAGCGAGATGATAAATTGGATATAGATGCAGAACTGATAAAGGGATAAGAGGAGAAGAAAACGCATTAAGCCATTAATGGATTTACTTGATAACAGCCGTGAAGTGTTTTCCTCGGTGGTTGTCAACGGTTTTCATTAATCATGGCAACCTAAAGAGGCGAACAACCTTAGACATGGGAGAGGAAGGGGAAGCAGCGCACGAGCTGCCATGGGGGCGACGGGAAGGGAAGCGCCACACCCTCATCCTGCCTCTGTGTGGCACGGGAGGCGGATGACATGCCAGCGCCGGTACGGGCGAGCACGATGTGGGAGATGGAGAGGATCACGGCGAGATTGATACGAAGGGGGCGGCGGAGCGAGATGCGGGAGAGGGAATCGATGCGAGCGTGCGAGGGGAGAGGAGAGGAGAGGAGCGATGCGGGAGAGAGGGGTTGATGCGCGTGGGGCCGGTGAAGCAGCGAGATGTGGGAGAGGAGAGGAGCGATGCGACCGCTTGATTGAGATCGAACGGTGGGGAGAAAATGGGGTGACGTGGAAGCACCAGGAAGCAGAGAATTCTAGTAGTGGGGATGATTTGTATAGGTATATAGGATTACATCATAGGAGGGCATCACAGTACATAATAGAAGGAACATTAAGACTAAGCACATCTTCATTTAGTCTTAACGATTACTAGGGCACGACTGAATGAAGATGCATGCGGTCAATCTACCCGCCGTTGCGCAGTTCTGAACACCAGCCCCACCCTACATGCGGCAAGATCGCCTCCATTGCTCGAAGGGGGCCACGAGCGGATGGACCTATCTAGGGATCTGCCATCCCCCATCATCTGCGCTGCTCCCACTGCCTGCACTCACATGTAAATCGAAGAGAAATACGAGATCAAGAAAGAGAGCTGAGAGAATCAAAGAAAGGTCTTCCCTCTGCGTGCGCCCATGAAATCGGAGAGAAAAACGAGAGAAGGAAATACCTCCGTGTGCGCCAAGGCCAGATTTAAGATGTGCGGAGGAAGAAGAAGGCCAGCTTCGTTTCTTTGAGAGACGAAAGAACGAAAGAGGGACGAGAGAAGGAAAGAGCCAAGCGGAATCATCGGCCTCTCTCTCGCTGTTGCGGCATAAGGCGAAATTACTTTCCTACCCCTCCACCTGCGGTACCGCATATATCAGCCCGTGCCGTACCAGGCGGTACGCTGCAATCTCATCCGTCCGATGAGGCCGGATCGACAGTTCAGATTTGGTACCTCAGAGCCTCAAGGACAGTAAAAATTCTCTTAAAATAAACGGTCAGGAAGCTATCTTGCCCGGTCCCACCAGTCAGTGTCCGTCGCCGGCGTCGAGGCATCTAACGAAGCCTTCAGCCGCAGTATCCGGTTATGCTATAAGAACTCCGGCGATGGAGAATTGCTCCACGAAAGCCAGATCACACCAACACCGCAAGTTGTTGGACAGATCAATTGAAAGATGCAGTATAATTTTATCCATCTTTATTCGTATAATAAATGAACGTAGCTCGCTTATCACCGAATCCAACAACGAAAATCCTCGTAACCATATACACATCAATCATCATCACAAGAACAAATTACTAAATCCTACAATGATCGATCGATCTATCTACGCTTTCTGAATAAAAATCATCTCGAATGCATGCATGTGTTATGTACACAGCAGAGCAGCCACCACGAATGAAATCACCTATAAACTCCCCAAGTAAAAAAAAAATCATCAGAAAACAGCTGCAGCAGCAGCAGCCAGCAGCAAGAGCGCCATGGACGACAGGAGCCGGAAGCCTGCACGGCCGCCAGCTGCCGCGCTGCTCGACCGCGGCACCGGCGCCGCGCCGGGGATGGGCGTTCTGCCCGCCGGCGAGTCGCTCTCCTGCGGCTGCGGGAAGACGTGAGTGGTCGGCCCCGGCGATGGGCTCGGGCTCCCGACGCTCGACCCGTCGTCTGTCATCTTCTCGTCCTTGTAACCTGAACAAATTCAATTTCAGTCATTCGCAGCAGTGAGCCAGTGATCGATCAGATGCAGAAAGAAAAAATGTCATCGTTAATTCTTGCTAGCTGCAGGGGATCGAGATGAATGAGGTAACTTACAGTCGAACTTTTGCCAGCCCAGGACGGATTTCTCACGGTTGAAGACGACCTTGAGCCCGGTCATGAAGTTCTCTGCACGCAACACATTCAGCATTATTAACTGAAGACTGAAACAGTGCGTGCAGCAAGCAGAAAAACACAGTTAACAACGTACGGCCAATGATGTCGATGGGGAGATCGCTCTTGATGACAGCCAGGCAGTAACCAATGATACGAATCTGCTTGTCACGGTAAGAAGAATCACATTCGATTAGTTGAATAATCAACTTCAACTAGTACTAAATGTCAGAGAGATTCAGAGATGACGATGCAATTGGTGCTTCTTGTTCCATGACTACTGACTACATGGTGATCTTTTCTGTAATTTACCTCTCCGTTTGTCATCTGAGCCGCGATGGGGTAAACAGGGCTGGTCACCGGGAACACGGCTCCTCCATTGGTCGTCAGGCTCACAACAGGCAGTTCCACCGTTGTTTGATCAGGACTGCATTTTCCCAAACACCATCAGAACGATTTGTGCTGCGACTTGCGAGATGAAACAATCTTGCAACTTAAATTTGTAGAGGCTTAGATGCAGAATTGTTACCTCAACGAGTAGCAGTACTCGAAAGGAAATGGACCAGAACGAGTACTGCCGCTGAAGTTGGCCCTCCTCTCGCTGATCTGCGCGTTGAACTGCGATACAGAATGAATAAACAGAAATGATGAGCAAGTTGACCTCATTTAACTTTGTACACTCTGTTCATTGCATTCTTTTTGTAATTGCATTTTTGATCAACTCTTCAGGACCATTCTATATAGTACTCCACCCGATTAATCTGACTTGGTCTACAAAAACTAAAGAAAGCCAGTCACCAACTTGGGCTTTCTTAAGTCTTAAGTATAATCAATATCTAGCTCACATCAGAGTTTCAGAGACATGATCCATTAAGTGGCTATAAGAAAACTGTCAGTGAACATGTAGGACAAGTTAGTACTATACATTGGTGGTGTAGGCCGTGTAGGCCGGGTCGTTGAGGTAGGTGAAGGACGTGCCGGAGTCAGCAATGGCGTAGAACCCCAACGGCAAGTTCTTGTCCCCGACGCTCATCGACGTGATGCTGATGTTGTAGTAGGAGCTGCAGCAACAAATTCAGTAGTAATTCAGTTAATTGTCGCAGCTCGATCAAATCATGAACAGGTTAAGCTTGCTTAATTACTGTGTGGATTTGACGATGAACGGCGTCTCGGACTGGTCGGCGCTGCCGGTGTCGCCGAAGTTGATCCGGCCGAGGCCGTCTTTGCTGAAGCACATGGAGAAGCTGTTCGACTTGACGACGCCGGTGCTGGCGAGGATGCTGGGCACGGACACCTTCTCCATGCCGAGACCCATGAGGCCGTCGGCGGCGGCGCCGTCGAGGAACGAGCCCGTCTGCACCTGCCCGCACCCGAACACCACGGGAGTTCGCACGGCGGCTCCGGCGGCGGCGGCGGCGGCGCCCTTCTCCCTGGTGAGGTAGAGCACGTCCTCGACGAGCTCGCCGGAGGAGGAGGTGTTGGCCATGGCGTAGCGGACGGCGTAGGGGCAGCTGCTGGTGGCCGTGGCGCAGGCGTTGGGCTGGTCGCAGAGGTTGCTGGCGCAGGTGACCGTCTTGCTCGTCGACGACTTGCTCGGGCTGTACTGCCTGAGCTCCGGGCCGCCGCCGCCGTCCACCGCCGTGAGGTTGCCGAGGGGAGCGCACTGCTTGCAGTCGCAGGGCACCCAGAAGAGGTCGCTGCCGGTGTCGAGCGCCACCAGGAACGTCGTGTTCGGCGTGCCCACCGCCACCTCCGCGTAGTGCAGCCTGCAAAAACTCGATCAGGTCAACTCGCCGGCGCGCAGGAGGGAGCAAGAGCAGGGGGGCGCGCGGCGGCGAGAAGGTGTCCGTACGATCCGTCGAGCCGCAGGGTGATGTTGCCGTCGGCGAAGGTGACGAGGCCGTCGCCCTGGGCGAGCCCGCGTCGCGCGAAGAGGGCGTGGTCGTGTCGGGACAGCGCGGAGTAGTACTCGGGCGAGCCGATCACCTCGGCGCCGGCAGGCCAGGACACGCCAGCGTGGCCACGCTCCTCCGCCCACCGCTGGACGATGGGGGAGTAGCGGTGGTGGAGGTCGAAGCCGAGGCCGGACACCTCGACGGCGGCCATAGCAAGAACCGCCGCAACGGCGAGGGCGAGGGCGAGGTAGGAGGAGTGAGGCATGGTGGGGTGGGGACGGGGCGAGGTGGCGTGCGCGCGGGGGCAGCAAGATGAAGGTTGGTGCGCGCCATCGACATCGATTTTAAGAGGAGGAGGAGGAGAGCGACGCGCATGGTGAGGTCGAGGTGACGAGCGAGTCAAAGTCTTGGCTTAGTTTGGTTTTCGTCAACGGCGAGGAGAATGGAGAGCAGAATTCGTCGGAGCGGGAAGAGAACGTGGCCGCCGCGGCGTGCCCGTGTGGGACGGCAGGCAGGCAGGGGGCTTTTTACGCCTAGGTCCCTGGAGTATATCTTTTTTTGCTAACCTGTGGGGGTGAGGGATTAATTAGGATAGGAATGCACAACATACTTTTGTGTAAAGGGAAATAATCCTTTTTAGGGGAGATTAATATTCTAATAAACATTTAATGAGCAGAGTAACCGCCTGATAACAATTAGAAAAAGGTTGCGCTTTTAAATTTCTGGTTTCTAATTTATTCTCTATATTCTATGACTGTTCTTAAAATCTACTCAAGGCCAAGTTTAGTTTCAAACTTTTTCTTCAAACTTTCAATTTTTCCGTCACATCGTTTCAATTTCAACTAAACTTTTAATTTTGGCGTGAACTAAACACACCCTAAGTAAGAATTTGGACTGTTTAGAAGAGTTGTAGATTCTGGAAGATGTTGCAATTGCTAGAATCTCCCTAAAGAGAGTATTGGATTAGTTGTATGCTTAATGGAAAAGGTTAGAGATGTAAATCATTATCATTCTCTAAAGAGAAAGAGAAATGTTTTAGAGTTTTGTTCGATTTTTTCAGATATATGAAATATGGGCGCAACTATGTACTTAGGCCATGTCTTTTTCAGCTTATACTATGAAGGTATAGCACTTCTAAACGTTCAAAAAAAATTGTGTTCTGAAGTACTATATTGCTACAGATTACGTATGTAGTATTTTTTAAGTTTATTCCTGAAAATATTTGATCTATCTCTATAATCAAGTATAGAAAATCTCTACAATCAAATATATAATCCATGATAACAGGCACTGAATTGATGGCATGCAGCATTATATTGCTCTTTGAACCTCAAAAAAAAAAGTATTAAAACACACCTCATTGTGCATGAATATTAACCAAGATGCTTGAAGTTTATTGGATAAAGTAATTCATCCAAAATTCACTCACCATACCCAAATTGTGCTCTCTTGATTCTTGTTGAATTGGGTTACAATTTTCTACGTCGTTGTTCTATGTTTTCATGCTGAAATCAATTTAACCGTACAAAAAATAAGAAACATTTGTTCTGTACTTGACTAACAATAGAAAATGCATTGTATCCTGATGGGCATGTTTGGTTATCAACTAAATTTATCATACCTCTATTTTGTAGACAATATTTGATTTCTACCACAACTCTATTTTACCTATCTCTTAGTCATCTGGCCCACATATTATACTCTCTAACTCTGCCTAAGCTTAGGGCTTGTTTGTTTTTGATGAAAAACAAAGGATTTGGATTCCTAAGGATTAATGCCTATAGATGTCATTCGGTTTGTAGGATTGAACTATAGGAAAATCAAAGTAAAATTTCCTTTTCTACAAGGTGTATAGAGAAAACATATGAATTTTTCCATCCACTCAAAGATCTTGGAAAAATTCCTAGTCCTCCATTTTCCTATTCCTATGAGTTTAAATTTCTCCAAACTAAATAAGCCCTTAGTTTGCCACAAAAGTATGACAAGACTAATCTTAGCCACTTTAGTCAAAAAGTTGTGGCATCATTAGTCTCCAACCAAACAAGTCTTAGGAATCCGTCAAAAATGATTTCCATATATATCAATTTAATATAATATTCTTCTTTTTTCAAGCTCAGTGGTTCGTACGAGCAAATCATGTTACTTTTTGTGTTTTGTTCATGAATCAGGACCAACACGGATTGACTGTCGCCAGCTTGATGTTGATTGCTCAGTCTTTTGTGGTTGGAACTGACCTACAAGGCCACGTTACCATTCAACTTAACCCATGGCCATGGCACTCAAAAAGTAATTAATCTAGGCAGACCAAAACTTGAAATTAATTAATTAATATACATGGACTCATGTTTATGCATCATGACTTGACTGTACCACAGCACTTTTGTGCAGTTCAACTTATTACGGGGCATTCAGTGAACCTGATAATCTGCAAAATTTTCCAACAACTAGTTAATAACTGCATTTTTTGTGCGCGCTGTTTTTGACAGAGTCTTTAAATAAAATGGGATTGCGGCCGTTATATTTTTATAACCTTGTATTAAAATATAGAAATAAGACCTGGTATTATCAAGGCATTTCTAACAACATATATAATGTTGCAATTCTCATATATATGTAAAAGAAATACCAGACATTTTAATTTATTCCAGTGGTCAACACTTTAGAAGAAAAAAACAATATCATAGTTTCCAGCCATCAAGAATAATAAAGAAAAAGGTTCCGAGGTTATGCTATCTGCAAGCTGTAGGGAAGTCGGAATAAGAAAGAGATTATGTTGCAGAAAATGATTTGTGCACGTTAGAGCAGTTTCTTCTGATTGACACATAATCATCAGTACCTGATCAACTGAATTATCCTGTAATAATGTAATGCAGTTAGTTGCACATGCAGGCATGTACTAATGGGAGGAGATCTTGGATATTCATTTGGACAATATGCACGTCAACTCGACAAATTACGAGAGATCGTCGCCTGTGATAAACTTGATTTTTGCTAAGCCGTTTTCTTAATACTTGGTGTCGTGTTGACCGTGAGAATTGTTATTTTTTCTTGTGGCAACAGAATACAGCAGCGGAAAGTGTTCTCTCTTCGACCGAATTATTCATGCAGCCCACAACTTCCGACAAATATAGTTTTAGGCAGAACAAAAATGCTCAGCTAACAACAGCTAATTAAGGTAGATGATTTGCTTGACTTGTTCGACGGATTTGTTCGTTGTTATTAATTAGCTGAAACATCAGTTAATAATAATAGTGCAGTGATCCTCAAGACGTATGCTGTCAGGTAGTTAAGTGGGCGTTTCGTTGGACAGAGAAGAAACACGTACTGTTATTCTTCTCCCGTGAGATCAGTGCACCTGTGTCAACTCCGTGGAATCTTCGTTGATTGCTGGGAGCTCTCCATTGGATGTCCCAAATTCTACAGGAAGAATAGTGAAGTACTGAAACTCTGATAGTGACTCACACTAATTGAAACTTGAGAGAGATGATTGACGAATTAAACAAACGTATGGACTGCGCCTGCCGGCTGGCGATGGAGTTTTTTCTTTAATTACACAGTACAATATAGACACTCACATACGTACGCTCACTATATAAGCGCACGCACGCAAACCCTACCCCATGAGCATCTTTGAAGACTGAGACGGCAAATCCATAATGGAGATTAACGAAGTCACTATAAGCGTGACTAAAAGCACAAAGCCGTTAAATCCTGGAAAATTCACTCTCACGGGAAGTCGAACCCAGGACCTAAGATGCTACTGAGACTCTTGTAACCAATAG